>NC_069659.1:287856375-288159475 GCF_027244095.1 Hemicordylus capensis
ATAGATACCAGCAATAAGGCTAGGCTAGAAGAGAGAGGTGTGTGTGCGTGCCAGAAAAGAGAGGAAAGCGGGGCAAGCATCCACCAAAAAGTGACTTCCTCTTTGCTCCCACCCCTGCTGGAGAGTTTTTATTTATTAACATCAGTCAATATAAAAGAGCAGTTCCTCATAAACTCACTTTGGTTTATGTTTTGGATAGGACGAGTGTTAATGTGAAATAATGTTCTTTCCGAAATCTAACATGTGGGACAAAGGCTCCCCGTGCCCATACCGCATTCACTTCTCTGTGACTCCTCACTATTTTTTTCTGGGGGTGTGTGTGTGCCAGTAATGTGTGCAATTGAATGCTCACATACAAACATCTCCATCTGCAGTCTGAAGCAGTGAACCTCAGACACAAGTTCTAAGAAGTAGGTGCAGGAATGTTTCTGGACACTACAGAGTGTTTTCCCTTACTAAGTAACCATAGTCCACCCTAGGCAGCTGAGATTAGATGGCAAATAATTAAAGAAACAATTAACTTGGAATCTCTTAGTAGGTACTGATATGTCCAATATCCCATGCAGATAGGCAGCTTTTGTGGCTCACCATGCCCTCTTGGCCTTCGGCCTGGCTTCCTCAGATTTGGGGGTATTTTTGCTTAGATTTTTGAGAGCATACCCACATGACTCTGTGTTGTTTAAACACATTGTTTGCAAGAAGATGAAGGAAATGCACATGTAGGAGGACAAAGCATTATATCCCTCATTGTTCAGCCTACAAATCAATATTTGAAAGGGAAACACATTTAAGAGTATTACATTCTGCCTCTTCGAACTCCTCATAAATCAAGGCTCTCAATAGTCTACACACAGATAATCCTTGAAAGTATCTACATCTGCCTCCTTTTTCCTGATGACCCTGAAAGCTGCCTTGAGGTCTCCCCCCCACCCCCGCCCAAAGGTAGGCAACATGAATAAGTAGTGGAGTAACAAACAGAAATTCAACAGGCACAGTTTCCCCCCTACATTGGCACCAACATAAACAATAGACAATGTTGAAAGAAAAGTGACCCCTGTTCAAAAATCTGCCTATCACGCAGCTTCTAAGCACAGAAGAAAAAGTGGCAACCTGACTTGGAAGTTCAGCCTCACAAATAATAACAAGACTATTATAAGTGCAGCCTTGCTGGCTCAGACCAAAGGTCCATCCAGTCCAGCATCTTGCTTCCCATAGTGGTCAACCAAATGCCTCTGGGAAGCTCACAACCAGAGCAAAGCAGCAGCACCCCTCCCTTCTGTGGCACCCAAGCTAATGCTATCCCGTGCCATACAGCCGCTGAATTGTGAGGTTCCACATAGCCATTAAGAGTAATGGTCATTGACAGATACATTCATGGAGGATGTATCTAATTGCTTTTAAAAGGACGATTAGATAAGCAAGCGGCCATTACTTGTGGCAGTGAATCCCATAAGTGAATTATTTTCGCAGTAGATCTCTATACAGCAATGAGAAGACTGTGCTGTTAGAGATGGAGGCCTGAGAGAAGACTGCAATAGTCAAGGCAGGAGATCTTTAGGAGAGGGAAGGGGTAAGTTTTGAACTGTCTTGCAAAAGGTAAACAATTTTGTTTAAATGTGTGTGTTCTGTTCCCGGCTTGTCATATATGCCTGCTTCAATATATCCAAACACATGACTATGCAGGTGTTAGGTCTGCTTTAACCACCATCACAACACTGTTGATATGGAAAATATGAATTAATTTCATTCTGTTTCAATCAATATATTGAACAATGAGGGGCCTGATTGAAACACACAGGATCAACTACTAGGAATTAAGAGTTCTCAGATTGTTTATTTGGATTTTGTCTTTGTTATACTTGGAATGTCTTCATTAGCTGCAATGTACAGGTTTTCAGGTTCTTGCAGCCATTAGTATCAATTTTTTAACCTTTAGAATGAATTATTCTAATACTTATCCTGAAGTGCTTTAAAAAGAAAAACACATATTCCCTCTTGGAAACAATAAAAAGACAAGCCCTGCCCACTGAGCTTACAATCTAAGGCTGCAGTCAGAAACCCATTTCTTAGTGAAGGAATTCCACTGGGCACAGTAGGAATTACTTCCAGGTAATGTTTGATTGCACTGTAAGTCTATTAACATATTACACGTGCATAGCCAAGATATTGGTAAGATTATATTTATATGCCGTCTCTTTCCAGTATGGAAACTCCCGACAGCAAATATGTCCCAGGTGGCTAGTCCCATCTAGGCACTCGCTGTATCCAGCTCTGCTTAGTATGAGCAAAGTAGTGGTCTCATGTGTTCAGATCATATCCTGGGACCAACATAATTCCAACATAACAAAATATAATATACCCATATTATTTCATATTGCATAAAAAATATAGTAGCGTTAAACAATTCTGAAATAATGTAATAAGTGACAAGCCTATTTCACTTTTTAATGCATTTATCATATGTGCATTCTATCCTCCCTGCAACTAGCTCAAGAAAGTGTACATGGTTTCTCTCCACACACACCGTCAACAACCCAACTCCCAAGGTCACCTAATGAGCTTCATGGCCTAAGATCACCCAGTGAGTTTCATGGCTGAGTAGGGATGTTAACTCAGGCTTCCCTGCTCCAAGTCCAACATGATTCTTTACATAGAATCATTCCCAGCTTGTGGTTAACTTCTTTACTGTGTTCACATCTCACTTGGAGTCTTGCTGTCATAGGTGCCAAGCGGGATCATGCTCACAGCAGATTCAGTCAATATACCGGGCACATTCTCACAATTTGTTGTGATGCCATCAAAACAGGAAATGGAAGATTTCCACGATCCCAATGCACAATCCCAATTTCTGGTCACAAGAACCCCCAAATGGTTGTTGATGTCAGTTTGGCACCATGCCAACCAGTGTTCTATTTTTTCCCCCCATCTGTGTGCAGAATGAGTTTTGTTCTGGGTGGAAGTATCAAGGCAGTGTGTGCACACATGCATTCAGAGTGGGGCCTTCCTGATTCAATCTGAGCGGGATCTAAAATTAAGTGAGTGGACATCAAAAAATGGGAGAGCAAACACACCTTAGAGGGAAAGGTGATGCCAACCCGTCTTTGTTGATCTCTGTTAAATGTCAGGTTGGCATGGTACCAGCACATTATTGATGAAAATTTCTGGGTTCCTATGACTGGAAATTAGGAGTGTGAGTGCCAGTTTAATACACAGGTCCCATTTTGCTGGCACCTCGGGAACCCACCCGCTGTCTTGTTTCAGTGGAGTCCAAGATATTTGTTTCAACATAAAAAGATTATTCCATACTGTCTGTGTTCCATCTTCATCTGAAGCATCTGCAGTTGGTATCTCCTGCCTATTTCAATTCTAGCACTAACCAGGAAGTTGTCCCCAACCCTTTTCTTAACAATGCCCTTACATAACCCAGCAGCATTGTTAATGGGTTCAAAGGTATGCCATATCCTGCAAAATATCTTAATTTTAACTGCTTTTCCAGAAAGTTTCTGAATTCCATATACAAGATATTAATATCGCCTTTTTCACTCCTACAGTTGCAACATTTACATTTAGGTAAAAAAATACATCTCCCTAAGTGACACTGGAGTCATGTTCGATCCATTGATGACCACGAGTGATCAAGAGAGTGATCAATATTTCCAGATGTCTGCTATTGTCTGATGAAGGTTTCTTTCTGTCACTTTCTATAAGTGTTTGCAATTCTACATTAGGCTTTTAAGCTTTTAAAGCTATTTTCAAATAGGTATATATCCCTGTTCATGATGTTCTCTTTAATTTGTCCATGATGAAATGTCTTCAACAGTGGACAAATCTTACCCTC
The DNA here is from genome assembly GCF_027244095.1 of Hemicordylus capensis. NCBI lineage: Eukaryota > Metazoa > Chordata > Lepidosauria > Squamata > Cordylidae > Hemicordylus > Hemicordylus capensis. The sequence continues at coordinate 287,860,214 of NC_069659.1, forward strand.
CACTTTGTCATTTTATCACAAACCTCATGATACTGCAGGATTGCTCCATTATACAGGATATCTATTATCAGATTAAAACCATACCTTTCTAACACTGAAATAGTCCCTGGGTTCTATTCCTTCAAAGTATTTGATACTGGAGAGAAATCTGTAGTGTGTTTCTGTATTATCTTGACCCAAAATGTAAAAATATACTTAATATCAGTGTTTCTCTCTCTGCTACAGTATTTTGTTTCCTAATCCATAATAGCACTTTCTCAAATATATCCTCCTTTTGTTTTAAAACCCATTCATGGATCTGAATCTTTATCCAGATGGAAATACGTAAGGCAAGGCTACAAGCTTTTGTGAAGCTTTATAATATAGATTTGTATTAGATAGATTCAAAACTCTCTCAGTTAGCCTTGCAAGACTTTTTTTTTTTTTTTTTGCACTGCTGCGTAGTTAGTAATATGTTTTGGGCATTGAGTTAGTGTTTTATCTTGGATACAAACTGGCAATCTTGCTGTAACCGTTGCTTTTAAAAGACAGTCATAAAGCCTATTCACAAAATGTTTAGCTTATTCCACAAAGGCAGTGCTTAGCTTTAGTTTTTGCTTTAAGTACTGGTTTACAAGGTCTTGTAACTTACTTTTTAAAGTCAACTCACAAATTAAGTTCTGGGATTGGTTTCGTATTGTGCATTAACCATGCATAAAGTTCAGTATTTGAGTATTCAACTTCGAACTTGCATCTATAGATATACTCCGAGGCTACTTTCTAGGGGCACATACCATCGTAGTGGAGAGCATTACATATACCAAAACCTGAACTTCCGCATCAGAAGTATATGTGCAAAACCATCCTGACTTTGAGGCCCTGCAGTAAAAACTCCAAACAGATTTTGAAAAGGAATGTTCTAAATATCCTGCTTGTCATCTTTTACCCAAGACCACAATCTTCTTCCCTGTTGAAAGTGTTCAAGTCCACAGGATCATTCAGGTGAAACTTGTAAACTTTAATGGTACGGAGATTTCATGTAGATGCTTCCCTGGCCCTCTCCTCTACTATGGGCAGATGTGACCTTTTCAGGGCAATTGCAGAGCAAATTTGATCCTGCCAAGAGTTGCTAGAGACCAGCTCTAAGAGGCCATTCTCATAACCCTTTGCCTGAGTGATAGCCACAAGACCAGCCTTGGCCACAGCGATGCCTAGCTGCTTTAAGATTTAGGAACTTTTTTCACCTTCTCAGGTGGAGGAGGCATTATGGATGTGTAAATAAGGAGAGGACAAGTTCCCCAAGCCTCTGAGTCCCAATGTCACATCAGCACCACCTTGGAAGCAATCAGTTCCATTCGTTTCAATGCTCTACATCAAGCCATTGCCATCTGGGGCAAGAACATTTGAATTCATATGGTAGGGAGGGATATCAGATTCTCTGTGGAATGGCAGCCTGAGTCAGGCAAAGGCAATACCTAAGCCAGGCCTCTCCAAAGGAAGCAGAAATAGGAGGATCAGCCGAGTCCAGCAAGAGGGTTACAAAACAAAACTCAAGATCACATTGGGGCAGCAACTAAGACCCTTAAAGCAGGGGGATGCGGGTTGGCTCCCAGAGCTGCCGTGCCAAGTCAAAGGCCTGCTGGATCACAAACTCAGTGGGCATGATGCCCAGGTGGATGGTCAGCAGCTCGTAGCACTTCACCACTTCACCTGTGTGATTCTTACTAAAGTACCGGAGCAGTTTCCTGCATGGGAGAAACAGAGGTCAGAAAACAGGTAGCAGGAGCCCATGGGATGAAGGCAGGGCTGGGATAAGGAGGGTCCAGCCAAGAGGGATGGCATCTCCAGCCAACAGAGAGGATTGCAAAGACAGCCAAGGTGTGTGCATGCAATCTTAGGCATGGCCAACTCGAACAGTACTCCACCCCAGCTTATGGAAAGCCTCACTCCTGTACACCCACGATGTCCAGCTGAAGACAGACTTGAGTGACAGTGTTTAGGCATCTGTGTGTCTCCTAACACGGGACAGGCAGAACCTCTCAAAGGCTGGAGGCAACAACCTGTAGAACTGAATGCTGTACTGATGTCAGGATTAGAAGAGACAGTGTAACAGCTGAGCTATTACTCTTCTCCAACCACAGGAGTTTTCCTGGTTGGAGTCCCTCTCCAAACCTCTACCCCATCTATTGGCACCCATGGAGCTAAAAAAGCTGCGTACCTGTAGTAGTCACCTGCCAGCGTCCCAATGGGAGCAGAATCATCAGAAAGTACTGGGACTTCTGGGACTTCCAGCTTGTAGCCCTGCAGGAACATGGCAGCATTAAAGAGCTGACAGGCAGAGGATGGGCTATAGAGGGACTTCTGGGCATGTGTGGATGCAGGCATTCTTTGGTAGCTCAGGGAATAATGGCTCACCCGATCCCCATCATGATCACTGATTATTATTTATGTGGTATGGTTATATCCTGTCCTTTCTTCAAAGAGCTCAGAACAGCACTTAACTTAACAACTCTGGGGTAGGCAGAGAGGATAACCGGGCCAGGCCACCTAGTGACCTTCACAGTGGTGGGGATTAACTTGGGATTCTTGTATTTACAACCAGTACTCTGCACACCCCAGCTGGCTTCTTAAGAAGCTGCCAGCTAACAGACTCCCCTTCCCCCTCAACTCTCCCACCTACCAGTTCATTCTCAAACCAGAGAAAGTAAGTGCAAAAGTAGTCTCCATCCCGCAGTGTCAGCATGGTATAGCCTTTCTGCAAGTAGTTTCGGGCCAGAGCTACCAGTGACCACACCTGGGAAGCAAGGGGACAGGAGAGGCAAGGTGATGCATGCATCAGAGCTGGCCCCATCCCCAGGTTCTCCCTTTCTAAGCCCCACAGTACTGAAGCAGAGGTTCCTTCTCCTCCACCCCCAGTCACATGTACAGATACACGTAACCAACCTGTTGCCTCCTATGATCAAAAGTCTGCCTTTGCTCACTCCGAAGCAAGGGAAAAGGGGAAGGAGCTGGGGATCCACATGGGCAAGGCCACATTACCTTTGCCTTAATGAAGGCAGGCAAAGGCCCCTTGCCAAGCTCTGACGTAGTGTCTTCTGTCACATCAAGTGATGGAGCCACCATCTGTCCTGCTGTGCGGTCCACATAGATGAAGTGCACAAGCCCTGGGAAATCCTCTAGATATGTGGATGGAAGCAAGTTAAGGGCCTACTTGTTGATGCTTCTCCTCCTTTCTTTCTGTGGGACTTGGATAGCACCAAGGGCAGCCCTACTCTTTCCCTCTCTTAAAAAAACAACCTTTGAATGAAGAGCTCTCTCCCCATTTTCCTCCCCACTGATCCAAGTGAGCAATGACTCTCTCCTTCCACCACCACCCTGCCCCCACTCTCCACCCGCAAAATCCTAGGGCCAGAGACCAAAGGTACTTTGTCTCTAGCTTCTACAGCCCAATATCAGTGCAGCCCAGGAACCAGAGCTAAACTGAGCACACACTTGCCTGAGCCCCATGCCACCTGCCTAAACAGTGCTGCCGTTAGCTCTGGTTGCAGACAGAGGGGACCCCTGAGCTTTTAGTCTCAAAGGCTGCTTTGTTCTGACAAAAGCTTTCAGGCCTTGATTCAAAGAGTAGCAGCCAAGGGAAAGCAAGAGACCCTCTCAAGACCTCTTCAGTGGCTGGACCCAAACACTGGATCTCCCCAGAACCCCACCATCACTCCTTCAGGGAAGCTCCATGTTCTCAGAGGACTTTTGGCATCACCACCAGCCAGCATGGTGGAAGAATAGAAATGAAAGGATATGACACCATAGTGACATTGCGCTTGCTCTTCACCAGCAGGAAGTCCCTCCAGTCTTGGAGCTTGTCCCTGCCAAAGAGGATGGAAGGAAGAAGAAGTGCAGCTTTATACACACATACCTCCCTTCTCCCACAACAACAGTGTTAAGTTTCCTAATTGGAGCTTCCAACTCCTCCCTGGATAAAAGGCAGCAAGGGCAGTTCTGTCATTCCTCCATCACTCTTTTCAGGGGCAAGGCCTCACTGGGCTATTACAGAGGAAGAAAATTTAGTACTAATTGGAGAACCTAAAGTATCTTCTGGCTAGACCCACAAGTACGTGGTAATGCCTGCTTCTCTAAAGGCACAGAATGTTGGTTGCAGGAAGTGAGGGGCATGGAATCTTGTGAGGAGAGGAGGGACAGTTGGGATTGGATGCAGGAGAGAAGCTGAGAAAGAAGGCAGGTGATTGGAGGTGGAGGTAGAAAGTGGAGGAAGAGCATCTGAAGAGAGGGAAGAGACAGCTGGCAAATGAGGCACTGGAAGAGAGATGTGGAAAAGTGAGAGCTGCTGGCTGAGAAGGATCAGACACCAAAGAAAACAGCTTGAAAGGAAGGTTCTGGAAAGAATCTGAACTGTTTCTATCACAGTTCTCAACTGTATTATATAACTGTTGAAGGGTTTGAATTGTTCATTTATAGTTGCATTGATTATATGGGGAACTAGTCAAAAAGGTTAATTTGTTAAGAAATTATAGGAACTTGTGATTAATACTTAATCACAATCGGAGTGATTGCTCATACTCCCCCTTCTTATTCCCACTTTTTCTTATAGAAGTGTGGTTATTACTTTTTGGCACCTGGAACAGGATAGGAGCCCCAAAGCAGAAGGCAATTATTTTGGAGGCATCATGAATCCAGCTGGTGATGAAGCACCAAGAATACAGGCACAGCAATTAGGGGTGCAAACTCCTGTGATCTTACCCTGTTTCTCTGGGACACTCTGGGCTTGTTCTCATGACTAACAGCTGGGTAGGAGGGATGTCCAGCCAGGCTCCTAAGAAATGGTTGTGTGTCGGCAAAAATCAAGGTAAAAGGAGGGAGAAGTTATCATGTGCGAGCTGCGATCTGGGTAGGACGACACAGGACATGCTTTCCCTTCACCCGTGATACAGCGCTGGGTACATGAGGTGGGTTGGCTGCCATGGTCCTACCCAGATTGCAGTTAGGAATGTGCATGGAACTGGCTCCTTTTGAGCCAATGGTGGGGCAGGGTGGCTTTAAGGATGGGGGAGGTGCACATACTCCCCCCCACCGCCCATGCTCTGTATATAAATAGTTCGGCGGGGCTGCAGCGTACCTCCTTGCTGCCCCATTGTTTTCTTGACCGGAAGTGCAGTGCACGTTGCATGGGTGCACGGTGCGTGCACAGCACTTCTCGTCAGGAAAATAACGGGACAGCAAAGAGGTACGCTGCTGCCCCACCAAACTATTTATACACAGAGCACCGGAGGGGGAAAGTGTAGTGGGGGAGGGGGGTAAGTGCATCCTCCCTCTCCTTAAAGTCACCCTGCATTCCAACTGGTTCGAATATGGGGGTTCCGAACCGGTTCGGCGTTCTGTTCATAGAATGCCAAACAGGTTCATGCAGATTCCTAATCACAGTTAGCACAAGATCATTTCCCCTTCCTCCTACCTCGATTTTTGCTAACACACAACCATTTCTTGGGAGGGCGCATGGGTCTTTGGGCCTGGCTGGTTGCTCCTCCTACTCAGCTGTCAGTCCTGAGAACCAGCCTTCTGGTTGCCTAAGTTCTCAGGGGAAAGGAATGCTGTATTGTTTGAGTGGTTTAACACAACCTTGCAGTCCATGTTTCAATTGCATGAATTGCCTCAGAGGCAGAAAACGGAGACATTTATTGGGCAACTTGAGGGAGTAGTAAAACAGAAGTGGTTACTTGGCTGCAGAATGAAAAGGAGTCAGTAAAACAAATGTTTTAAGAGACTGGGGTGTATGTTTGATAAGTGCACTCTGTCTGACTTGGAAAAAATCATTTTATTCTAGAGTCCGGACTCCCACAGAGTTTGTGCCTTGAGGCTTCAAAGAGGTCTTAATGGCAACTGAGAAAATAGAAATAAATATGGTGAAGATACAGATAGGATGCTTAAAAAGAGAAGTTTGTGTGGGGGATATATGATATGTTACATAGGGAGCTAAAACTGTTCCTGTGGTAAAAGAGGGAAACATCTTTCCTGGATTTTGAGGAGGATCACTCTGGAACATTCTTAGTGAAACCATTCAGAAATATGATCTTATCGTCTTGCCTGCAAGACCCAGCAATTTTGAGGAGGCACAGTTGGAAACTAAACATCCAGATGAAAAACAAAGAATATTCAGGTTGAGCTAATAGGGACATAGGCAGCTGCCATAGACTGAGTCAGACTATAGGTCCATCTCGCTCAGTATTGTCTACACAGACTGGCAGTGGCTTCTTCAAGGTTGCAGGCAGGAATCTCTCTCAGCCCTATCTTGGAAATGCCAGGGAGGGAACTTGAAACCTAGTTGCTCTTCCCAGAGCGGCTCCATCCCCTAAGGCAGTGGTTCCCAAACTGGGAGCCTCCAGATGTTGCTGAACTACAGCTCCCATCAATAAATTTCCCTAAGGAGAATATCTTACAGTGGTCACACTTCTGGTCTCCCGTTCAGATGCAACCAGGGTGGACCCTGCTTAGCTAATGGGACAAGTCATGCTTGCTACCACAAGACCAACTCTCTTCCATAGTGGGGAAGGGTGGAGAAGTCTAGTAATGTGCTGGGAGAAAATGTAGAGAAGTTCAAGATGTAACAACCACTAGTTTTTTATAGAGATGAGGCGGGGCAGATGAACAGCTACTTTAGAGTCTGGTGATAGTTTTATTTATCTACTTTTTCAATTTATATACCAACCTTCCTAAAGTGGCTCAGGGCAGTTTACATTAAAATTAGCATTTACTTCCCATATTACCTTAATATTATCTATATTAATTCCCCATATTATAAATCAACTAGGTATAACCAGACAGCCTTCCCATGCCTCTCTCTTTTTGGGGAAACTCTGGTTTCCTGTAGAAGCAGAATCTTGCCTCTGATTCACATGGCTGTGTCATGCAAATTGTTACTAGTGCAAAAGCTACCTGGCAGTGGATTATTATTATTAATAATAATAATAATAATAATAATAATAATAATAATAATAATAATAACATTTATATCCCGCTCTTCCTCCAAGGAGCCCAGAGCGGTGTACTACATACTTTAGTTTCTCTTTCACAACAACCCTGTGAAGTAGGTTAGGCTGAGAGAGAAGTGACTGGCCCAGAGTCATCCAGCTGGTTTCATAGCTGAATCGGGATTTGAACCTGGGTCTCCCCAGTCCTAGTCCAGCACTCTAACCACTACACCATGCGGGCTCACCTCCTACACCCACACCCTCTCAAGTCTAGTCCCTAGAACCTTCTCCTTTGTCCTCTCTATTTTTCTAAGATTTCCCATTTCTGGAACTTTTCAGAGGGCAGAACCCTATGAAAACCCTTCTCCCCTATGTACGAGTGTAAGGCTCCTGTGAGGACATCTTTGCCAAAGTCTTTTGTTGTGGGAGTTTGGTGGCACACACTGCCTTCTACTGCCTAAGAACCTGCCCAGCTGAACAGCCAAGTGATCAATCTCTTTCCTTAAGAGTAATCAGACTACTGAGGCCTTAAATTGGAACATTGGATTCCAGGGTCCAGAACTGCTGAGCTGAAATCACTATACTTGAGCATTACTTGCCTGGGACTGTTGCAGTAGCAGCCTGTGTGGGTGGGGTGGTAAGTGATCCGCAGGTACAGCCAGTGTTCCCTCTAACAGGGATTCCCAGATGTTGTTGACTACAGCTCCCAGAATCCCCAGCTGCAATGGCTTTTGCTTGGGGATTATGGGAGTTGTAGTTAACAACATCTGGGAATCCCTGTTAGAGGGAAGGCTGGGTACAGCTCATCCCCATTCTACAACCGGTCTCGTTCAGGATGTGCTGCACAACACAGGATGGATGCAGACTGGAGTCATTTCACAGATTTACTGAACTAGAAAGAACCCCAAGGTGATCTTAGGAGATATCCAGTAAGAGATACGCACTGTCAAAGTATAGGTGACCTACCATCTTTTGGCCAGTAATTTCACCATCACACTCTGTCTTACATACCGTGACAGCTTCTGTGCCCGATCCAGCATGTTCCGAGGCAAACCTTGGGTCCCTGAGGATCCAAGAAAGAGAAGCCGATACACAGCACAGAGCTGCTGTCGGATGCTGAAAAATGCCTGCAGAAGCCTGCACCAACACAGAGATACACAATGTATTGAAAATCTCTTTCATGATCAGAGGCCTGAAAATGATAATCCCAACCAGGAGCTGTTTTGGTTTTTTTTCCAACTGAGGCCCATTAGGCTTTGCAAAGGATATATCTACACTGCAGACAAACTAATTTAGGAGGCATTCACTTTCCTTGGGGAATTTTAATTGTGAGGGTAGGGGGAATGCTAGAGATATTTATCAGAGAATTTTCAGCATCTTCACCAACCTACACTTCCCAGAATTCTTTGGAAGAAGCCACCAGTTAAATTGGTATAAAATGGATGTGTTGGTTGTGTAGATCTGCCTTAATATTTTAAGCAGGGGGCAGGGGGGAGAAATCACGGAGTATAACTCTCCTGGGCTTATTAAGAGGGGAAAGTTCATTTTCATACACAAACTCCTGGAAATCTAGGAGAGACCATGATATGAAGAGAGGCTAGTGTGACTGAAAGCAACCCCTTTACACAGTTTACAAAGCAATTTACAAGTAATTAAATATAGTTACCACAATAGTAAACTTAGGGTTTAAACCCTAACCCCAATTAAACAAACTGCAGTCCTATGTACTTATGGCTATGTGCTACAGTCAGGGGATATGCACAAGGGATGTCACTGCCACTAGAAAGAGATTTGGCTTAGGTGTCTAGAATTAATTAACAGTTAACAGATGGATAACGATTCTAAAAGCCCAGGCCAAATCTCTTCTCCCCCTAGACTGCAGAATTCTCAGCAACAGCAGTGATATTACTATTCTTGCAGGTTAGACTGTATGCAGACAAAACATTTCTCTCTCAATGTGGTAGGCAGGGAACTTCCAACTTCTACAAAGTCCAAACAACAGATGTGCTTACCAGCTATCTGAATGCTGACTCAGTTGTCAGTCTTGCCCCTGCCCTCACACAAAAAGGCAGGCCTTTTTTTTTTTTTTAACACCATCATATGGGATTGGGGTCTTTCCCAGTCCTACCTGAACCTGAGACCTACTGCATAAAAAGAATGTGCTCAAGCCCCACTCCCAAATATTTTAAAGTGCCATTTGCATGTTTGTTCAATTAACTGTTCATCTGTCACTTTAAAAGGAAGTCAGCTTTTTATAAGTTGCAAAACTTCTCTCAAGATGCGTAGGAGGTTGGTACATAATGTCATAGACATTAGTCAATCAGCCTTATGTGCAGTCGGCTTCTGCTACAAACTCACATAACCAATCTCCTCCAAGGTTAGAAGGTAAAAAATGATCGTTTTAAACAACACAGTATGGCATTTCATTTGCATACAGCCTTCATTTCTGTAAGTACATCCTCTTCATACATTCAGGTTAACTTCCGTAATGGTTTCCCAAGGTGCAACACTTACTCAATCCACTCAACTGGAAGTTCCCTTTGTGCCTCAGTGTAAATTTCTACTTCGTCAATCTTTTATTTCAACCATCTATGCCTTTCTTTCTTCACCCTCTACTCTCACTCTTATCAGCTCTTGGGAGGTCCCTTCAAGCCTTCTTTTTCAAATCCACCTCAAACCTCCCTTTCCTTCTGCCAGCTGGGACCAAAGTTCTAACTTGGAGCAATGGACGAGCGTGTCAGGGAGACAGGTTTTATCCAAGCTGCCTCCCTCCCTGGTGTGCTGTTTTCTGTGTTCAAGGGAAGTTTGCTTGCATTTTACACACACAGGAGACCTTTCAAACTTGCATTCTAAAATGGAACAATACCAGCAGGGCTATGCCATGCACTTTCCCTGTAAACTGCATCATTAACACTTACAGATGTGCTGGCAACTATATTTCGTGTTTCTTAAAAGCATCACTGTGGTTCATCAAATCAAGTCGAAAAATGATTTTAAAATGCTTTCCTTGCTCAAACCCAACAGGGGACGCACACAGAGCCAGCAGCAGTCTCCTTTGCTTACAGTCTATCCAACTAGCCACTTACTCTTCCTGGCTTTATAGCTCTCACTGATCAAAGGGCCCCCTACTTCATGCACCTTCCAATACTTCAGCTACCCTAGATTTTCAAGAGAGTGCATGATAGGAAATACCTCTCAAACACCTTTTAGTACTCTTCCCCAAAGCTAAACTGCCTTCAGTCCCCAGGCTGGGGTAAGTCGCATCAGTTCTTACCCGAGCCTGTATTTCAGCCTCCTCCCGTCCCCCACTCCTGGCCAATACTCACTCCGAGGAACTCCCCGTCTCACTTCGAGAAAAAACTTTGTTCTTGAATTCCAGCCAGGCATTCTGCAACTGAGACACACAGAGACAGAGGTAAGATTTCAAAGTGCAGCTACAATTTTCATCAAGTTGCAGACACTGCTCCGATTCAGTGGGCCCAATAAAGAAGGGTACCCACCACTCTTGTCCATCGAGCCCCTACTACGTAAACAAGATCAGTTCTCACCTGTGGCTCTTGACCACTCAGCTTCTTGACAAATTTGTCCATTCGATGTCTGAGTTCCAGCAGGAGTGGTTGAGAGCGCAGGGGTTGCCCGGTCTCCTGTCCATCTCTCAGTTTCTTTTCCAGCACCAGGAATCCATCTAGCAGCTGGTACAGGGAAAATGCCACTTGGGAACTGGAGCCCTGCAGGGCAGAGAGGGGAGACCGTGAGACCCAGCCTGGGCAATGTCAACATTTATATAGGAATGGTATCATAGTCTACAATGTTTCCACTCCCAAGAGGGCACACAATGTTGAAAACAATCCAAGGTAAGGCTAAAACCAAGATATCAAAACAGAATGAAAACAAAAATACAGCAGCTCAATGGTGTCAACTCACCTTAGTGAGGAGCACCAGCGAGATGCCTGGCCAGAGGGGTAGGCAGTGCATTGTGTGGGGCATCATAGGGCAGTAGCCTTCCTTCAAGCTAGCATCCAGAAAAATTCTCCGTGGATTGGTGGCTTCAGGTATTGGGGGCACCAGAGCCTGCAGGGAATCCTCAGCCATCTGGAAGAAAGAGCATGCAATTTTTATTTATTCAAGCTGAGGTTAACCATAGACGGTATTTGGGTTAAGTGTCTCAAGGTCTCCATTTTAGGATTTCCCCTTGAAAACAGCTATTCCTTTTAAACAATAATATTCCTAACAGAAAAGTGAAGCAACAGCTCTATATAAGTGACATTTCTAAGAAACTATTAGAAGCCTGTGAAAATGTCATCGGTGAAAGCAGTAGGGCTTGGGCTTGAAGTAAGTGGGCCCCTCCAAGAACAATTCCCAACATGATCTTATACACAACATGAAGTGGGTGAGGGTGATGGAACTAGGTCCAGAAGATGAATATCACAATGTGTGTGTGGCCTCTGAAGAAAATCCTCCACTCAGGTTCCTTTCAGAGATGAGGGAAGAGTCTCCCACATCACTGAAAGGGTGGTGATGTGGGGTGGAGGAGACTGGGCTCCAGTGATGTGTGACATGCATTTTACCACAGTGAGTGTGCATCCTCTCAGCAAAGTCATCTTGCCCCAGGCTGAAAGGAAGCAAGTGGCAGGCCATTTGCTTTCTTTCCTTCTGTTTTAACTCCCAGCCCCAGATAGCTGATGTCTTGCACTGACGCACTGCTCTCTGGGGCCAGGATTCCCCAACAGCATGGGAGCAGTGTGCATGTGTTGGTTTTTCAGGGAGGGGTCACATTAACCCCCAAAAGGCAGCAGGAGATGTCTAGAGAGCCTCCATCTTCTCCCGTTACTTAGGCTCCAATGTCATCAGCACATGGACACACTAGTTTGCCAAAATAAGGAAGAAGCAGAGACCCAGGGTAAAATGTTGCAATGTATCCCCAGCTTCTAAGGAGAGAGCTTCTGTTCAGAGCTCCAGTCAGCCTGGAACAGGAGCCTCGTAGCAGTGTTTGGAGCTCACAGGGGACATCTTTTTAATTCCCTGCCTCTTGAAACTCCCCCCCACCCCCCGCACTATACTACAGGGTGAAGTTGCAGCTAGCTGCCAGTCGCGCGTCCGAGCACTTTATGGTGGGACAGAGTAGAGTGTTGGGAGATACGTTTCTTTTTGTCACCTCAGGATACACATCCCTCACCCCAGTCCTAATGCCCATATATCAAGTGTGCTAGTGGGTCAGTTCTCTAGTCTCTCCAACCCCAGAACTGGCACCCGCAACATTCCACTGGCACAACTGCTCCCAGCATTCCAAGGGTCCTTGATACTCATTGAGGAGATTGGGGGGGGGGCGGAGTTTCAATGAATTTCCTTTTAAGATTTACAGATGTACACACATCACACACCCAGGTTCTCCCCCAGAGTAGGCAGAAACCACACCCTTGTTTTTGGGTGGACCCATTTATCTTCCATACTGGCAGGCACAGGACCGACCAACACAGGAACATAGTAACCGGCCTTATACTGAGTCAGACGACGATTGGTCCCCCTAGCTCCATCTTGTCTACACTCCAAGGTTTCAGGCAGAAGTCTTTTCAGCCCAAACTGGTGAAGCCAAGAAGTGAACTTGGGACCTAGATGTTCTTCCACTGTTCTATGGCCCCATCCTCTAAGGGGAATATCTTACAGGGCTCACATGTACATACTCATTCATCTAAATGCAAACCAAGGCAGACCCTGCTTAGCAACACGGACAATTCATGCTTGTTATAACAAGATCAGCCCTTCTGCCCAACTAAATTCGGTATTAGAAGGAACAGCACCAACTGTATAAAGTACTTCTATGAGCTTTCACGGAATGAAATGTTAATAAAGTTATGAAGACTATTAGACAAGGCATTCATTATATGTTAAATAGCTGCCAGATAATCCAGGGTATTGCTGTGCACAAGCAAAGCAAGAGAAAAATAGATTTTAAGAGAGTGTTATCAACTATGCAAATCTGTTACTCAACTTGGGAAGGCTGATCATACTATGGGGACTCCCAATTACAGATACCTTGAGACCTGCATCAGTTTTAGCCTGCCCCCCAATAGAATAGCTCTTCATCAATTTCTGTTTTTCATTAGTGGTATGTCTTCACCGCATCACCATCTCATGTGGCTTTTTGCACAATTTGAGGATGCAACTTTCATCAGTTTCCCCATTCAGGGACACCACACTACCACAAGATTAGTGCAAAACTAAAAAGCTACTAAACGCTAGAGGAGTGAGGAGAAAGGAGAAAGGGGAAGGGAAAGCATGATCTGGCTGCAAGGTAGGTGCACATTATAACAACAGCTGCTAAAAAAAAGAAGGCCTTCTAAAATGAGAAAGAGAAGGATGAAGAGCAGAAATAAAGAGAGCACGGGGGACACCACGGAAGGAACCTTGAAACCAAGCACTTACCTGAATGTCAGCAGAATTCACCTCCCCCTGTGAATCCATACCCTCAGCCCAGGCCGAACTTCCTTCAAGCAACCAAGAGAAGAGAGACCAGACACCCCCAGCACCAGGAGCAGGAAGGAAGTGGGACAGAGCATAGTGACAGAAATTAACACACTCAAAAGATTTGCACTATCAACAATGTGATACAGGCATCTCCAAGCCAGAGCAACACCGAAACTAGGCCTGCTCAACTTAGGCCCCCTGCCAGCTGTTTTTGGACTACTACTCCCACAATCCTCAGCCACAGTAGCCAATAGCCAGAGATTATGGGAATTGCAGGCCAATACCTGCAGGAGGAATGAAGTTGAGCAGCCCTGACCTAAACTTAATCTTGACTCCCCAGCAAATGCCTTTGGAATATTATTTTCTTCTTCAGCAGCACTCATATGCCAGCAAAACAAGTTTGAAATCAGCTGAGCTCTGCTCCATTCCAAACATAGAGGGATCAAACTGCCCCCCGCCCCAACACTCTCACAACACTAGAGCCAGCAGTCATCCCATGAAACTGATGCCAGGAAATTTAGGACCAACAGAAGAAAGTACTTTTTCCACATAGCACATAATTAATCTCTGGAATTCTCTGCCATGGGATGTAGTGATGGCCATTAGCTTGGATGGCTTTAAAAGAGGCTTGGACAAATTCATGGAGGACAGGTCTATCAATAGCTACTAGTCTGATGGCTATAGGCCCCCTCCAGCCTCAGAGGCAAGATATCTCTCAATACCAGTTGCAGGGGAGCAACAGCAGAAGAGAGGGCATGCCCTCACTTCTTGCCTGTGGGCTTCTTGGAGGCATCTGGTGGGCTACTGTGGGGAACAGGATGCTAGACTAGACAGGCATTGGGCTTGATCCAGCAGGGCTATTCTCATGTTCAGAGAGCTACCACTCTCTAGAGCAAACTGCTCCTTCTGTTTATTCTGGGGGCCATCCCAAAAGCCCTCCTCAGACCCAAAACACCATACCCTTCCCAGACCCATCATACTGACCTCAAACTCACCTGTGCTCTCTTGGCTAGGGGAAGCCTTAGGGGTGTAGAACTCCTCGGGCACAGAGAGATCATCTGATACCTGAGGGAGGGTGCAAGGGGTGTGTGGAAGGGATCTGACTCAGCCGAAGCCCAACCCTGGCCCTCTCCCCATCTGCCAGAATAGGTTCTACCATGGATTCCAGCGGGGCAGTAGTAGGATTAACTAGTCCTGGCAAAGGGTGGGTCCCATGTAACTTGCCACTTGCTCCATTGCAATATCCCAGCTCCCCTCAGCCCTTCAGGTCCTCCCTGCAACCAAAGTCAAGGTACCACAGACCCTGAGCCTCACACTTACCTGCTCTTGAGAAGATCCGTGAGGATAAGGGCTATTAACTGGGATGCTCTTGCTGCTGAGAGGCCTCTGGAGACTTTGATCATTTTCTTCAGACTGAAACAGAAGTCAGGAGAGACACTCAGCCATGTGTGCACATCCCCAAATACCTCACAGAGACTCCCAGAACCTAAGAGCCCTCCACCCAGGGTCCCTGTCCCAGCTTCTGCAGAGATCCCAGAATCCCACTTGTGCGCAACATTTGGTGGTCCAACCCAGCTCAAGGCAGTTGCCAGAGAGATCCCCACAAGAGCAGAACTCCTTTGCCACCTGGGCATGTACCTGGGAGACAGGCTGCTCGTCAGAGGTGGTGCTGGGATACAGATCCTGCACAATCAGGAGGAGGGTGAGCAAGTCAGCAGGCCGCAAAGAGCTGGCATTCCGGCTGGGAAACAAAGTAAGGAGAATACTGTCTCTTAGAGCAGCCACATATTGGGGAGAGGGTGGTTTCCTAGGCAGAGTGGGATGGGAAGCACATGATAATCAGGCCAGCAAGGGCACTGTAGCCAAGGAGGGAAGTGTCAAAAGCGACACTGTGATGTGAAGGGCTCTGATCAGGCAAGAGTCGAACCTGTATTAGGAACAGACTGGGAGGTGGTTGGACTGAACTAGGGCTTTACCTGGAGTAAAAAGCAAGTAGCTTGGTGTGCACCAGCAAGAAGGCATGCATAACTTCATGCCCCATGCGCTCTGTGCTGCCATTGATGTGCTGCACCACTTGGCGCTCCAAGAATTCAATACACTGCTCACACAGCTGCGGATGGATCAGTCGCTCCACAGCCTGAAGGGGATGGGACAGAGGAAGAGAATCTACATGGCAGGAAACATTTTACTACTCAGCCCTGGGACTTCCAGTTCCTGAGATCGATGCCAGGCAGCTCCTACTGGAGAAAATGCTTCCCCAACTCCATTCCGGCCCCGCCCAAACACTGATCCTGTACATGCTCCACCCAGTCAGACCTGGAAGGAAGCAGTGTAAAAAAACCCCATGCACTGCCCCCCACTCCATCTTCTAGCTATACCCCCTTAAGGGCCACCACACACCCCTAGCCTGATTTGCTACTTCCATCCTTTCTAACCCAATAGAATGAGGCACACCCTCTCCATGGCCTCTGGCCACTCCATCCCAATGTACCTCGACAGCAAAGCTTTGGTCATCCTGGTACAGCTGGCTATAGGTCTGCAGCAGGCTCTGAAATAGTCCCCAGACATGAGCACGCTGCTCCAGATCCACTGGGCGCAACCTGCAAAAAAATGACTGGCAAATCAGTGAGGCACTACCCAGGGCTCAGCATGGGATTGACTGCCACCTTCCCCACTTCCACTGGATACTTGCAGAAATCCTACTTCTCACACACACTCAGTCTGCAGGCTGACCTTTGAGAAACTCACAGGATTCATTTATTATGAGAGAAAGCTTTACTAGGTCACCTTCCTGTACTCAGAAGCCTAACAACTGCCCTCACTTGCGAGTGTGGCTTTTCCGTAAATTAGAGGCACAGCAGTCTGTCACAGCTTAGGCCCCTTTCACACATTATGTTCAGCACAATATAATCTCTGCACAGTGTGTGCACATACATATGTGTACACATGAACAGTGATTCACACACTACGTTCAACAAACATACAGTAACACACTTCTTATTTGCATTCTTCAAATGGGGGGCCTGTACCCAGTCTTTTTTTTTTAAATGAACACATGTACAGCCATTCACACAACATGTACATGTGTACAGACACCTGTGCAATGTAAGTGTCTGAAGGGGTGTGTTCCCCCCACTCACACCTGTGCAATGTAAGTGTCTGAAGGGGTGTGTCCCCCCCCCACTCTCTCACACCCACAAAATATGAAATATCCTTATGGAGAAGCTGGCTCCCAGGTGGCTTGGTACACATGCGAAGGAAGCCTTAGAATGCCCACATGGAAAGCAGGTCCTTCTGTTAGCTCATTAAGAGGGGTGGGGCTGGAGGGAGGGGAATGCTCAACACAACAAAAGAATGGAGAATCCCATGTTGGCCTGCAAACTCACTCCCTGCGGATGAGGTGGCTGTCGAGTGTGACGAGACCAAAGTGAGCCTCAGCCAGTCTCCTCAGCACGTAAAGCTTACGGCGCAGGTCGTCCTCGCTCTCGGAGCCGTCGCCATTCACTGCAATGTACAGGCACTCGCCAAACTGTAGAAGCAGCAGGAGGATTGCATGAAGCAACGCAGGGAAGACAAAGTGGTACACATGGAGTTTACCGTGAAATGAATAAAATCTCAGAGAAGTCTCCTTTAATCACATTATCTCCCCGCCACCCCCTAAATCATGGTACATTTTAAGGTTCTTCTAAACTAAGATTACCCAACATATGACCAAGACCATTCAAGCTAAATGCAACCCACCAATCATTTTGGTGGCCCATTTGGTGTTTTTATATTTTTAGCTAAATACTTTTAATTCATTTTTATCATGTGTTTTAACTTTTGTAAACTGCCTTGAGATTGTTTTGAATGAAAGGTGGTATATAAATCTAACAATCAATCCATCAATCAATCAATCAATCAGGAGCTTAATAAACCACCTTTTTTGCTGCCTGGGACTGCAAGGAGACAGAGTCATTAAACATGGATAGGCTACAGCATGGGGCTGCCAGGTTGTGTTTGACTTGGTGGTTTACAAGATATGTAGGCCTGTTATAGTCCCCTTGGGAGAGAAGAATACAAGCACCTCAGTCAGACACAACAATCAGGAGTGGGGAAGGAGGAGGAGGAAGGGTCTGAGTTGAGCTCTTCAAATCTACAGCTTCAGCACACCCTAACCCAACAGCTGCAATCTGGTGTCATGCTAGTTTGGCGGCTCCCCACAACCAAACCTCTCCAGAGGACTAGCTCAGCCAGGCCTCAGAAGCAACGAATGCTGGACCACCAACCAAGGTACACCAGTCCCTTGAGAGCGCCCAAGCACAAACGAAACTCTTGACATCTCTGGCACCCCTTGAGCTTCCCTAGAGTTTTGGCTATACCTTTAGCTAACATGGGGCAGGTTGTGGATGGCAACAAGCTCCACGTACCAGTTGGGCACTCTTTATTTGCAAGGAACTAGGCAGCAGTCTCACTGGCCACACACGGAGGAGCAAGAACTGTACTGCTGCTTATACATCATTTCCATGACAATTTTGAGAGCAAGAGGTACATAACAATTCTCACAGTAAGCCTCTGAGACACTAAAGATTGCATGAGAGAAACGTTCCAAAGGATCCCCATTGAGCTCAAAAGCTGAGCAGCAGTCCAAGTACCTTGCGCCTCCCAGAGTGACACTCTGTCCACTGTGCTGCACTGGCCTCTATGCTTATTCTGTCTCTCTAAGGCATGCAACAAAATTTTATTTTATTTTTTAACATCATCATCATCATCATCAATTTGATTTCTATAACGCCCTTCCAAAAATTATTGTATTGTATTGTATTGTATTGTATTGTATGAGATCACTCTCCCCTCTCCTCTCATTAGGAGGTCACTGTCTGCCTTAGCGGGGAAGGGAGGAGGGGAGTTACCATATGCAACACATAGAGATGTTTGCCCTTTTCAGCAGAGAAGCAAGTGTACGTGTCTTCCAGCTTCTCTAGCAGCGTTGTACAGGAGATGATCATGGGGGCAAACAGCGTGTTGATGCTGTCCTCCAAAGCCGGGGGCTGTGCAGAAAAAAGGGAGACGGTAAAATATCTCTTGCCAGAAAGCAGCACTGTGCCCTACCAAACTCCGGCACTCACTCACTCTCCCAGTCACATTCAGTCAAACCCTAAGGCTTTCCCCAAGTCTAGGAAAAACTTTAGAGGTTGAATAAATGCACACCGAGTCCTCTGCTTTATCACTCTTGGAATGTCTGCCCTGGGATCTTCCTTAACAGCCTTCCCCAGCCCAGATCAATGGCACTAATGCCATTTTGGCGGCTTGGGGCCACTCAGGCATCTCTTTATTCCCTCATTGGTCACACAGAAAGATGCATTATATCAAGTCAGACCGTTGATCCATCTAGTTCAATATTGTCTATACTGACTGGCAGCAGCTCTTCAGGGCTTCATACAAATATTTCCCAGTCCTGTCTGGAGATGCCAGGGACTGAACCCAAGATGGTCTGCATGCAAGGCAGATGCTCTCCCACCGAGCTACAAGCCTTCCCTGTTCAAATCTCACCTCGCCACTTCCTTCACCATGGGCCCCAAAGCGTTGATGCAGTCTGGTCAAGAAGTCTGGATCCGCCCAGTAGAAGAGGACTTCTGCACCCTCACTGGCAATCAAGACGCACTTCATCTGTGGAGACAGGTACATTTCCCAGAATGCTGTCTGCGTCTTGGAGGCTGAGTATGAGGCTCCCTTTCTCCCTATCCCAGTCAGTCTAGGCATGCAGAGAACCTCAACATCATCATCATCATCATTTACATTTATATCCCGCTCTTCCTCCAAGGAGCCCAGAGCGGTGTACTACACACTTGAGTTTCTCTTTCACAACAACCCTGTGAAGTAGGTTAGGCTGAGAGCGAAGTGACGGGCCCAGAGTCACCCAGCTAGTTTCATGGCTGAATGGGGATTTGAACCCGGGTCTCCCCAGTCCTAGTCCAGCACCATGAGGTGAAGGGGGAATCAAGGCAGCAAGCTTCAGATCATATTGCATCTAGTGTGTGTCCGTGGGAGGGAACAGTTTTTCTTTTCACAGAGACTCACACCTTGCAGGGGGGGGGTGGAGAGAAAGCATGTATGCATGTAGTGTGAAAAGGTAGGGGAAATGTTCCTGCAAGATGGGGACTGCCTAGCTCAGAGAACTGGTAGGTCAGAGTTAAAAAACCAAATGGTTTGGCTCAGTGAGAAAGCCACCAACCCACCTCCTTGGGAAGTGGGCAAATGGAACATGGGTTTGCAAGCTCCTTGGTAAAAGGCTAAGGGTCAAAGCAGACAGTGCACATGAGATGTCACATTAAGAGGCTCCCAAAGTTTTTCCCCTGTTTTCTGACATGCAGCCTTGGAAGCTACAATCAGGAGCAGAACATGAGAAATGAGCAGAGGATAATCAAGTCTCTCTCTCTTCTTGCTGTTTGTCTACCCCAGACACTTTTCAGCAACATGGGAAAAGATGCAGGGGTCCTGTATCTTTTCCATGTGAGTGGGAAAGGAGTTTAGGAAGGTGGTTTTGAGCAGTTAAAATGCAGAAAGGAAAATGATAAGTAGCCCATCCCCATTCTTACTCAAACTGGCAATCTCCTGGATTTGTCTGTCTGTCTATTATTATTATTATTATTATTAGTAGTAGTAGTAGTAGTAGTAGTAGTAATAGTAGTAATTTGTAAAACTTGGACCATCAGAGACTGTTCACACATCTCCTGTGCAATGCCGAGTTTGGTTGTGCTCTGTATTAAGCTCTTGGTCAGCTTCAGAGATTGGGTTACCACCTGTGTAAGCTTTTGCTCCTTTGGGACAGCAGGGAAATGTCTTGACTAGCAAGCCAGAGGTTGCCGGTTCAAATCCCTGCTGGTATGTTTCCAGGAGTCAACACCAATGACGGCACAACTTTACTTTTACAAGTGGGGAGGGGCAGGGATGGGAATTGCTGTTTTGTGCAGTGCCCCCTTCCCACCATACAGTTAGTTCTCAGAGTCCTATTTGGATCAGCAGGACAATCCTTAGGGATTCGGTTTGAAAAGCCTATCTGGAAGCATCTCTAGACAACTCACTGATCCCTTGCTTTCAACCCTATTTTCTCATGTTTGGATATAATCTTCACAATAGCTGCGCTTTTGAAACGAGTCTGGCAATTATTTCGTGTGTGTGTACTATTTATTCAATATACTTAGATCCCATCTTTCTGACTGACCACAGATATCCAAGGTGGCTGATAAGACACAATTGATATACCAAAAGTGGGAGCCGGGATTGGGGTAAGGTTTGTGATTTGTTTTGAATCCATGTCTTGTTTCTTTGCAGTCTGGCCTTTTCTTTTAACTTAGTGGTTGGCTATGGGAGATCTCATTTTGGACATGTTTAAATGATTTAGCTTGGTGGGCAAAAAGCAGATTGTAACCAGCTAGGCTCATGGCAGTTTCTATGAGACCCCCTAGTTTGGAAATCTTGATCTAATTCAACAAGCCATGTACACGAGAGATCATGTAATACAGATAATATTTCTCTTAACTATTAAGAGATCCTGAGTATATTCTCAGCGTTGCAAATTTGACACATGGTAAAAAATATAACACAAGGCAGAAATTGGCTCATCCCTGTCTTAACCTGTAAAGGTAAAGTGTGACGTTGAGTCGGTGTTGACTCCTGGTGACCACAGAGCACTGTGGTTGTCTTTGGTAGAATACAGGAGGGGTTTACCATTGCCATCTCCCGCGTAGTATGAGATGATGCCTTTCAGCATCTTCCTATATCGCTGCTGCCTGATATATGTGTTTCCCATAGTCTGGGAAACATACAAGCGGGGATTTGAACCGGCAACCTCTTGCTCCTTAGGCAAGTTACTTCCCCACTGCTTCAATGTAGCACTTCCTTAATGTTCCTTTTTCCTCCCTTCCAGTTTATTGCTACTTCAGTCACAGAGTAAGTAGTCCTCTGGAGGCAGCCATGCTGAACATGGGCCTTATACCACTCAAAAATATATTGGCGTAACAAGGGAAATGAAACCAGCAGTTGGTGTCCGGGAAGGACAGAGCCACTTCATTCCTCATTTGAACAAGAAGGTGCACCCTGTTCTAGAAACCAGAGCTAGGCAACTGGAAAGGCAACTCAGACTCTCTTAGCTAATGGGAGTCAGGTGCTCCCATTAACAGGGCAAGGCATCAGAGTGTGGTTAAAAAAACCATCACTGTCACCTTTTTTCTAGCTGAAGCAATGTGTGTAACTTGTGTTCACAGAAGTTCAGTTTCAACACACATGATGCATGCTCCCACTGCCTGGAGATGCAGGCAGAATATGACTGAAGATAAGACTTCTTGAAATGCAAGACTCAAATCTGACACAAGAAACAAGCCGAAACATGAGAAGAGCCCTGCCGTTGAATTTGATAAAGAGACCTGTCAAGTCCTGCACCCTGTTTTGCACAGTGGCCAGCTACATGCCTTTGGCCCACCAGCAGGGTATGAAGGCAACATTGTTTGTGCCCCGCCCCCTGCAAAGAAAAGATTGAAGAGAAGAGGCGGGTGGTGGCTCCAGGGACTGGGGAGAGGGGGCACTAGGCAGGGCAGGTGATAGGCAGAGCCAATTGTGAGCCTCTCTCTCCCTAACACACCCCTCTAGCCTCCAAGCAACTCTGGGCACTCCTCCCAGAAAGAGCAGCTCTGGGCCACACCCTGGGCTGCAGTGGTTGGTTGGGGCAGGCGGGAGAGTGCTCGTGCAGAGCCTGGGGGAACCAGCCCAGACCTTGTCCCTGAGCGGCTGCCGCTTGGAGGGGCCGTGCAGGCCAGACAGACTCAGAGGAGCTCTTGGCACTAGGCTGAGAGGCTGCCTATAGAGATGGCAGCGGTGAAGAGGGAAGGCAGACACTCCCTAGCACCCACTCTCCACCTGCTGCGGCCAGGCAGTCAAGAGGGTGTGGCACATAGTCCTGCTTCACCTGGGGCACCCAGACCTTTGGGCAAAGCCTGGAGGCAAGGATGGGCCAAGGAGTACACACTCCCCATCACCCGCCTTGCACCCAACCTCCTGCCTGCTGCCCACTGTGGCCAGGAGAATGCCCAGGTGGGAGATGGAGCAGTGGGGGGCTGCTCAGACAGGCTTTCCCTGGGGCGCCCCTGACTTTTGGTCAGGTGACTCTGCCCCCAACCATCTGCCACTGCATGTGCTTTCTCTCTGTCCCCCAAGTGGCTGCCTCATGGAGGTAGCATGCGGCTGGGAGGAACTCGGGCACTCTCCCCATTACACCAACACCGCTCGAGGCTGTGTGCTTTCTCACTGCAGCTGGGAGATGTGCAGGTGGGAGGTGGCTGGTACCACACGCGCACTCTCCTCTACAACCACCTCCCCATGTGGCCCCACACATGCTGTTTTACCCCCCCCCCCCCAGCTCCGTGCCCCCCCCCGCCCGGGAAAGCCCTGCCCACGAACAGCTGAGCCAGCTGGAGGACGCAAAATTAGGGCTACGGTGTTCGACAGTCGCAACACCATCGCCCAGGGCTGTGCCGGGTTGATCTAAGACCCCTTCTCGATAGATAACTAGAAAGGAATCAAACTTTGCCCAAACTTGAGGAAAGAGAAAACAGGGGAAGGGAATACAAACAGGGCGATGTGAAGGGGTGGGGAGGGCGAGATGAAGGCTTGGGCATTTTTCACACAGGGCTTTTAGCGCGTATCTCCTCCAGAATGGAGAGTGTGTGTTCACTTATCCGCCAGATTTACCCCAAGTCCCTGTGACCTGTTCGGTGCCAAATGCCAGGTTCCTGGCTGCAGGGATTCTACTGGCGGGGCACGCAGCAGCAGCGCGTCTTCCAGGCCAAGGAAGAGCCCGCGCGCAACGGAGCCCTACCTTCCTCTTCTGAGACACGCCTCCAGGCAAGGCGTAGGCGTGGCGCGTTCATGGACTAGGCAAAACCTGGGCTTTCCCACTCCGACTCTCGGCTTTCGCTTGTGCTGGTGGAACTGCGCGCTTCGCTGGGCTGGACTGCCCTGGTCGAAGTACGCGACGACCCACCCAGCTCAGGTCAGGTGAACTCGGCAAGACCAGCTCCCTAGCGGCCCGCGTGACACATCCTGGCCGGAAAAGCACGTGATAGGCGTCAGGGCTCCTCCCCTCCTCCTCCTCAAGACATTTAAGTTGTCCCGCGAGCCAGCCATCTTTTGGAACGGACGCCCAAGCGCCTGGGCGCAGAGGAGCCAGGAAAGTTCCGCCTACAACTTGGCTGAGGCTCGGTAACGCGCTCGGTGAACCACATCGCTTTGCCTTCTAGGGCGGGTCTCTCGAGGCCTGTCCCTGGGGCGGGGCGACAAGGGCCGTCAGTCACCCCAAAAGCTGCGCTTCCCCAGCCCCCTCATGCACTCTCTGCCACCCGCCTCAACCACCCCGCAGCCTAACAGGAGCAGCACGCCTGCTGCTTGGAAGAGGGGCGCAGCGGGCAGGCTGCGTGCGCGCACTCTCTCCTCCTTCCTCCCCCACCTGCAGCTGTGTGTGCTTTTTCCCTTGCCCTGTTCCCCAGTGGCTGTCGCTTCGAGGAGGCCTGTGCAGGGCCAGGCCAGGACTCAGAAGAACTCTGGGCACTCTCACCTACGGGGGCGGGGTACTGAAATCCCCCGAGTCCCCAGCCCGGCACCCACTGCGAGCAGCAGGCGCACTGCCATTGCTGGGCACTGGTGGGCGGTGGCACAGGCGAGGCGGGGCCTGGAGGACCGCTTCCCTCCCTCTGAGCAGCTGCCACGCAGAGGGGGCGTGCGCGCCCGGCTGGAACTCGGAGGCACTCTCGGCCGAGATGCTGCTGCCTGTGGAGGCGCTGGTGAGGAAGGCGCGCACTCTCTGGCGCCTGCCTGTTGTGGCCAGGAGGGTGTCTGGACGTGGGTTGTGGTGGGGCGCCTGGGAGAGGGGTGTGCAGGTAGGCAAGGGGGGGCACCCCAGACCCTTGGTCCAGCCCTGGGGAGATGACTACTCCCCACACCCATCTGCCGTTGCACGCACACACTCCCCGACAACCATCTCCCTGAGCATGCTGATTCACCCTCAGCCCTGCGCTGCCCTAGGGACAGCCCTGCGATGGTATCCCGCTGCGGTACTTTGAATGCCGTGAGGAAGATTTCTATACCATGATGACCAATATATACTGCTTTTCGACAAAAGTTCCCCAGGTGGTATACCCAGGGCCGGATTAAGCTAGTGGGGCCTGTAGCATATGTTATAAAGGGGCCCTGAATTTTTAAAAATGCACATAAATATTAAAACATAAATTATTTACTTGCATAGTAAAGTAATTCAATTTTTTCATTTGCTATATTTTGGAGTATGGGAGACCAAGCCACAAACTCACACTTACTACAACAGTGAACATTTATATATCGTTTTTCAATCAAAATTCTTAAGGTGGTTTACATAGAAAAATAAAGAGTGGATAGATGATTCTCTGTCTCCAAAGGGCTCACACTCTAAAAAGAAAAGCATGGTAGGCACCAGCAACAGCCACTGGACAGATGCTGTGCTGGGCCTTCTCTTAAAAGGCACATTTAGCACAAAAGGGATATTTTATCTAACATGGACCAAATAAAACAGGTAAAGTTTTAACTTTAATTCCCAGTTGGAAGCTGGGCTTGCGGGGCCCTCGAAAACACGGGGCCTGTAGCAAATGTCTCCGTGGCCGGGCCGGGCCCACCACCTCTGGCCTCCATGGCTGGTCTGCCGCGGCAGCAACCAATCCTCCTGGGTTTGCCTCAGCCAATCAGGCGCATCTGCCGCCCAGCCAATCAGCTGGGCTCTGGGACGCACATTCCAAGGCACACTCAGGAGAATTAATATAATAGAAGTTTACTGTCCAGTCTGCCTGTTGCCTGCCTCTGTATTGAACAAGGAAGGTGTAACTTATCCAAGGCATCATGTTTGTGTGCCTACTTGGTTCATTTAGCTACATTTGCTACTACGTTAATCTGCCTCTGGGTATACCTAGATATAAATAAATAAGATTTCAATTATTTTGGGTCACAAAGCTCACAGGGGTGGTGATAGCCTGTATCACATGGGGCCCAGGGTCGCTGCCTTCTTGCCCCGATGAGCTGTTTATTTCCCCTCTGTTTGACACTCTGCAGCTATGGCAAAGAGGGTGGTGGGTGGGCAATGGAGAGCACCCATCTGTTCACCCTCCCACCTCGCTGCTGCCTCCACCCGCCATTTTCTAGGCGAGTGCAGGCAGCAGCGGTGGGGAGGAGGGCTGGCGAGTGTTCGCCATTGTCCAACTACCCTCCCTGCTGCCTGCTCCACCTCTGCTGCAAAGTGGCAGGTAGAGGTGGCAGCGAGGAGGGCAGGTGAGCACTCCCTGGCACCTGCTTGGCACTACACCTACCCTCCTGACTGCCACCTCCTGTGGCCAGGAAGGTGCCCCGGCAGGCAGTGGGGTGGGGTGGGGTGGCTGCTCAGATGGGCTTCACCTGGGGTGTCGCTGGCCTTTGGGCTGGCCTTGGGGGAGGAGACGTCCCCAATCGTCTGCTGCTGCTGCTGCACACACTTTCTCCCTGTCACCAAGTGGCTGCCACACACAGAGAGCATGTGGCCAAGAGGAACTCTGGGCACTCTCCGCCCCACTCCACCTCCACTACCTGGGGCTGTGTGCTTTCTCCCTGCAGCTCGGAGGAGACGTGCGGGTGGGAGGAGGCTGGCACTCTCCCCCACAACCATCTCCCCATGAGGCCCCACACATGCTGTTTCACCCCACACACCCCTACGGACAGCATGAACAGCTGAGCCAGCTGGAGTGTGTTATACCCTGTGTGCATGACATCACACACATGGGGGCGTGGCTCACACTCCAGGAGAGCCCTGAGCGAACTCCCCATGCCCAGGCTCTGGAGAGCCCTGAGTGAGCTCTCCCCTGAGAGAATGTATTTCTCTTTCTCACTGGGTAGGGGGAGTTTAGGGCTCCAGCCCGAGTCATGCCCCTCTGCGGGCTTCGGTGGCCTTTTTCATTGGCGGCCCGAGTTCTTTGAACTTTGAACCCATTTGCACAATGGTGGCTCTGCCCCCGCTGAAGGAGCAAAGTGGATTTTTGGATGGGCGAGCTGGGTCCCACATTAGATTTCTGAAACACAAATGGGAGAGGACAAGTGGAGAAGCAAATGGTCTGTCTGAAGGGGTGCTTGCTTGACCCTCCCCTCTCAGATCCACCCTTGAACCTATCAGCGGTATAGCAAAAATTCAGAGTCCACTTTCTCCAGCATGGATAGACACGCAGAAAGCCCAGCAACAATGCAAAACAAAAACCCCAATTAATAGAGACTAACCCTTTCCCTTTTGCCCCAGTCTTACTTGACCTGTTAACCATCCTGCTGCCACAGAAGTGACCCTTCCATGAGGCAGGTTGAGGCGGTAGCCTCAGATGTGGGGGCAGAAGAGGACACACAATGTGGCAGATGCTGGACTCTCGCCACCACAGTGCCACCCTGCTATCCACTGCTGCCATCCTTTCTTGCCCCAATGAGCTGTTTATTTCCCCCTCATTGCCCCACTGGGGTGTCCCTCTTCTCTCCACCCCCCCAGCTTGAGCTAGGAACACTGTTGGCTTGGTGGCATGATCAGAGTCCTATCTGGCAGCATGGCCTGAAAATTGTCAGATTGTCTACCTCGGGCTGTAAAGTCATTTGGACCACCCTTATGCTGCCCACATCTAACTCCTCTGCCTGCTCCTTTGATTCTATTACCTTCTGATAACCATCTCTTTCATCATTAGTGCTCCCTGCCAGTACCATAATAATCAGCCTATTATTCACTGGCTCTTTCTGTATTTTATTCAAGGTTATCACTGTTTTCCCCATTCTCACACTATAACAACAACCACAATTATGTAATACATTGATAATTTGTTGACCTATCGTTCCCATCTACTACCCAGTTTCCATTCTCTCCTTCAAACAGTGTGTCACTTACTTTCACTGTCTGGACTTCCCCTCCTCCAACTTTTTCCTTGGCCCTTTAGATTAATTTCTGGCACCTGCCCTTTGCACTCTGCCCTGTGCTGCTGCCTTTGAAGTGGTAGATCAAGTTCTCCAGCGCGACTCCCTTCCTGCTCCAGGTTGCCCTGTCTCTGAGTTGGTTCTCCTCCCATTTTTCTAATAATTAATTCAGCATTTCCACAAGGGGAAGCTCTTTTTCTGCTTTCCTCTCTGTTGGCTCCTTCAAGTATCTGTTCTTAGCACCAAGGGCATAGCTGGGGGGGGGGGCGTGTTTGCCTCTCTCTTTGGAGGCTCCTCAGAGTGAGAGAGAGAATAACAAAAAAATTGGGAGGAGTGGAGCTGGGGGACCCTCAGGAGCTGGGGGCCCTGGGTTCTTTGAACCCATTCACTCAATTATAATTCACTCAATTATAGCTACACCCCTGCTTAGCTCTCTGCTGTTCTGTTTCTCCTCTTTGTCCCTGGGTGACCTCATATAATCTTACCTCTACTCTGTCAGCACACAGCTCGACTACCAAAGAAGTGTCCCTCTTCATCTCATACTGTATCTTCAGCTGCCTGCCTGTGCCTGATACTTCCACTTGGATGTTTCATTCCTGTCTCAAACTCTTATCTTTTCTCCCATGCCACCCTCTCCTCATGTACATCACTTTGACATCACCTTCTGATCTGTTGATCAGATACAAAGCAGCGGTTTTATCTTTGATTTCTCCTTCACCTTTGCTCAGTCATATGTATCTCTTCTCCCTGTACAATGTTGTGAAAAGATAGCCCTTCCTCTTCAGCCCCACAGCAACAATTCTGGTTCACATTCTAGTAATTTCCCCTTCAAATGAAACCTCCTCTCTGACTTTCTGTTGTTACACTCAGGCCTCTCACCTTTATCTGGCCCAAATCATTCATCTCTCTTGTCGCTCAGTGATGTCCCTTGTGATGCCCCTCTTTGAAGCCAGTGTAGGGATTTCTGTTCTTTCCTGAATCCAGCACAAACTCCTTGTCCTTACAAAGCTCTCTATGGCCTTGTTTCCCCATCAGTGTTTTCTCCAATTTTTTTCATCTGTGTGTGGAATGAGTTTTGTTCTGGGAGGCAGCATCAAGGCAGTGTGCACGCACGTGCATTCAGAGTGGGGCCTTCCTGATTCAACCTGAGTGAGACCTAAAATTAACTGAGTGGATATAATAAAAACTTGTGAGCACACACGTGTGCACACTTTAGAGGGAACACTGCTCTCCACCATCCTTTTGACCTTATATCTCAATCTTTTGCTGCCTGCAGACTTTGCTTCTCCACCACTCAAGCCATCCAAAGATCTCTTGCTCCCTTCTTAAATGGCTCTGCCGTTTCTCCCTTGATGCTTAGAATGCCCTCTGAGAAAACCTATGTGATGCTGCTGCCTGTTTTTCTTCCTTCAAATCACTCTTTACGTTTTTCATGAAGCCTTTAGCAAAACACCTTAGTCCTCCTCACCTAGTGAAATTAAGCCAGAGTGTATACTGAACTGGCTGTCTCTGCTTCCTGTTGACTACCATCTTCCTCCCTCTGTTGCAGAGATGACGAACTTGAGGCTTGTCAGATATTGCTGGACTGCAACTCTCATCATTCCCAGCTGCAATAAATTGATGGTGAGGATTATGGGAGTTGTAGTCCAATAACATCTAGAGAGCCTCAGGTTGGCCACTCTTGCTCTATTGCTTACCTGGTATCAAAGTTTTGACTGCAAACTCCTCAGTGCAGGGTTTTTGTGGTTTCTTTCTAAAGCACTATGTATACTGATGATGCAATATTAACAGTCACATTATAATAATAGCCCAGTGCAGACATTAGGGCACTCAGGGACACAAATGTGTGAGGGGGTGCAAACAGGTGAGCACCAGCTAGTCAAGTCTTTGTGCTGATGCTTACCCTGACCATGCCCCCATTCACTCCACCTCCCAGCAACGTTCTGTGTTTGTTCTCAGGGTTTTAAATCATAGGAGAAACTTCCCCTGTGTTTAGATCCTTCTTTCTGCAGAGAAGCGCTAAACAAAGTGACTTGGCATGACTAGGAAGCATGTCTGCATAGCGGGTGTGAAATATTGCGGGGCATGGAGTCATGTAGTATTGTTTAGTCATCCTGTAAGCAAAAAGGTAAGCTGGTCGACTTGGTTCTATGGCAGCAGTGATTCTTTTCCCAATTCTGTTTATGCACCTCAAAGGGCTCTAGCTTCTGAGCAAGGAAATGCTTCTTCTCAGAGAATAGAAGCTAGGGTGGAGAACACCTGAGGAAGGTCTGACTTGTAGGTTGAAATGGCTGGCGTCCAGAGAACCACTTGGGACTTCCTCATCCAGGGGTGAGATTGAGAGCAGTGGTGCATCAAAGTAACCTCGCCATGGGTTGCTTGCTGGAGACAAGGGGTGATGTGATGTGAGTCACTATGTGTGTGAACAGGGCTAAAGTGCTTTATGATGTCAGCGGGTGAGGAGGTGAACCAATCAACTTTGGGGGATTCTGTCTCCATGGTAGATTTTCCTCATTCTTGTGCACTCTGAAGGCTCGCTGTTTAGGGCAGGCACTGCCATGCTTCCATAGGTGATAGATGTGGGGCAAGCAAATGCCTTCCAGAGCAGTTTGCTTGCAGCTCTGAGCAACTAGGTTTGGGGTACTGAAGCCATAAGATAGCAAGTGGAAATCCACTCATGCTAATTTGGGGAACAGTGAGGCTGAGATGGACATAGAAATCCTGACTGATTTGAGTTCAGACTGGCTTGTCAAAGTGGAAGTAGTTTTCTATCTCACTGAGACAAAGGGAAATGTGGTTATCCTTAAAACATAGTCATCTCGAGCCCAGACAGTGGTTCCATATGGGCCTCAGATGTCTACAGACTCTAGCACAGGATGGAACAGAAGCCTGGGGAGGAGGCACTTTAGTAGTCCCAGCGCTTTACTAGGCCCAGCCACCAGGCTAAGCTGGTGCTGAACCCAGCTCATTCCACAGCCACCTCAACTGTGCTGTCCCACATACCACAATGCTGCTTTCTGCATGTCAAAAACCGCTTTTCTACCATCTTTGCTCCATGTGGTGTGCAGCACTGCAGCAACCATTCTCATTCGGTCCTCTGCAAACCAAAGAGCAAATTCCGGTAGACCGACTGGTGCTGCATTTGTTTGTTTATTATTACATTATTCCCTGGATTATTACCTATTATTATTACTTATGACCTATTATTTATCTTGTGCATTTAGATTTCCGAAACAAACTGAGCACCAAGTCACACATACTACTAAAACTCATCCCCAACACAAACGCACATGCACGTGTACACACATGCCTTAATACTTTCTAAAGCACAGGATATACACTTGCTTTAGTGAATTTAAAAATGCAGATACCAGCTCTTAGATCCTGCTCAGGCAACTCAAATAAAAGGAGATCTGAGTCAAGGATCAATCAAAGAGATCCTCCCAATTGGTCTCTTTGCATGGGGTCAGTCCTTACACTATGCCTTGCTCAATGTCATGGTGTGGTAAGCAATGTGGTGAACTTGCACAGGACAGCACGAAGAAATGGAGTGGAGAGTTGTAAGGATTACAACAAAAGAATGCATAGGAAGTGTTTTTAACTTTCCTATTATTTTCTTAATAATTAATTGTATTAATATTATTCAATAATAATAATAAATAATAATCTCTTCTATTGTTTTCTTCCTGTCCTTACATCTCCAAAGAAAATGCCAATTTGCGTGCCTATCATTTCTTAATGTATTGCCCTCCTAAGGGATATTAACCTGTTCCTGCAGGTGGGAGAATAATGATGTCACAAGCAAGAAGCTGTCAGGAAATCCAATTTTGGAGTTTTCATTGCTTGCAGCAAAGAACAAAGAAGCCACCTAGGACATGCCCAAGGGAGGTGCTGCTAATATTAAATACATTTATAAGGAGTCCTGTTAACAATCTAGAAGACTACTCAGCAGGAGTTTGTGCTTTAAACATCGATCCTAAGATAAGGGCCTCTTAGTACAGGAGAGTGAACATTAATAACCAGAGCATTAAAAGTCTATATGTCTGGCTAGAAAAATATACATTGGTAGTGTATTTAGGAGCAAATATTTTTGCTTCTGTCTAACCCCTAATCTCAGAGGACCCTGAGATGACTTTCCTTAATATCCATCCTGTTTGCTTTACCAGAATTTGATTTAGGAGAGCTGAACAGAGGTGAACTAGCTCTCTCCTGATGTGCTGAATCTTAGGGTCAGAAATATAGTTGTTGCTGATTTCAGGAAAACAGAGGCAGGGTTGTTGATAACCCAAGAGAAGTCTGGTTCACCTGGAGCTGGCAATGTTACCAGAGTGAGTGTGAATGCCAGTTCCAGGAGTGCAGGCATGGCACATGATCCAGAGTGTGGAAGGAAATGATGCGTGTGTGCGACAGCCATGTTAGAACACTTTTAAAAGGTTGTTCTTGTGAATTTGTTGTTATTTTCCATTATCCAGGCCTCTAACAACCTCCTTGGAAGGAGGGTCCCAGCCGAGGCCCCTGTCCCCACAGCTTTCCCAAATATCTTCTTCGGTTCTTCAGAAAATATAATTTAATTACCAACATTTACAGCCAATGCTCCCAGGGGGCAGCATTATGACGACAGTGGCCAAGACCAAACTTCTCCTCCTCCCCACCCCACCATGCCGCTGGACTGGAGCCGCTGCAGACGCCCCCCGCGGTGCTTATCTGGACTGGCATATGCTGTATGTCTTCCCTCGGCAGCACAGCTGGCTGCGTGTTTCTGCAAAAGGCTGTCCTGGCTCCTCTGGCTCTCCACATGCCCTGTGCAACTGCCTCTTATCTGCATACTCGGGAGCACACAGTCTGCTCTACTGTCAGTTGCCAGCAGGCGGCGCAGCTCCCACAGGAATCAAATCTAAAGGCCGGGCTTCCAAAGCTCTTTTTGCTGGAGGTCACCTAATAGCTTGCTGGCATGCTGTGTGCATCTTGCCCTTGTTCAGCAAATAAAGTCCAGAACCTCCTGAATCTAGCAGGGCACTTCCACCCGCCCTCAAGGTGGCACAACGCCTCTGCTCTAGGATTGGATCTCTGCAGAAGGTGCAGGGTGTCCCAGGCTGCTCCAGGCAGTTCCCCCACATCTGTCACTTGGCAGAGGATTCCACTTTCCCTACTTTACCAAGTTTCTGAAGCAGCACCTCTGTACCCCATCCTTCGGCAGGATAGCTTGCCAGGCAGTTCCTGCTGGCTCTGGAGAAATGTTCTTTCCACAAAGGAAAAAGTAATCTGGCTTTGACCAAACTTAGAGGCAGAAGCAGAACATTCCCCACATTCCTGTGGCCACTGCAGGCGGTGGTGGCGAGAACAGAATAGCGGGTCATTTGTGAGAGGGACAACTGGTGCCTGCAGAGACCCACAAAGCTGCTCGCCAGCCTTGGCTGCTCTCATTTCCTCGTGCCATCTGCCTAGCCTACTTGAGAAGCGAGCACTTGCCAAGAGATGCCCCAAGAGGCCTAGTGGGTCAGTCTGTCCTTGGCAGTGGGGTGGGTGGAGCTACCGATATCGGCAGGCCAGAGCGTTAACATTCTTCACCACATAGAAACTCATGGTGAGGGGAGGGATCACCAGGGTCCGGCCAGGACGAAGAGGACGAGGCTTCAGAAAAGGCAGAGTTCCGTCATCCATCATGGTCAGCAGCTGGCCGTTAAGCTGCATCAACCTGCAGGCAAAGCGCAAACGCATGAGAACAGGGGTGCAGATTCCCCCTAAGGAGTGTCTCCCTCATTTTACTGAACTTCCCCCAGCCTAACCTAATCACCTAGATCTGCCCCTGAAATGTGCCTTTCCACCCCCTTAAAAACAAAACAAAACCATTGATCCTCAGGCTTTGCACTCCTGCATGAGAACTCTGTCAAAAAGGTGGGAAATGCTGGTCCCACCCCCCAGAACCCTTAGGGAACAAGGTGGATGCAGTTCTCTGCTTGGCACAGCCAGATAATAGCAGTAATGTAGAAACCAACATTGAAGATGGCGGGGAACCAGCTTACCCCCTACATCCCCAGAAGCAGAAGGTGCCCAAGCCTTGAGGATGTTGAGGTCACATGGAAAGTCCAGAGCTGGGGCACATCTGGATGGTAACACTCATGCCATACTGGCAGACAGTGTGATTCCCAGGCTGGTGAATGTCTAGACATAAGAACCATATGAATAGCCCTGATGGAGCAGATCAAAGGCCTATCTAGCACAGCATCCCTTCTCCATCATGGTTAACTAGATCCCCCATGAAAGCTCACAGTCAGGGCCGGAAAGCATCTCCCACTCCCACTGTGGCTGCTCCCCTGCAAATGAAGACTGGTTGTATTCCTCGTGGTATGTCCTCTTTTGCCTTTTCAAAGTACTGAGCTGTTGTGGCCATGGCCTTTGATGCCAGCTGGGAAAAGCGGCATTCTGCATAACTGCACTTCCCAGTGCTCTCACCTAGAGTGGAGCCCCTCCTGACCATAGGGCTGCAGAATATACTGGTGGACAAGTTTGTCCCGAAGGGTCCCCACCAGCTTGATTTTCTTCCGGGACCGATGCAGGTTGATGATATACAGTGTGATAGAACCACGGACGTAATTGTGGCTGTCAAAGCAAAAGGAGGCGGACAAGAGTGAGTCATATCATATGCACATTTCCCCAAACACCTCATATTCTTCTACAGCAGCTGAAAAAAGGCAGGTGCAAATGATAATGTGTTGGCTAGCGTCAGGGTTGACACTGGCTCCTTTACTGCTCTGCAGATCCCAGAACACTTAGTCACAGGGAGCCAAGGGCCAGGGTGAGGGGGCCATGTGCACAGAAGCTTCTGCCCTTGTTTTGCTCAGGGCTCCCTAGATGTTGGACTACAATTCCCATCATCCCCTGTCACAATGGTTTTCAGCCGCTGGGGCTGGAGGTGGTTGTAGTCCAACAACGTCTGGGGACCCAAAGTTGAGAATCCTGGTGTAGCTGAATGGCAGAATTGTGTGAAGAGCATCCTGCACACACCATTGCCAAGGTTTGGCAATGGAATGGCCGCAGCATAATCTGCCATAGCTGCTGGTGTGATAGTGCAGACCCATTGCTCCCAGAACCCCAATTTTCTCTTCCACACACCCAAGGCGCTATTTCTCTATTGAGGTGGAGCTATGAGAATGGCTCGGCCAAGGGATCTAACAGGAGTCATGAGAGGTCACCCACGATTTTGAATGTGTACTGATAAGAGCAGGGCTGCTAACTGGGGAAGGAATACAAGGACCTTGCTGTGTAGACAATGCCTGACATACTGTGCAATGTTGCGTCATCCTAGTAATATTTGCCAAAACACAACAATTGTGCAACAGCTGTTGCACAAGAGTCATCCCATTGGAAATAATTGGCTTACTCTTGCACAACTCCTGTTGCACAATTCCCACATTTTCACAAACTGCTGACACGCAACCGCAGATGCACAATGTTACTAGACTGACGCAACGTTGCAAAGGATGTTGGCCATTTTCTAGTACGTTCTGGAGTTGCTGGGTCCTGCTCCACAGCAGGAGGCTGGATTCAATGTGGCTTTCCAAGTCAAGCATTCTCCTCCTAACATTCCAATTCTACACCCCATTCTCTGGTGATGACACCCATGGCCACTTCAAGCTGTGAGGAGGACGGGGACAGTGCTCTGTGTGAGGTGGGTGCAGTTGCTCCATTTCCAGCCAGTGGGACGATCCAGTGGGCCCCTGAGTATTTTTAATGTGTATCCTGCAGCCAGCAGTCTGATGATGGCTGGAGAACCCACCATCTTAAGTAAATCCCTCCAGTTCAGCCACAATTTGCTGCTCACCCTGAGAAATGACTTGCGTGAAGGCTGTACATGAGGGACAATATACACAGCCAAAGGAACCCCCCTCTTTTGGACTGTCTGAGGGAACTAATGGATTACCAGGATAAAGTGAGCCAACTTGGGGCACCTTAGAAACATATTTTATAAATAATATTATTAATTACTCCCAGCAGAACCACAGATGTACTTCTAGGGTCTAAAGGTCTTTGCAGCCCTCATGTCTCTGAGGCAAGCTTAGGCAGAAATGCCAAAGAGCAGGAGAGGATACCCCCTCCTTGTGAAGAATACACTTCCCTCTGCATGGGACAGAGCCAAGGTGCTACCCACCTGTGCCTGCCTGCCAGCCTGCTTGTCTTTCCTCCCCACCTGTGCCTGTCCCAGTTGCCAGTTACCTGTCAGTCACTGGCCAGGGCTTCTTCCAGGCAGGGGGAAGAGGAGGGGGAGACTTGTTGAAAGCCTGTGGCCAAAGTGAGACAGCAACAATAGGGACCTGTGTGTGCAGGGAAGTCCCAGGCCTGCCCTTGCAAGGTTGCTTTCAAAAGGCTTGTCATAGAAACACTAGCTAGGCTGGGTGCCCCAAGTTGGGGGAGAGAGGGAACTGTAACCAGAGCTTGGGGCCTTTGGAGAAACGGACTCCCTTGATCTCATCCTTATAGAAATGGGATCACAAAGGCTCTCATCCCAGAGATAGCTGCTCTTCCCTATCATCACTAGTCACCCCACCTCCCACCCACCTCCCACCCAGAACCGGAGCAAGTGAGGATGCAAAATTATGCAGGGGGCAGAGAGAAGGAAAAACAGGCCCTCATATCCTGCCTCCAGCAATACGCTTCCTGTTGACTTCAGCAGAAGAACTTTGAACCCAGGGGTGCAGTTAAGTTGAATGGGGTGTGTAGGTGGGGAGTGGGATGACAGCAAATGTCCCTGGGGGGCCCTGCCAGTTGGGGGACAGCTCAGCCACTGATGATGATGTAGGCACATATATGTAGTAGGCATATATGTTAAAAATGTCGCTGAGCCAGGGGCCAGTGTGCACGCAGGTATGTGTGTGAAAGTGTCTCTGCGTGGGGGGAGTATGTGATATTATTTGTATAGCAGCAAGAGAGAGGCTGTCCTGGGAATGTTTTATTTTTCACCACGTCCTTACAGTTCTTCTGCAGCAGAGAGACAGCATGAAGCCCAGGAACTCATCGTCACCTCTTGGCCAAGGGCCTAAACCCTCTTTTACGTGAGGGGAGGAGGACAGGGCAGGGCAGAGGCAAAACTATCTCCTTACCAGGGTGCCCTTGGCAAACCAAGTGTCAGCAAGAACGGAGTCCCAGTCTTTGGCAGGTACAGGGCCAGTGGCACTTGGAGGGCAAATCGAAATGGCAACCTTCTCCTCTAGGGGGTGTGGCAGCGGCTAGTACTGATGAAACTCCCTTGGCCCTCCAGTCAACAGTGTCTCAGCCCCCTTCTCTATGCATATAGTTGTGCCTGCCTTGTATGGCAACTCATGGACTTACTTGTGGTAGCTGGTGCAATGAGCATAGATGCGTAATTTATCACGAATCACCCGGCCAGGGCGCGGCTTCCGTTGCAGCCCAGCCACATGGACAGCAAGTACCCTGGGTCCGACAAGCTGCTTGTAGAGCAGGGAGAGCCAGTAATCCTGCCAAAAGAAGGCCGGGGAGGGTGGGTGGGGAGGTTACACCTGGGATATATACTCTTTGGAGAGCAGAGATAAAGGTTAATGCAGGTCAGTGAAAGGGCTGATTCTGTGGGCTGGCACCTGCCGGAGTCAGAACAGACTGTCCCCCACCACAACACATTAAAATCAATCCTCTGTATGGATTTTAATTGCAAACCACTTTGGGAGCCCTTATTGACTGAAAGCAGAATATCAATGTGGACAAGTATAGACCCGCAACAAAATGTTGCAGTATATCCCAAATGGTGTGCATGTGCTACCTGAGTGAAAGGTTTAGGCAGCTTTCCCCCTCAGAAGCAGGAGGCTTTGTGATTGTCTTGAGGGAGTATTCTTCAAGCTGAGAAATTTCACATTCTTTTTGTTCAAGCCCTCCTTCCCCTCTCCTCACCACTGAGTTCCATTAGCTCCTCCCACCTGGTTGTTAACTGCCCTTGGAGTCCACAGACATTTCACTCCATTGAATTACATTGGGGTAGTTTGGGGATTAACCCCCTTAGGTTTTTTCCCTTCAGATGTTTGTGAAGCTGATGTATCCGCAGGATACCCCGAGTCTGGCAGTACCTCTCTCACACCAGCAGGATTTATTTATTTATTTTATTTATTTATTTAATACATTTCTATACCGCCCCAAACACAAGTTCTCTGGGCAGTTTACATACGCCTAGTTATGTATCCATAAATATCATAACATTTCCAGCTCTTTTGGAAATAGATATAAAATAGGTAGCATTCACACTACTCGTACATAAGAACACTTCACTCATGCAACAGGGGTGGGATGATTTTCACCAATCCTCCCTTCCCTCTGCTACCCCAATGCCCCCCCACCAATGCCTTTGAGGGCTGGGGGACCAATATAAATTAAGAAGAGGATCTCTGGCCCAGGACTACAAGTCTAATCTAGCTTGCTGCAAACACCACATAGAAAACTAGACACAACATCTCAGAAGAGATTTCTTTACTTTTTTCCAGAAAGGCTTAAATAAGGAGGCCAGGTTCAATGCAGGACAGAGTTCCTCTGTTTTAAATAGTTGTGTAGGAGGGAGCATTTTGGAAAATGTGGTTTTCCTGGGTTAACAAAAGCAGCACCTTCCCACATGCTCTCTTTCACAACAGCTGTCCGAAACACGTGAGCTCCATCCCACGCTCAAACTCACAGCTCCAGCACGAGTATCTAGCAGTACAGTGCAGTTGTGCCACTGCAGGGAGCTTTGCTGGATGACCCTGGGGGTTCCTTAGGCAGGTGTGTTTAGAAACGGAAGGTGTTAGAAGCCGGGTGAATGAGATGGCCTGTCACACAATCCTATTAAGCAGACGAGACATGCCTGTCTCCTGGCAGAGCCATTACGGACTGCATTCCCACGGGCCCAGTACAGCTTTACAGCCAGGCCAAGGCTGTGAAATCGTGCACAAACCACATGGCTAAGAGATGTTTCTCTAACCTGGCAAGTAGCAGCAGCCCTTTTGCCCACATCCCCTGGAGAGCTGTTAATGGTAAACACAAAAGAACACAAAATGTCACGGGTGGTTCTGCTCTCCACACTTCCCGTCCTGTTTCCTTTCAGGGACACATGTTCACGCCTGCAAACGAGCAGCAGCCCAGCGACAAGAGTGCCATCAGCCACAAATATGAGATCAACCCATGCTTAGGATACACATGTGCGACAGATTATTAGCTAAGGTGCTGCATATTTGTACCTATTAAGCCTAGAGATATACGTATCAGGCCGTATAAAAATATGATAAATAATAAATAAATATAGGGGTTCTGCTCTCCACTTCTACAACAGAGAATGAATTGTTCATTTCAGTGGTCTACAGTCCAATGCAGAGGAACAGGAGGCTTAAAGAATAGGCTAGGTCAATTTGCAGAGAACAAAATCACTCCTAGCTATTCTTCATTCATGGTGGTAAGATGACAGGAGTCAGACCTCTAGCTGTGGGGTGGGGTGGGGAGCTAGAGTGAGCCCAAATCTTTCTCCCCCCACCCACCCAGTTTATAAACAAATAATGTTTAAATAACGGAGTGTTGCTTGAATGTGGTCTTTAAAAAGGCCAGATAAGCTGCCCCCCCTACCTTTTTGGCAACCCCCCCTCCAAACTTTTAGGCTGGCTACAGGCCTGCGAGTCTCACATTAAGGGTCCCCTTTTACCCACTGAGCCTGCAGAGAGCTGGCAGGAACAAGGAAGATGCCATTGTTACAATCCTTTTGGAAGCTCTCTTGCACATTCCTTTCAAGCATCTGGT
This sequence comes from Hemicordylus capensis, assembly GCF_027244095.1. Classification (NCBI taxonomy): domain Eukaryota; kingdom Metazoa; phylum Chordata; class Lepidosauria; order Squamata; family Cordylidae; genus Hemicordylus; species Hemicordylus capensis. The sequence continues at coordinate 287,899,363 of NC_069659.1, forward strand.
AGGCTCGGTTGGCTTTAAACATAGAACACAGTGCTGAATAGAGTGTTAATTTGATTGTATATGGCAGTTACTATATATACATCTTAAAGAAATAGTAAGACCAGGAATGTTGCCATCTAGTGAAGGAAGAAGGCAGTGCCTGCAGAACTGGATGCCAGATCAACTAATGATGAACATAGCTGGGTGGATTTTGTTGACACATTTAGCTGCAGACTCGGGAAATGGCAGAACAGTCCTGTTATGTTTATGTTCCTTATATGTTACGTTATGTAACTCTGAGAGTTCTATAGCCCTTTGCTTTAGCTGGCAGACGGAGAGCAGGTAGATTTGTCCTGGTACATTTGCCCTACCCTTGCATCTCACTGCATCTGACAGAGATGAAAAGATCTGTGGTAGGAACAGATCTGTGGTAGAAACGCAAAGCCATAGGCTGACAAGATGTGCAGTGTTTTGGTGATGCTGCGCACCACATCAGGGCTGCTGTGGACTCGTAAGGCGGCCCTGAATCTGCAGAGAACAAGCAATGTGTGAATGGGAGTCACTGTGGCAGCACGGACTGCAGCTGCTCATTCTCTGCTCCGTTGGGGCCGCCTTATGAATCTGCATTCTGCAACAGCCTTGATGTGATGTGCAATGTCTACAAAATGCCATGCCAGCCATAGTCTGATGATTGCATGATGCAGGGTATTTTCACTTCTTATGAAGCCTGTGGGCTCTGAAGAAGAAACGGTTATTGCTGCTGCTTTCTGTGGAGGATAACAGCATCTTTTTTGTTCCTGATTGCCTAAGCTGGCTCCTTCCCTACTGAATGCCACCCATTGCTCTGGAGTGGGCCTCTTCGCCTCAGTATCTCTCTGTGATCACATTTGCTGGGAAGGATGGTTAGCTTCAGTACAGTTCCTGCAGGGTAATTCTCTCAATGTGCGATCACCCCAGGTCACATAATATATCTGATGGGAACAACACCTCTAACTATATAAGGTCAAACTACATGCCAATACAGGAGATACAGTATCTTCTGATTTTTTTCTTTTTCTAAAAATAGCTGGTGGTAGGATTTGCATTGGGGAAGCAACATGAGAGGCGAGGGTAAAAAACCCGACTTTGTGCTGTGGCCCTGATCCAAACCGGGCTTGCCCACATCTGCTTTTAAAAAAAGATATTGGGAGGTCCAGTCACAGATTCTGCTGTGTCATATGTACTTTGGACAGAGAAGAGAGTGTGCCATAGAAACCAAAGGGAGATTAATTTTTTTCTGGGGACATTCCTGGATGGGCGCTTAAGCCTTTTGGTGGGAAGAAGAAATGATTAAATAATAATAATAATAATAATAATAATAATAATAATAATAATAATAATAAACAATTTCCCCCAGTGAGGCACTACCTTGGTGTGGTTGTGGGGCTTGCGTGCTCTGAGGAAGGTGAGAGCTATGCCAGAGGTCCAACCATACTGGACAGGTCTCACCAGAGAAGCCAGACAAAGAGTGCCTCTCCCATCAACAATATGGTGAGATGTAACTTTAATAAATCTATACCGGATCGGTAGTCACCCGGGTCAACAAGGACCGCGCCAGGTGCTGGAGTCCCTGGACATCTGGTGGCAAGTGGGCAACAGGACTCAGGATCTTCAGTTGAGCAACCAGGGCTGAAGACAGCAAAGTTACTGGAAGAAACGTCGCTTAACCGGAAAAAAAAACAACGAAAAATGCCAACAAGGAAATAATGATCTGCTATTACAAGTCTAGTCCAACTAGAAGAGGTTATTTAAAAAGAATGTACCAAATTTGGAAAGAGAAGCATCCAGACACAGAAATAACAGAACAAAGGCTAGCAGACCAGAGAAGATTCATAATAAGAAATAAAGTATTCACAGAAGTTGAGCTGGAAGAACTGCAAAGAGCAATACAGGCTCAAGATATGGAAGAAGAATTACCACCAACTGAAGCAGTTGCTCAGGCGCAGGTGGAGGAGGTGTTGGAAATAGAGGATGCCACTGTGGCTGAACTGTTTCAAAATCAAAACCAGGCAACCTCCCTTTTGCCTTCACCTCAAAAACCCAAATGCCATTTAACAGAAAAGCAACAAGAACTAAAGCAAAAAATAACTGAGCACATGAACCAAACAACCACCAGGGTTCGACTTCCAGCTCTAAAAACAGTTGCCAAAAAACAACTTGCTCAGGCATTAAAAGATGTCAATGCTGTACTTGCAGAAATAACAACCAATAATTTGCAAGAAACAAACCAATTAATGTACAGTGCAGCAACAATAACAACACAAGAGCTCGTATATAAATCAATGGACCTGTAAAAAAAGAAAGTAGTACATCACCTAAATGGAAGATTAGATTAGATTAGATTAGATAATAAAATCACCAGGCTTAGATCAGATGCTAGTAAATTGAAAGATATGAAGGACAAGAAGCTGAAGAATGAAAATACCAAACAGTATCTGATCCAAAAATACCACCTAGATTCAAGGAGAATTAGAGAAGTCCTGGAAATAATAAAGCAGCAAATAACAGCAGTGTCAAAGAAGATTAGCAGATATGAAGCCAGAACTACACAACACAGGCAGAATCTCCAATTCCAGTCGAATCAGAGACGTTTCTACCAAAGCACAGAAGGAGAAACTGCAAGAAACATAGAAACACCGAATAAAGAAGAAACAGTGCAATTCTGGGGGAAATTATGGGACAATCCAATAGATCATAATAAAAAAGCAGGCTGGATGAAAGGGGTCAAAATATGTAACCAACAAATGCAAGATCTAATAATAACACCAGAATTAATAAGTGAAAGAGCAAAGAAAATTAAAAATTGGACTGCGCCAGGCGACGATGAACTGCATGGCTTTTGGCTAAACACCTAACAAGCCTTCATAAACAACTATCAAAACAGTTCAATCACATTTTGCAAGGAGGTGATATTGAACAATGGCTAACAACTGGGAAAACTCATCTCATCATGAAAGACCCAGCAAAAGTTCCAAGTAATTATAGACCCATAACCTGCCTGCCAACCATGTTCAAATTATTAACTGGAATAATAGCAGATGAAGTGATGCAACACTTATTAACTAACAAACAGCTTCCAGTTGAACAGAAAGGAAATTGCCCGAACACCAGAGGCACAAAAGACCAGCTGCTGATTGACAAAATGATTTTAGAAAATTGCAAGAGAAAAAAAACCAACCTAAGTGTTGCATGGATTGACTACAAGAAAGCCTTCGATTCATTGCCTCACACATGGATACTAAAATGTTTCGAAACAACTGGTGTCAGCAAAAACATTCAGATATTTATAAAAAAAGCAATGAGCATGTGGAGTACACAGTTAACAATCAATGGCGAGACACTTGGACAGGTTAGCATTAGAAGAGGCATTTTCCAAGGGGACTCACTATCCCCTCTGTTGTTTGTAATCGCCATGACCCCACTTTCACAAATACTAAACAAAACAGGCCTCGGATACCAAACATCTAAAACATCAAGTAAAATCAACCATCTGCTGTACATGGACGATCTGAAGTTGTATGGAAAGTCCCAGTCAGAAATCGAATCACTGCTAAACACTGTCCGTATATTCAGTAGCGATATAGCAATGGAGTTTGGACTAGACAAGTGTGCTGCATTAATAATGAACAGAGGAAAAATAACAAAAACAGAAGGAATAGAACTGCCCAATGGAAGCAACATCAAGAACCTGGAAGAGAAAGAACATTACAAATACTTGGGCATTCTCCAGGCTGATAACATTGCACACACTGAAGTTAAAAGAAACATTGGAAGTGAATACATCAGACCTGGCAATGGCTTAAGAATGGCAACTTGAAGAAAGAAACAGAGGGTTTAATAATGGCTGCACAAGAACAGGCACTAAGAACAAATGCAATAAGAGCAAAAGTTGAAAAATCAACCACAAACAGCAAGTGCCGCCTTTGTAAAGAAGCGGATGAAACCATGGACCACCTAATCAGCTGTTGTAAAAAGATCGCACAGAATGACTACAAACAAAGGCATGACAAAGTAGCAGGGATGATACACATGAACATCTGCAAAAAATACAAGCTACCTGTAGCCAAAAATTGGTGGGACCATAACACTGAAAAAGTGGTAGAAAATGAAGATGTAAAAATATTATGGGACTTCCGACTACAAACAGACAAACATCTGCCACACAATACACCAGATATAACTGTAGCTGAGAAGAAAGAAAAACAAGTCAAAATAATCGACATAGCAATACCAGGGGATAGAAGAATAGAAGAAAAAGAAATAGAAAAAATCACCAAATACAAAGATCTACAAATTGAAATTGAAAGGCTGTGGCAGAAAAAGACCAAAATAATCCCAGTGGTAATTGGCGCCCTGGGTGCAGTTCCAAAAGACCTTGAAGAGCACCTCAACACCATAGGGGCCACAGAAATCACCATCAGCCAATTACAAAAAGCAGCTTTACTGGGAACAGCCTGTATTCTGCGACGATATCTATAACAACAGCAACAACACTGACAATAAAATTCTGGCATCCCAGGTCCTTGGGAAGGACTCGATGTCTGGATAAAACAAACCAGTCAATAACACCTGTCTGACTGTGTAAAATAATAATAATAATTCAATTTCTATACCACCCTTCCAAAAATGGCTCAGGGCAGATAACATAGAGAAATAACAAAGAAGATGGATCCCTGTCCCCAAAGGGTTCACAATCTAAAAAGAACATAAGATAGACACCAGCAACAGTCACTGGAAGTACTGTGCTGGGGGTGGATAGGGCCAGTTACTCTCCCCCTGCTAAATAAAGATAATCACCATGTTAAAAGGTGCCGTTTTGCCAAGTCAGCAGATGACCCCAATACGTTGGAGCTGAGCCCTTGTGGCTTCTTTCAGCTCTATCATAAAGGTTGCTTATGAACAGAAAAAGTGCTTCTCTCCCTGCACAGTAATTGCTGCGCAGACGTCCTTTCTTCATCAAAAACTATCCCACATGTCTGTGTGAATGGGCACACTTTGATCCACTCCGCTGAAACTGTACGGTGGCCAAATTGAGCCACATGAGGAAACCTTCTGTTATGCTCACCACTCTCTTTTGACTGCTCCTGTCTAGAACTCTTTGTTCCTAAGTTGTCCAGCAATAAAATGCCTGGCTAATTCCTAGGCCTGTGCATCAAATCATGATGTGACAAAGGCAGGGACCAAGAGAATGGGGACCTATGCGAGTGGAGCCACTCCTTGTGCTCTGCTCTCGCTCTGCCAATTCCCCCTCATCTGGGTAGATTCCAGAAGCTCTTAAGTGAGGCAAGTGCCACAGAAATGGAAGCTGTGATGACCAGCTCAGGAGCGCAGATCAGAGGAGCACTGCTTTGAAACTGGTGGGAATGAACACCTGCCTGAATGAGAGCCAGCATAGCATAATAGTTAGAGTGTCAGACCAAGAGAAGTGAGGCCCAAGTTCAAATCCCCAGTCTGCCATCAAGCTCACTGACACTGCACGACTTTGAGCTGGTTATCTTCTCTCAGCCCAGCCTACCTCAGAAGATTGTTGTGAGGCTAAAATGGAGGAGGGATGATCTTTTACACCATCTTAAGCTCTTTGGACAGCCACCTAATGGTGCAGCAGGGAAATGACTTGATTAACAAGCCAGAGGTTGCCGGTTCGAATCCCTGCTGGTCTGTTTCCCAGACTATGGGAAACACCTCTATCAGGCAGCAGAGATATAGGAAAGATGCTGAAAGGCATCATCTCATACTGCATAGGAGAAGGCAATGGTAAACCTCTCCTGTATTCTACCAAAGAAAAACCACAGGGCTCTGTGGTCGCCAGGAGTCGACACTGACTCGATGGCACACTTTACTTTACTTTAAGCTCTTTGGAGGAAAGGAAAATCAGAGATGTAAATAATAGTGGCCACTATCTTCTGTTGGGCAGGAATGCTGTGTCTCTCGATGGAATGATTAAGATGGACCTTGTCATTGCCTCTCCCTAACAGTGCCCTGAGACCACAGGAGTGGGTGAGAAATGAACACGACATCAGCATCTTCGGCGCTGCTTCGAGAACAGCACTCTTAATTTCATCCCATATTTCCAGTGGGGTCTCTTTACAGGCTCATTCCCTCTGCAACAACATACTGTATGTTTGTAGCGGTATTTTGAAGGTATTGCCTTTTATATTTGATCTTGTGTTGGCAGGCTGAATTATCTCTGGATCTCTGAGCTATTTGAGAAGAGCCACATGAGCTGGGCTGTCATACAGCATCTGCTTCTTCCACAGAGCATCTCTGGGGCTTGGGCATTCATTCCTATGGAGCGGGATCTTCTGCCGTGGCATGGAAAGCAAAGACACTGAGCTGCTGCGGGCCGCGCAGGCCGAGCTCGTCGCCAGCTGATGGGCAGCCAGGCCAAGGCAGTGATTGATGCCGTGGCTTCTCTCAGCAGCTGAGAGTTCGCACAAAGGAAAGGCAGCATGTGGAAAGGTCTTTGTCCCTGAGTTAGTGGGAAGATTTGGTTTCACATCCCAGCAGGCCTGCACAGGTCCAAACGGCCGCTTTCATCTCACTGATAGCTCCCACGGGAAAAGAGCGCCTGCCACCCCTCACACCAGGCTCACAGTCTGGCTTTGCTGTTGGTGCCACTTAAAAAGCCCTCTAGCAACTCACCTGCTCTGGGCAGGAAGAAAGATCTTGGCTACAGAGGGATAGGATAATGCGAATAAAAGAAATACGGTCGTACTAGAGGAAAATAGATTGGGAACTGGGTGCAGGGAAGAGAGAGAATCCTTCGCTATGCTATGATAATTAACTTGGGCATCCTTGCAAATCCCACAGGAAGCTCTAATGAGTGATCCCAGTGACTTGGATCTTTTTGGACTCCCCACAGCCTCAGACTTTCTAGGATAAATAGCGAATCAGAGAAAACAAGGTGAATTTTGGTGGTTAGATGGCTGCATATGCAATCTTCGTTAGGAACCCATTTAATACAGGTTCTTCTGCACAGATACTGCTTAGTCCCATAGATATAGTTCTACTCAAGTTGAGCCTGCTAATTAGCTTTAACATCACAGGCAGAACTAGTTTGCAGGAGGCCTGTATTCGCTCCCCAGTGTGCACGTCCCCATCCCCCCCCCACGGCAGTGAGGACTCAAAAGCAGCACACATTTTCTGTATGTCCCAGTCACCCTCTGCCACCTCCACTGCTTGCTTTCCTCCCCCTCTGCTGTCTCTCCTCTCCCTGCCTGTGTGCCGCCTCTTTCACTTTTCTCCTTGTCTTCCTCTGCTCATGCACAGTGTTTGTAAGTGCTTCCTCATTCTGCATGTGGGAGCAGTGGAGGAGGAGGCAGGAGATTGCAAGCAGAGGTGGGCAGTGGAAAATGGGCGTGGGCATGAAGGAGTGGGAACAGCAGCAGTAGACGCTAACCAACCGGCAGTGAGAAGGCGGGAGGGGCACAGCCCCAAGGGGCAGATGGGCCCATGTTCTGGAAACACCCTGGAACATGGTTAGCTCCGCCCCTCAGGGGCATAGCAAGGTTGTAGTGGGCCCAGAGACAAGATTTTAAAATGCCCACCCTCACTGAAGCTCGATTTTGTAAACTGTGGACAATGCAGGTCATTTAATGGTTCTAGAGAAAGACATGCTGTTCTGGTAGCTCCAGGTCTTAACACTCACATCAGTTTCGGAGGATGAATACAACTGAAGGAAGCCCAGGCGGGAGTGCGGCTGGGGGTCAGTCATGTGACTTGCCTCTGGGGGGCCCCCCAAGGCAGTGGGTCCCTAGACAACTGTCTCCCCTTGCCCGATTATAGTTACGCCCGTGCCGCCTCTGTTTATTATACATGCTCTCTCCCCTGACTTCATCCCCACCACCTAGTTACCAACCAAATAATTTTTTGCTCTTCTAAAACTAGACCCCAGGAATGGGGCAAGAATCAAGAGTTATGTTCCTTCACCCTCCCTTCCAGGTATATTACTAAAATTGGGGTTCAGTACAGTTTGCATCACAAAACTCCAGATCACACACGGATGGAGACCTCAATATATTTTGGTACTATGGAGCCACCCACAATCTAGGCAGAGGTTAAAAGGGGCTGATACATCCAATACGTGTTACGAATCCCTGAGGTTGTAAAGCAAAAATAATCAGAAGTAGTAGTAATAGTGGTAGTTGTTATTGGAGACTAGTATTTTTAAGCCCGTTTTAATAATGGGCGCTAGCTGTCTTTCCCCCCTTTAAGCTTTCTTCATATCTTTTGCCCTTTTTTGTGTGTGTGTCCCTGTCTCTCTTCCTTTCTTTTCTTTCCTTCCTTTTCTTGCTTTCCTTTTCCTTTTTTAAAAAAATATGTTTTATTCTCTACGTTATCTTTTTCTCTCTTCTTTCTATTATGGGCATGTTTGTTGGGGGTTTGTGTGTGTGTGTGTGTTTTCCTTTTTCTCTTTTTCTATCTTTCCCCCCCACCTTTTTTCTTCACTTTTACCTCTCTTCTTTTTCCTTCCTCTTTGTTTATTTTGTTCTTTTCTTTCCTATCTCTCTCTTCTCTCTTTTTCCTTCTTTATCTCTTTTCTTTTCTCTATTGTTCTGTCTCCCTCCCGCATTCCTTGTTTTGTCTTTTGCTGTCTGTTTTTCTTGTTGTCTCTCTCTCTCTCTCTGTCTCTCTCTCTTTTTCTCTCTGTCTTTGTTTTCCTCCACCCTGTTCTAATTTTCCCTTCCCTCTGTGGTTTTTTTCCCCTCTGGGGGACATTGTTTGGGGGGGGGGTGCTTGTGTGCAACACAGAATGGCTCTGGGCTCTCCAGAATGGCGACCCCCCCCCATGATTAAGGGCCAAATCGGCCCATGTAAATGCCGCTGCGGCCACCGCCGCCGCCCGCCCGCCCTCCCAACTGCCGAGTCCTCCTCACCCCCGTGTCATCCCCGGCCGGAGTCAGTCGGGCGATGAAAGTCCTTAATTTGATAGGGAGAGAGTTGCTCGCAAGCAGAGCTCCTCTCTCTGCAAAGCCTCTTCCTGAACTGGCACTTTGGACGCAAAGGATGCAATAAGCGTCCTTTGCGCCCAAAGCGCCAGTTCGGGCAGAGCCTTTGCACAGAGAGGAGCTCTGTTTGCGAGCTCCTCTCTCCTATCAAACTAAGGACTTTCATCGCCCGACTGACTCGGGCTGGGGTATGGAGGACTCGGCAGTTGGGAGGGCAAGCGGTGTTTGTCGTCGGCGACCGCAGCAGCAATTTCGCCCATGGGGCTGGGAGAGGAGGACTCGGGCAGCTGGGAGGGTGGGCGGGTTAAGGGCAATTTCGCCCTGGTTTTCCATCTTTCTGATGTGCCGCCTCTTCACTCTCGGCGGCTGTCCTGGAGCCGCTGCCGCCTCTGTCTCTCTGCGTCCGCCGCAGCCGCTTGGCAGCTCCGCGGCACGGTAAGGCAATGCCGCCCGCGGGTGTTTTGGTGCCGCCGCCGCCTCTGCCTTCCAGTTTCCCCTGCCGGCGCTTCTCCGGCTTCTTCAGGGCGGCCGCTTGTGGCCGTCCAAGATGTCCGCCGGGTGCTGGCGGTCGTGTCTCCCTTGCCCTGTTCTGGGCCTGCGCTTTGCGCAGGCGCAGAACAGGGCAGGGAGGCACGAACACACGCTTGGTGGCCGTCCACGGACGGACACCAAGCGTTTTATTAGAGAGGATGGCATTCTAGTGACATTGACCTTTTGCACCAATTATCCTAATGACCACTAGGGGCATTGGGAGTAGAGGTAGCTAGTGAGGGTCTCCTTACTTGTCCCTGCTTGCCTCTACTTTATGGCCCCTGCCTTGACTCCTTAGATACATCCTGAGTTGAGTCAGTCCTCTTCCTTCCTCCTAGAAGTCTTTCCTATCCCAATGTTTTTCACCAATAAACTAATTAATTAATTTAGACTCTACAGTGATCTCCATGTGTGTTCCTTATATAAATGCTGCAACTAAACTCCATACTCTGTAACTGGATAGAGATGTGCATGGAATTGGAAAGACAGTTCGGCCCTGTGCATATACAAACTGGACCCAGTTCGGGTTCAAACTGAGCCAGTTCAGAGGGCTTGGAGGTCTACAGTAAAAGACAAGGAGGTGGGGAGCTTCCATTAAAGTAGAGTTGGAGAGAGAAAGTTAAAATATACCTTTCAAGTGCGACCGGCAGTGAGGAGGGGGCTCCCCGCACCCCGCAGGCCTCCCTCTGAGTATGCAGAGCCAGTTCAGGCCTGGTTTGGGCCTCTGCTCAGGCATGGAGGGCACTAAAATGACCTCCACACATATGTAGAGGCCATTTGCATGACCACACAATTTGCATGGTCTGAGGAGGAAGGGGATTGGACCAGCCTCCCCTCCCTCCGCCCATCTCTGCCCAGTCAAGTGAATGGCCCCCATGATTTCTAGGGCCCAGCCAGGGGGCACAGGTGATGGCCAAGCCAAATATTTTTAGAAGATAACTTTCACTTAAAATTTGAGGGAAGGGTTGGGAACTGAAAGGGGGGGGGCAAGGTTGGTCCAGCCTAACTTTGCTTTGTTGCTACCACCTGTCTGGCCATGGTGGTGGCAGTAGTCTTCTCTTTAATCACTGGTCGGAGGCCACAATTTGATCCTCCATAATTCTTCCTTCCTTTCACTTAGTGTTCTTCTGAGTTTGGTTCTGGGGTGGGGGGTGACACACCCCACTTTTGGCTCAAACCTAGGTCAGGATTGTAGTCTGAGGAGCAACTCCTCACCAGTTTTTGGAGGGGAGAGTTAAAACAGTTGAATGGGGTATGGAAAAGATATAGGAAAAGGAAGGGTGTATTTTTCTTTTTCTTTTAAAGTCTAGATTTCGAGGGGAAACTCTGACTGCTATCTTATTGGTTCTCTGGAGCATGCTGGGATTTGGAAAATTTAATCCAGCATGCTCCATATCTCAAAAATGATGGCCCTGTTATTTTGGATCTGGAGTATGCTCTGAGAAATGTAATCCAGCATGCTCCATAGACCTAAGATGGCAGCGTTCATTCCCAGAGCTGGGCACATAATAGCAGGCGAGAGGGAGAGAACCAGAGACTTCCCCAAGCGCATGCTTTCAGTGTTGACCATGGGAGTATGCTCTTGGAGTGCTAGGGATGGACATGGGCTAGGAGATACCATCACTCTCAAACTGGGCACCCAGCCAATCAGGAGGCTCTCTGAGCAGCTCTTATTGGGTGATGACAGCAAACATGTTTCAATGCATTTTCACACAGCCTAGAGATGCATTTTATTATTTAACAAGGAAAAAAATGTCAAGCGGTATATTCAGTTTTTAACATATTAAATCGCAAAAAAAGAAAGAAAATATTACTTTAAATACACACACACACACCTGGCAACTATTTCACTTTTACAGAGCCACTAGGTCAGCCAGGAGGAGAGATCTGGGCTATCGGGGGTGTGTGTGTGTGTGTGTGTGTGTGTGTGTGTAGGGGGACTTCTCAAATGTTTAGAGGATCTGCACCCTTAAAAGCAGCTGCAGGGAGACAGAAAATCTACAGCTCATCATTATAGGCAAGGCTCAGAGTCTGTGGCTGCCCTTCTGCTTCCCAGATCCCCCACCCTACATTCCAGGGGCCTGCTGGCAGTGTCTCTCAGACTGGTACCCTGGACCAGGCTTGTAAATTCCTGGCCGTGGAGATCCAGAGCTTCTTGGTGCTGCCAAGAGTTCCACTTGCAAGGTGTAGAATTTATTAGACTGAAAAAAGATGAAAAGAAAACCTGCTACTTTTAAAGACCTTTTACATACGGTTTCCTTATTAGAGTCCTGCGCTCTGGAACAGCAACTGCCTCAGCCTTTTTGAAGAGCTACAAATGAGCGGGTTTGCATTAAACTGAAGGGAACTGCCCTGCTGTGTGAAGCTGTGAACTCCTTTCACCTTCGTTCCTATAAATCTAAACTACATTCAGCCCTATTTTCCTGGCACTTTAGTCTTTCCCCGAGGAGCCGGCTGCCTGGGCTTTGGTTGTTTCTACAGCATGTTTTCAGACTCTAGGATTCTTCTCCTGCCCTCCCATCTGCGTGTGCCTTGACTTGTGTGCCCCTCCCTCCCGGAGCCCCTGACTTTCTTGCTCTTCTGCACCCCATGAGGGTCCCACAGAGACTCTCATGACTGACAAAGTTCCAGCTCCAGAGGTAACCCTGCCCCATCTGCTTTCAACATGTTGTGCTTGACATTAACTAATGTCTCCTATTAGCACTGAAAGAAACCAATCTGGAAAAATGTATTTTCAAGCCGAGTTCAAACAGGCCACAAGGAGCAGTGGATTTTCAGCTGCATGTAGAATTTTCTTTCTTTTCTTTCTTTTTTTGGTGGTGCAGCCAAGAGTCTGAGGAACAGGTCAAGGGCACAGAAGTCAAACACAAATCCCCTGATTTACTGACTGGTAACAGGAAAGGGAGAGAGAAAAACCCAGCTTGATATGGCAGAGACACTGCAAGGGCAGATGAGGGAGGAATAAAGGGATATATGAGGTGGAGGGAGAAGAAAGGGGTGGGTGCTGGATGCATACCTAATAAGAGCAAGAGCAGGGAACAGCAGAGTCAGAGGAATTGCTAGGTACTTAAAAGATCCAGGCTCTGGGCCCACAGCCCCCCCTTGATAATTAAACTCAGTCCCCTTCCCCAAGAACAATTACATATGCTTTTTAAAGTCTCTTATATTATAATACAGCACCTATGATGGTGGAAGCAGCAGAGATCTAGGTCTTCCTTTCTGGAAGACTTACGGAGGAAGGAAGGTGGCTGATGAGATCGGGGGCTCTGAGCAATTCATTGGAAGCCTGTGACCCACAGGCCACCTCCCCCCCCCCAATGATGCCCCTACACAGAGTGGTGGATGGGGACAGAGCAAGTGAGTGAATGCAAGAGAGAGTGGGAGGCACCATATCAAGCATCTACTGGCAAACAGAAAAAATTGCTAGTCTGAAGCAGCAACTGCAGGAAGGATGGGCATGGAGAAGGTGTGTGTGTGGGAGTGTAAAGTGGAAGAGAAAGAAGGGGCCGGAAAAACCGAAATTTATCCAAAGTGAAATCTGAAAGGGAATTTCAGGGTTCCTGCAAGGACAAACTGAAATTCAAAGAAAATGTCAGGGTTTTTCTCAAGAAAATAAGTTGGAGAATTTTCTTAGATGGTTCCTCTACATCCCCATGGGGGAAATGTAAGACTGTGCACCTACAATAATGGGGAGGGAAACCCAACAGACTTGATGAGTGAAAGCCCAGCAGCAGCAGATTGGCGAGGGAGCAAATTCAGACAATGAAGAGCACCATGTCACACACATACCGGCAATGGGTTGAAGTTCTGGTCCACAAGATGGTTGTGCCCATGGTCAAAAAATGAGTGTCTCATCACCACATCAATGCCCTGGCTGGCCAGCATTCCAAGAGAGTTCAGCCACCTGTTAAGGGAGCAGAAGACCGATTAATATTTCACAAAAAGGAGTAGGCTATAGGTCTCCCAAGAGTACTTCTGTATTCTGCCTCAGTTTTAAACGTTTTTTAAGGATTATGCCAATGCTAAAAAAAATGGCTGCCACATCCCAGAGGAACTGAAGCCTTACAACATATTTTATGAAAAGAATACAAGCTTTTCTTGTATTGATTATTTTATCCCACCCTTCCTCTGAGGAGCCCAGGGGAACATACATGCCTCCATCCCCATTTCCCCATCAGAACTCTTTGTGATGTAGGTTTAGACCAGGGCTGCGTAACTTTGGTCCTTCCTCTATTGTTGGACTACAGCTCCCATCATCCCTGCCACAATGGCCAATAGTCAAGGATGATATTTGTAGTCCAACAAGAGTTGGAGGGCCAAAGTTCTGCAGCCCTAGTTTCAGGGGTGTAGCTAGGGGAGAGGGGGCCCATGTTCACCCCTCTCCCCGGCAGCCCCTCAGAGTGAGGGTGATAATGGGGGGAAAAAATAGAGAAGGGTGGAGAGGGGGGTGGCCCTCAAAAGCTGGGGGCCCAGGTTCTTTGAACTCATCCACTCAATTATATCTACATCTCTGCCTGGTTTAGACTGAGAGATGGTGGCCTGGTTCACACAATAGTCCCACTCTAGGTTTAATGGGGGTTATCAACATTAGTGTGATTGAGCAAACCAATGCCAAGGTGATTTATGGCTCAAGATGAATGTGATATTCCTGCCTTGGTGTAACCCACATTAAACCTAGATTCAAATGATTGTGTGAGCCAGGCCATAGACTGACCCAAGATCACACATTAAACAGAGACTGTGGTGGTTTCTAGTCCAGCAGTTAGTCTGGAATTTCTGTCTTTGGTTAACTCACTTTTAACAGAGAATCCGAACAACATCATTGCCAGCTTGTTGCATGCCAGTGTTTTGTGTGTTGTCCTCCCATCATTTTTCAGACCTTTTTTTCTTTAAAACTCAAAATGAAAATGTAGCAGAACTGTCCAGTATCTGCCCATACTTGAAGTGCATATCAAATGCACTCTCCCCTCACTTGGCAGTACCATCTATGCTCCTCTTCCTCCACATGTGCTCCCTGGATTTAGAAAGGAATAGGGGAACAACGTGGAAGACAACATGGAGAAGAGAAGAGTGGTGGGCTAGAGGGTCTCCTGTCAGAAACTTTTAGTCCACCACTCACCTTTTCTTCATGCTTCCTCTTCCGTTCCTTTACCATCTTCCTTTTTAAACCCAGGGAGTGTGGGGAGAGGAGGAGTGTGAGTGCAGGTGGGCAGAGGCAGACACCGGTGCAATGGTCCTTACAGCCCCTGCTCCAGCCCATCTGCCACCTTCTGTCTGCTTCATGGATGGGCTGACCTTGAATTGCAGTGCCAGTTGCCTAGTGTGAACTGGCAAACTACTCTTGAGGCTTTTCAGTGCTATTGTACTTTCAAGTAGAAGTTTCTTCTTTGGAGCTTCTGTCTCTTATTGCTTGCTGTTCAGTCAGTGCAGCCCATAAAGGCCCCTTAATTAATCAGTTCCTGTTCAGGGAGGGTTGCTCAAATTACTGATTTCTTCTCATTATTTTGCAATACAGAAGGTGGGGGGGGATAAGAATAAATTGGTAAGTAAAGCCACCACCCTAGAGAAATAGGAAGTAATTAATTATCAGGCAATTGACCATTAATGTTGCTGTCATTCTCAACAGTACATAATCAGAGGCAAAAACCATGAGGAGAAAATCTCTAATTAAAGTTGAGACCTTTGATGGATGGGACTTGCTTCACAGTGAACAGTACAGAAGTACTTGGCCATGAAGACTGGCATATTGGATAATACAGCACCCACCCGTAGCAGCCCAAGACACCTTTGCATCTGAGGCAGGCATAAAATGCTGCCCCTTTACATGCATCTCTTTCCCTCTCCCTCTCCCTCTCCAGCAGTGACAGTAGTGATAGTCACCACACCACTTTGTGTGTGCATAAATGCATGCAAGCAAGCACACAGGCAAGCAAGTGTGCGCGTACACACACACACACACACACACACACACACACACACACACACACACACACTCATACTCATTATCAGGGTGCCAACAGGGTAGTAAGATTCCTCTGCCAACCCAGCCTCCATCTGCCACACACTGCCACCCCCCTGCTATCAGAGCGGCTCAACAAAGAGCCACTCTTTCCCTTCTCCTCCTGACCTCCTCATATTCGCTTTATATTTACTGCCTACCACCAGCTGCTGAGTGCTCATGTCCTCCTCAACCTTCTCTGGTTTCTCCTGTTTGTGTCACTGGGCTTATTATGAAAAGGGAGGGATCAGGAGCAAGAAGAGGAAATTAAGAAGGGCAGTAGAGTCCTGGAAGAGATGCTCTACAAACATCCATTTCTTCTCCCGTGCCTTCCGCCTTTTCATATTGACATGCAAGGGAGGAGGCAGAGACGGTGGAGCAGAGAGGAGAGCTGGTCTTGTGGTAGCAAGTATGGCTTGTCCCCATAGCTAAGCAGGGTCTGCCCTGGTTGCATCTGAATGGGAGACTTGATGTGTGAGCACTGCAAGATATTCCCCTCAGGGGATGAAGCCACTCTGGGAAGAGCAGAAGGTTTCAAGGTCCCTCCCTGGCGTCTCCAACAAGATACGGCTGAGAGAGATTCCTGCCTGCAACCTTGGAGAAGCCGCTGCCAGTCTGTGAAGACAATACTGAGCTAGATAGACCAATGGTCTGACTCAGTATATGGCAGTTTCCTATGTTCCTATGTGCGTGCACCCTGCACCATTGTGGAGGCAGCAAAGAAGAGGAGGTCAAGAAGAGAAGTAGAAGAAGAGTGACTCTTTGCTGAGCTTCTCCAATGGCAAGGAGTGACAGAGGGAGACAGGTGAAGTGGCGGAAATGGCTGCGGGCATCGTGCAGTCCTGCTGGCAGCCCCCCAAATCTGCCACTTGAAGCGACCACCTCACATCACCTAATGGAAGGACTGCCCCTGTATAGAACTATATTAAGTGCCACACGGAACCACAGTTTTAATTCTGCTTCAAGTGAACTGTGGAAAAGCAGGAATTAAGGGCTTGAGCATGGAAGCAACCTTGAACTCTCAGTTCCTCTGTCTAGGCCTGACACTCTATCCACAACACCACACCAAGTTTCTTATCCTGCCAACATTCTGATAAGTCCCCCGCCCTTTCAGCAACAGAAACACAAGTGCTTTTCAAGAGAGAGATGTTAACGTGATACAATGTTGTGGAAATGTCTGGTGAAATCTACTTCTGGGAACACAGTTAATGCTATATACGTTTTCTCCCCTTCCATTAAAGGCTGTATTGGAATTACTGCACACATTTATATAGATCCCAGATCTTCAGTGATAGCCAAAAAGCCATTTCCATGAGTGGCTGTGATGGTCCCTGAGGTTACAGTGAAGCAAAGTTGTTGCACAGAGATAAAATGCAATTCCATTTGAGAGGTCATTTTATTTATTCACATTTTAGCTTGTAGGCTGCAGTCCTATGCTCTCTTATTCAGAAGTAAGCCCCACTAAATTTGGGAGTAAGCCCCACTGACTTGCTTCTGAGAAGTCATGCAGAGGAGTCAGCTGCATGCATAAGATAAAGGTACAGCAAGGCTGAAGTAAATCCAGCCAGCTGATGCATGACTGCAGCCATCTTGAAATTGCCTCCCCATCAAATAACAGAACGCAAGTTACCATGTCAAGGCTGTTCCATATGTTAGAATAAAAGTGCTCCCCCAATTTCTGCCCTGCCACTGATCAGCCACACCACAGAAGAGTATTCATATGTCTGAAAGAAGCATTAGGGGTGCAGACAGCGGGACAGCTTGAGGAACAATTCCTCACTTAAAACTTTTTGATGGAGAGAGGGAAGGTATTTTTGTGAGGGGGGATATCTTTTGAGAAATGAAGACATGGGTTATTAGGTTTGGTGGCAAAATGGGAAGTTCAGTAAAAGGAGAGAGGGTACTCCTCAAATGCTTGCAGGGCAGATCTGCACCCCTGCCCTCTGCTCCCTCACAGGAAAGGTGATGGGTCCAGGCTCCCAGGTACAGGACATCTGTTTATAACACATTTTGAGGGATGCAAGTGCTATGCAAACAACTAAAGGCAAGGTTTAGACAAGTAGATCAGCCGTGGAAATACCTTTTGTTGGAGTGTGTGAAGAAATCTTCAGTAATGTCATATTGTAAACTTCATTGTTTACAATACATAGACCTCTGGTGTATTAAAGAATAACAAATTTAATATGGCATGGGCTAAAGCCCATTTTATCAGATGCGTCTGGACTCTGGCTGTCCTGGTCCTGACCCAGACACCACACCTATTCGAACCAGACAATGAGAGCTCTGAGGATGAGGCACCTGGATGGACTCCAGACCCCTGCAAATGGCCATCATACCCATGTCTCGAGGGGCTGATCAGGGGCTCAACCTTGGAGCCATCTGTGCCAAACCAGGATGAAGGGGACTCACAGCAGGGGGTACATGAAGAGACACCGGTCCCTGAGGAGCCACCACCACACCCCGAGGACACACTTCTGCCCTCATTCTCTGCATGACTTGCCTCCATAGCTAAGCAGGGTCTGCCCTGGTTGCATATGGATGGGAGACTTGATGTGTGAGCACAGCAAGATATTCCCCCTCAGGGGATGAAGCCGCTCTGGGAAGAGCAGAAGGTTTCAAGTTCCCTCCCTGGCTTCTCCAAGATAGGGCTGAGAGAGATTCCTGCCTGCAACCTTGGAGAAGCCACTGCCAGTCTGTGAAGACAATACTGAGCTAGATAGACCAATGGTCTGACTCAGTATATGGCAGTTTCCTATGTTCCTATGACTCTCTGGCCCCTCAATCTGTGAGAAGGGAATCGCCCCCTTGCGGTAGGAGTTTATGCCTCAAAAAAAAAAAAGGCTACACTCTTAGGAAGCAAGGGGAGGAGACTCTAACTAGGATAATGGGACAGGGCTATGTAAGACCTCAGTTTGGCCTGAGCAGTTGCTGAAGCAACATTGTTGTGGAAGTGCTTGGTCTGATATCTATGCCCTGTTCTTGAATTCCTGGTTCCTGATCCTTGTACTGCCTGACCTTGCTTTTGACTGCTCCCATGTATTGTCCTTTGACTCTGACTCTCTGCCTGTTGACCACACCTCTTGCCTACTCCTGCGGATTGCCTTCTGGAAGCGGACCCTTGCTTGTGTGACCTTAACCTCGCTTGCCCCTATGGACTGACCACGTAATACTTGACCCTTGGCTTGGTGAGTTGGACTTGATCATTCCCAGTGCCAACAGACACACCTTTGCCTGATGAACACAACACTGGCCCATGCATGTTTAGGCCATGTTAGTCTTTGAGATCCACAGGACTCTCTGATTTTTACCGCAACAGACTAAGGACAAAATTACTTGTGACATAGAAGACTGGGGACCAGCTCTCCCAGTCTCTTAACTTTTACAATAAGCAGCTGTGGGAATGGAATGGGCCAGTTTGGATCGGGGCCTAGAACGGGGGAGTGGGGTTAATCTCTTCCCGCAAGCCATTTCCCTGACTAATATTAGCTTCAGAAAGAAAAATGGTCAGAGATACCCATTCTCCCCACACGTAGCTAATGGCAACTTCGTGGTGAGGTGATCTAAGTCTGGGAAACATAACGGGGCGCGGGGAGGTTAACTCTCCCCCAGTGCTAAAGGCCCAATATAGCCCCAACCAAAAACAGCTTTCCACAGCTGCTTTTAGTAAAAGTACATGGGAAATCTGATGACAGATCTTCAGTGTCATGTATAGTTTGGTCCTAATATGGCAAAGCCTCTGGAGTGAGTTCCCATGAATCTCCTCCAGTGTGTGATAATTTCTGAATACATCTTGGTCACTGAATACTTTTTGTTTTTATATGGGCTCTGCGGTTCAATACAAATATTCATTTCTATATAATATATGTACTATCCGTTCCTATTTGAGATGCTAAAACAGATGTGAAAACGTGGGTCCTTTAAGTGTAACAAGAGTTCCCAATTTTGAAATTAATACAGTTAGGCCACAGTTACAATGAAAACACTATTCAAGATGTGTCATAACTTTACCTGGCTCAACTAAGCAACAATTATTATAAATAATTTAAAGTGCAAAATGTTGTATTACACTTGTGCAAATATGGAATGACCCCAAACACAGTGTGAAAGCTAATACTAATTAAAATACCAAATTAAATTCTCGCCAGCATGCATAAATGAATTTGTTCAGGGAAGATGGGCCTCTGCTCTAATTTCTCTTGATGAAACTTACTCCAGCATATGAAACTTCACGCTCCCCATGGATTCTCCTTTTGTGGACTTAATAACATGAGCTCCATCCTCTGGAAATGCCCCATGCAATTTCCTTGACCCCACCCCCACCCCAATAATATATATGACAAACTGCCAAGACTGCCCTTCTCTCCACTTTGCAGACCTCTGGCTCATGACATCACCTTCCCTCCACAAAGAGGAAGAGATACTAATTTCCTAAGTGGGCAGTAAATGAGAGCTAGTATGAGATTAGCCTCCTGAGATCTGCAGTAAGGAGCTGCAATAAGGTGTGAGACCCTAAGAATTCATAGTTTCATAAGAGAAAGGAAAAAAAGTTCTGTTCCCAGTTCACCTAAGGGCATAATTGGATGAAATGACAGGAGATCTGGATCACCCAAGGTTTTGTTTTGTTTTTTAAGCTAAAAGCAATTCCAAGGGGAGGCCTGATTCAGACTGGGACTGTGGCATTGGAGGATGAGAGTTTAAGTTGTTTCCCAAGCACTGTTTTCTGCAACAAGACTTGCCCTCCCTCAAAAACTTCTGTTTGCAGAACATACAGATACTAACACAGATATCTCTGTGAGGTGTGGGGTGGATTTAACCCCCCTCCCCCCAGCACTGCTGTCTCAGTCTAAATCAGATCCCTCAAGCAGCATTTAGCTTTTAAAAAACAAATGATGGAAGATCTAGTCATGGATTTCCCATTGCCTCATTTAATTTGGCTCCATTATAACATGCCAGGAGCAAAAGCAAGTGGCAAGGAGGAGAGAGAGGGAGGAGGAAGGGAGAACTTCAGCCAGCCAGCACTGTGAGAAGGCTGCTGGAATGGAAACGATACCCCCAAAGCAAAATGCGAGCACCTTGTACTTTAAAATAAATATATAAATTCTGCACCATGATATTCTCAATTCTGCATCACAGAAAGCTGGAATCTGTGACCTACACAAATCAATTAATTAATTTGTATACCGCCTTCCATTAAGAACATAAGAACAGCCCTGCTGGATCAGGCCCAAGGTCCATCTAGTCCAGCATCTTGTTTCGCACAGTGGCCCACCAGATGCTGCTGGAAGCCACAGGCAGGAGTTGAGGACATGCCCTCTCTCCTGCTGTTACTCCCCTGCAACTGGTACTCAGAGGCATCCTGCCTTTGAGGCTGGAGGTGGCCCACAGCCCTCCGACTAGTAGGCGTTGATAGACCTCTCCTCCATGAAGTTATCCGAACCCTTCTTAAAGCCATCCAAGTTGTTGGTTGTCACCACATCTTGTGGCAGAGAATCCCACAAGTTGATTATGAGTTGTGTGAAAAAGTACCTCTGTTTTCTGGTCCTAAATTTCCTGGCAATCAATTTCATGGGATGACCCCTGGTTTTAGTGTTATATGAGAAGGAGAAGAATTTCTCTCTATCCACTTTCTCCACACCATGCACGATTTTATAGACCTCTATCATGTCTCCCCGCAGTCATCTTTTTTTTTGTAATTATTCAAATAAATTATACAAATAAAGCAGATCTGCATATCAGTGCTTACTTTAAATAATTCATGCTGATTCGTTATTTATTGGGAGGAGTAAGGAGCTATGTGGGCCACAGAAATCCTTATTCTGACCACTGGAAAATGTAATGAATCACTTTTCTGGCATCAGAGATTCCAGCAGTGCCCACATATTTTAAAGCCTACCACTGGCATTCATAAAGGCTTGTTTGCGTGTTTTTGTTTCTCAGCAAACTGAATTTGGTGCCAAATGTCACATTGCAAAGTTTTGTAACACTTGTATAGAATGGTGAAGAACACTTTGTTCTGAGTGACCCTTGCCCATAGCAGAGCGAGGCTATGAAGAACTGAAGTGATTTCCACTTGGGAGAAGAATGGCCATGCAATATGATAACATCACAAAGATGGAAAAGGACCTCAATGAATCTCCTTCCCTGGCAGAATTTCCTTAGACCTTGTAAACTAGCTAGACAGTTTCTCCTTACACATGTTTCTCCAGGGAAAAGAAATTCCACAGCTTCTGGGCAGCTTGTTTCATTGTGCAACTGGTCTTACAGCCTGAACATTTCTGTCTTTTCCTTGTTGTTCTCTGGTAAACAGATGCTCTTGGTGGAAATTTCTGATTAAGAATTTACATAACATTTTCAATGTACAAAGTGTTTTGCAACTTTTATTCTTCAAGTAGAGCAGAGAAGCAGTGACTTATCCAAGTCAGCTGTGCATTTAAGTGCCAATCTAGATGTTGGAGGTGCATGAATGGAACGCCCAACATATTTTTCTTTCTTTAAAAAAAAAAAAAGCCATGGAGGGATGAGGTTTTCCCCTCTGGGCTAATAGTAGCTTAGGAGGTGCAATTGGCATTGGGGAATTGGTGCAGGGGGAAAGGGTTAAGCTCCCCACCCATGATATGGCTGCAATCCACATTGTCCCCTCCATGGGTGTTTTTTTGGAGGGGAAATGTCAAGTGTTCCAGTTATGGAACTCCCACATCATCACACCATACTTTGCTCTCACTCATCTGTGAGTCCCTGGCTGAGGAATAAAATGGAGCCCAGATCTTCTGTACGAGTTCAACACGCTACACAATGGGCTGTAGTTTAGCTTGTAAAACCCTATCTATGGCACTTTTCATATCATATGCTACAACAGTGTCACTACTGTCCGTTAAGTATGCTTCTGTACTGCCTGTGTTTCATAGGAACATAGGAAGCTGACATATACTGAGTCAGACCATTGGTCTATCTAGCTCAGTATTGTCTTCACAGACTGGCAGCGGCTTCTCCAAGGTTTCAGGCAAGAATCTCTCCCAGCTCTATCTTGGAGAAGCCAGGGAGGGAACTTGAAACCTTCTGCTCTTCCCAGAGCAGCTCCATCCCCTGAGGGGAATATCTTACAGTGCTCACACATCAAGTCTCCCATTCATATGCAACCAGGGCGGACCCAGCTTAGATAAGGGGACAAGTCATGCTTGCTACCACAAGACCAGCTCTCCTCTCCAAACATACACACGAGATTGTGTGTATTTTGACATCATAGTCCCTGCACTGTCAGCTAGGTGCCGTTCACATTTCCGATGCCTTGTTTCAAATTTCATCCTTGTGTTTTAGTCCCACAATGCTCCAATGTGTGTTACAAAAAAATAGCTGTATTTTCCTGTTGTAGGAGGGTTGCACAAGCTATTTACGTTTTCAAAACAATCCTGCCAATCCGAAGCATTATACAGCTGAATAACATGTAATCTGGAAAACGCCCATGTTTACCCATAAGGATGTTCCATTAAGTAGCATAAAAGGACAAAGATCAACCTTTAAATACTGTACAGAAAGTTTAATTGGTACAAAACTTAGCCACTCGATGCTGGCAGGAGAAAGAGAGATGGTTAGAACATGTTACACTTTTCATACAATGATGATGATGGCTGATTACACATGAGTAGGTCCACTGAAATTAATGGAATTAGTTAGTTATGACTAACATGTCCATTAATTTCAGAGACTACTCAAAGAGGTTTACATAACAATTAGCTGGGCCGGGCACAGAGCATCTGCATCTCCAGCCGGCCCACCCACCACCGCTGCCTGTTTCTCCCCCCTACCCCCGCTGGTGTGCCTGGCATTCTGGCCAGTTGGCCCGCTTCTTCTCCCCTCCCTTTTCGCCCCACCCAGCACTTTCTGGCTGGCGGGCTGGCTGGAAAGCTGGCTGGCTACCTCCTCCTGCCCACCCACTCCAGGTAGTGGCTGCCTTCTCCTGGCGGACCGGCTGGCCCACTGCCGCCTCCTCCTCGTGGCCGGGCTGGCATTCATAAAGGCTTGCCTCCTCCTCCTCTTCCTCCTCGTGGCCGGGCTGGTCCACCACCACTGCCACCTCCTCTCTCTCACCAGTGCTTTCTGGCTGGTGGGCCGGACGGAAAGCCGGCCTGCCACCTCCTCCTGCCCGCCCACTCCAGGTAGCGGTTGCCTTTTCCCGGCAGCCGAGCTGGCCCGCTGCCTCCTCTTCCTCCTCCTTTTCTATTCCAGAAAGCATTTCGAAGAACAACATAATTGATCTCTGCTGTGTTTTTATTACTTCACACTGGTTTTCGTGGCTGACATGATCCACAGCATCTCGAAGACAAAAGACTGCATGTTTGGGGCTGCTGAGAACTCAGCATTTGTAAGAATGGGAGGCAGTGCAAGCAGTATTCCCACAGTTTCCCCCATTCACAACACTGGGGGGAACTGCAGAAGTACTGCTTGTGCTACCACTCTGTTTTTACCAGCACTGGGGCTGCCTTGCAATTCTGCAGCAGCTCCAATGTGCAGTGTTCCTTCAGAATGCAATGGATCATGTCAGCCACCACTGCTGCATTTTGATTTTATTTTTTTGTTATTTTTGTTGTTATTATTTTACATGTTGTACGTGGCTTTGATAATCATGTTAAAAGTGGCGTATAAATTGTGGACAATAAAATAAACGGGATGTAGTACACGGAGACACTAAGCATCTTTGCTTCACTGCTTCTTTGCTTCATATCACTCTCTCCCAACTCTTGTTTTTCGACGCAAAGTGGGGATATGGGGAGTGAGTTACATGCATTTGCATGTAATGTCTCTAGTTCAGCCCTTACTTCCTAGCAAATGTTCACAGGAGACAGATCTTCCAGTGAATGTCATTCATCTCAGTTAGCGGAGGACACAAAAGCCACCCACAAAGCAAGTTGGATCAGAACCCAGTTAACTCAGTCACTAAACCAGCTCCAAAGCATGTTTGCATTTAGAGTTGCTCTTAGGCAAGAAGGCAGTCTGTTCTCCCTTCAGGATTTCTTTTGACAAGCCCCCTGTCTCCATATCACCACAGTACCCCCAGGCTGACTCACAGGAAGCTGGCAGCACAGGAATCCGAGAGATTGGTGATGCCTCCTTCAGAAGTGGCTCCGATGCCCTCCAGCCAAATCCTTTTTCCAGGCACGTGTGCATTGACAACCTATTGCCAAAAGAAAAGGGCAGGAACAGTCAATAATCTTCCAGGGGCAAGAAGTACCCACAAAAAATATATACATTGGGACAGGTAAGCACAATGGGACTGCCTAATTTTGCATTCCTAGTGTGACCACAGGATGTAGAAAACATAGTGAAGCTATTCACACGAGCAGCCCAGCCTGGTTTCAGCTGCTTGTGTGGAGGGTCAGGATTGCAGGCAATCCTGGCACTGCCTCCCCTGCAAGCCCAGGAATTTATTCCAGGCTTTCACCTGAGTTAAGGGGCCCTTTACCCCTGGTTCAGGGTCACGAGTATGCTCAGGCTACACACAGAACGAGCATACACAGCCTCCTGAGGGAATCCGCCAATGCACTGTGCTCACTGTGCAGTGCATTGTGGGATTCCTGGAGGCCGGGAAAACAAGTCCCGGCCTCCAGAGATCCATGCTCCTTGGGAAAGACCTCGTGGTAAAAAGAACCTTCCCGTCACAACCCATTTGCAGACATTAGTCCTCCCCACTTTTTGTACCACACCACTTCCTGTATAATCCCTTTGCCAGCTTCCAATCTGTCCCACTCCTTAAGTGTCCATCTTCCAGTA
The DNA here is from genome assembly GCF_027244095.1 of Hemicordylus capensis. Classification (NCBI taxonomy): domain Eukaryota; kingdom Metazoa; phylum Chordata; class Lepidosauria; order Squamata; family Cordylidae; genus Hemicordylus; species Hemicordylus capensis. The sequence continues at coordinate 287,924,623 of NC_069659.1, forward strand.
CTAATCCCTTTGTCTTTGTTCTTGTGCCCCATGCAGAACGCTGTACAATGAGTTGACCAAGAAACTTCTCCATCTTTTCTCCACACTCGTAAGTTGGGGGCAGAGGTGCACCTGGACCTTAATTTGGGAGCCTGGACCTAAAGGCCTTTGGTGGGGCCCCCTCCCCTGCAAATTAAGCATCATCATGTTTGGCTGAGCCACCACACCACCCTGGACAGACTAAAGATGATTTGGGGGTCCCCAGGGCCCTGGACTTTGGCTCAGGACTTCTGAGGGTGTTCATTTCTTCAAAGTCCAATCCGCTTATGGAGCAGAAACCATGTACACAATTAACTGACTTAGGAAACATCCCCTATACAAGCCAGCCTCATACTGGGGGGGGGGGGGGGAGAGGTAATATTTCTTTATTCCTTTACTTTCCTCCAAGTTACATCACAGTAGGCTGGCATGCCATGTGTTCAGAGGACCACCCTGCCAACATTCCCATGACTGAGACACCTTTCAGCTCTCTCACAGCAGAGGATGCATAGCTGGATTCTGCAGTAGAACAGTCAAGGTACACACGGGGAGTGGGGACCTGGCCTTGTGGGGTGGGGACCAGGTGAGCCAGGCAGTCGCTCAAGGCACCTACCTTACGGGTGCTGAGCTGAACTACTAGGCTTTACAATCCTACACAACAAGCCACACAACTTGGCAACACTGACAAACGAATCATGGTGGGGGGACGGTATTTGCCAACAGCACTCTTTGCCCAGGGTTCAACTTATCCTAGACTCAGTCTTGCATGCAAATTGCCACCACTCTCCAGTTTAAAAAGCCAACATTTTTAATCCTCATTTATTTTTATTTATTTATTTACATTTTTAAAATATCCCCCTCTTCACCCAAGGAGCCCAGAGCAGTGTACTACATACTTAGGTTTCTCCTCACAACAACCCTGTGAAGTAGGTTAGGCTGAGAGAGAAGTGACTGGCCCAGAGTCACCCAGCAAGTAACATGGCTGAATGGGGATTTGAACTTGGTTCTCCCCGGTCCTAGCCCAGCACTCTAACCACGACACCACGCTGGCTCTCATTTATGTGTACGCACACTGAAGGCTTCCCATTTCCTAGCACTGCATCCAGAGGACTGCTTCACACACTGTATTTTTAACGTGTACACAAACATACAAGAAGATGTCCATACAAAAGATGCATTTTCCACTGCATTTATGATAAAAGTACAAGTAATTGAGATTGGCTGCAGGTCCTCACTGTGTGGACATAAATGCACAGAACTCAAACACCAGCAACAGCCAAGTGAGAAAACAAAATCCTGCTTCTGTAGTGTAATGATCAGAGGGCAGCTGACCAGTGGATGTGGATGTACAGGACCTGGTTCCTCAGGGCAGGATTGCAGCATTTCAGCAGCTGACAAGTCACTGAGTAGGAACTATATATGAGTAGCAACTATGAAGCACATAGTTGTCACAGGGACAAAGGCTCTGGACATAGGGTAATGCAGGGGCATAGCATGGTTGTAGTGGGCCCAGAGACAAGATTTTAAAACGCACCCCCCCTCACTGAAGCTCAGCTCATGAAGTAAAGAAATCTTAAATGAGGCTGAATAGTGGTAACAAAAAGCAGAGTAAAATTATATACATATCCTATGTGCCACAACAGAACATCATCCTAAATTATTTTTAAAATGGTTTTGTAAATTGTGGACAATGCAAGTTATTTAATGGTACTAGAGAAAGACATGCTGTTCTGGTAGCTCCAGGTCTTAACACTCACATCCATTTCAGAGGATGAATACAACTGAAGGAAGCCCGGGCGGGTGCATGGCTGGGGGAGTCAGTCATGTGACTTGCCTCTGGGGGTCCCCCAAGGCAGTGGGCCCCCAGACAACTGTCTCCCCTTGCCCTATTGTAGTTACGCCCCTGGGGTAACAGCAGGCTAGTTTAGGAGCAGCCAGTACTTTCCCACAAGGCCCTGACTGCAAGACCAAGCTGGCCCTGGTACTCGCAGGTTCCTGAGCACTTGAAGTGGTGACATGGAGATACACGCATGGCATCAGATATCCCAGCCTAGGAAATGCCCTAGTAACCCGAGGCAAGCTTTGGCAGCACAGACATGCCAAGACAGGATGGCACCAGAAAACAAAAGGGCATCAGTGAGCACACGGGCATGAAGGATGCCAGCTCACAGCCCCTTCGGACTCTGCTCCGGTAAGCCGACACAGTGCCTGGAAGGCCTGGCCATTGGCCAGGCCCTTTCATTCCACACTGAAGGCAGCATCTTGAAGCAATAAAATGAGGGGAGAGGAGAGAAAGGGGCTCATCGCTTTAATTAGTGACACTTAGCCTAATATTTGTGCTTGAGTCTATGGGGTCCTTGGGCTCTCTAATGAATAACTGATCTGCCCTGCAGCTGAAAACGTTGCCCCAAGTCAAGACACAAAGCTGAATTCTCATAAGACCTGCTCCTTTTGGGGAATCAAAACATTTCTAGTCAATAAGGGATCAAACATTCCAGCCAGGTGTTCTGTGTGGTCTTTACAGCCTCATGGGAAGCACAGCTAAGAATGTTAAGCTCCACAGGAAAGACTTAGATTTCTCATAATGTACAATGGCCCAGGGATTGCCTCCATCTCACTCCTCTTCATCCTCCTTTCTCTAGACCTATCTTTTATTTCACTTCCTATTCCAGGGGTGGTCAACCTGAGGCTCTCTTCAGCTGCCGTTGGACTACAGTTCCAATCATCCCCAGCATCAACAACCACTGTAACCAAGGATGATGGAAGTTGTAATCCAACCACAGCTGGAGAATTTCCAGTTGGCCACCCCCACCTATCCTATTGAGCCTTTTGTGTAGGTGCCAGGTGTTCCACAGACTGCCAGATCTTCTGGCTCTTCCACAGCCCCTCTCATGCCACCGAAGCCTTTCCCAATGCCCCCACAGAGATAGGGCTCAGGACATTTTTAGCCATCAGTGCCCGCACGGCATTTCCTGAGTATCCCCATGCCTACTCTCCCAGCCATTCTTGGCCTGACCAGAAAGCTGAGATCCTGCAAGGCCCAGAAGCAGCCAGGTGAGTCCTGAAGAAAACCCCTGTGAGGCCTGTCTAGCACTGAGCATCAACAGCCCAGGTTCTGCACTGTGGACCAACTGCAGGCTCCCCACCCTTGGAGACATGCTGCCCCTCTTGCCCCAGCCATCCCTCTCACTCACTCACTTTCTGGATTTTCCTGATCTGGTCAGAGAGTGTGTCTAACAGGCGCGTTTTCAGGAAGTCCGTCACCTTGGCCACTCGGCCATCAAGGTAGTAACTGGAATGAAAATGAGAAGGCAACAGTCAGAGAGGGGCTGCAGCTATGTGCTCTCCCTCGCCCTGGCTAAGGACCGCGCCTCTGATGCCCACATCTGGGGCTCCCCACAAGTTGCTCTCTGCTCTAGCAAGGTCAGCTGCTATTGGTGACCTTTATCTTTCCCTACTGCTCTCTTCTCTGTGCCTTCTGCCACAGGTGATCCCCTATACCTAACACCCCACCCCCATTTCTGTCTCTTTCAAAAGGTCCCTCCCCAACCCGTCACTTCAACAAAGTATTTCCTGAATTACTTTAGCCTTACCTTGCTTGTTCCTCTACTTCCACTTACACTACTCATCGTTTGACAGTTCTAAATCACACCTGCCTCCCATCTTGTCAGTCTAGCAAAGACTGTAAGCCCTCTGGACAGACTACAATATTTCTGTACAGTGCCAAGCACCACAGCAGACACCAGGGCCAGCCGGTTCACTAGGCAGACATAGGCAGTTGACTAGGGCACCAATTCTTAGGGGCATGGGCTCTCAAGGAGATTGGTTGACTCTGAGGATTGCAGGGCCTGAACTGCTATGGGGAGGGAGCAGGGGCATAGCTATAATTGAGCGAAAGGGTTCAAAGAACACGGGCCCCCAGCTCCTGAGGGCCCTCCAGATCCATCTCTCCCTATTTTCTTCATTATCTCCCTCACTCTGGGGGGCTGCCAGAGAGAGGGATGAACACGGGCCCCCTCTCCCATAGCTACGCCCCTGGGAGGGAGGGATTAATACTTTTCTCTTTTCCTCTGAATCCCCAATCCAGTGCAGACTAGACATTCACTGGTTATCCAGGTCTGCCAGTCATTCAACCAGGTAAATGAGCAGCCTACATGACTCAAGTTAAAGCCAGGCTCTGCACTTCCTGGCTAGTGGGAGGCACCAAAATCAAACTTCGCCAGGGCTCCAAAAACCCTAAGGCTGACCCTGGCTGACATTAAAGAAATACTGAATAATAATGGGGGTGTGGGGGGTATTAATGCTTTAAAAAGGTAACTCAGCAGACTCTGGCAGCTATCACAATCTCCAGACTTGCCCATCCAGTCAGGCCCTCCTGTTCAAATCTGTAGATTAACTGATGGGCCAAGAAAGTATAAATGCACTGTTATGACTAACATCACCTCCCTGTTCAGGAACAGAAGCAGACTGATGGAAGAAGAGGCAAGGAACAACACCATGGAGACAGCGAGAAAAGACCCCTGAACCAATGTTTCAGAAGACATGCCATGACTGCACATGAATCCCCATCATTAATGCTTCCCATTAGCTGGTCTGAATTTCCCAAAGGAAGAGTGGGATTTTTTTTTTTTTTTAAATGAATTAGTCAGTACATTACAGAGAGGGAAACTAGGACTTAATGCAGAGGCCATATTGTCAGCAGAGGCGTATCTAGGGAAAACAGCGCCTAGGGCAAGCACTGAAATTGCACCCCCTGTCCAAACATCTGACACACATCTTTCAGATAACTTTATCATAATATTAGTTGAAAAATACAAGTCAAGCTCATTCATCTTTTAATATTTCAAAAACTATTTAGCAGTGGACGTAGCCAGACCAAAAAATGCTCGAAAACTACAAATTTCAGTATGCTGGGGCTCATGAAATACCCAAATACTATTTGGAGGTGTACTTGGAAAACTAAACAGAAGTGCCTGTCTAATTCTTTACTATGCATTGTAGCATCATTACATAAGTTTTAAAAATAAATGGAGAGTATGGCTTTTCCCAGATACTCTGAAAATAATTAAAGGATATGCAGAGTAAACTGTGTCACTGCTTGGAATATATTCTAGTATTTCAAAAAGACAGTTAAAATGAGAGAAAGAGAAAGCAAGAAACTCCCAGTGGCCTTAATACTAGGAGTGTGCACGGAACCGGTCCGGGGCCATGTAAGAGGCCTCTGGACCGGTTTGGAATTGGGCCAGTCCGGCGGGGGGGGAAGTGTGGCTTTAAGGGTGGGGGTAGTACTTACCCCTCCCGCCACTTTTCCTCCTCCGGCACTGCACTTTGGCGCAAAATTTTTGGGGCGGCAGAGTTCCTCCCTGACGTCCCTGCCCCCATCGTTGTCTGGAATAAGGATAAATTGCCGCCACACATGCACCCGTTGCGGTGCATGCCTCCCCGCTGTGCACATGCTACATATGTCACATGCAACGTGTGATGTGTGCGGCGCGCAGGCACAGCAGCGACAACAAGCACATGCGCGCCGCAGTGGGCACATCCGTGGCGGCAACTTCTCCTTATTCCAGACAACGATGGAGGCAGGGGCGGCAGGGAGGAACTCTGCCACCCCAAAAACTTTGCACCAAAGTGCAGCGCTGGAGGGGGGAAAGCAGCAGGAGAGGTAAGTACTACACACCCGCCCTTAAAGCCACACTCCCCCCAGTGCCGGACCGCGCCTCCGTGGTTTCGTGCACATCCCTACTTAATACTAAGGATTTCACACTGATTCAAAGACAAACTCACCATTAATAGCCATATTATTAAGGCATCACATTTAACTCACTTATCACAAGAAGCAAAGTAAGAGCAAATGAATATAATGCTAGCTCATAAGCTTCAGCTCAGTGTTCACAAGCCCTGATTCTCTGTACATAGTGCCAAACTGAATTTTATTTGTTTGTTTGTTTGTTTTTACATGTGATATCCCACTTTTTCTCCAAGGAGCCCAGTAACAGTGACAGTAGGTGTACAGTGACTTCTATTATATTAATTTTTAAAAAAAAAAAAACCTGTAGCCACTTTGGGGAGCTTCCTAAAGGCTGTAGGAGGGTCTGCAAAGGTTCCCCCTCCCCCCGCTGGCCTCTTAATTCACCGCCACAGCCCGTCCTGTGCTGATTTTGGTGCCTATTTGGGCCTGCAAAGATCAGCGTGGTGGCCATTTTGGATGCTGGTACACACTCTCAAATTGTCTCTATGAGGCCTGGCAAGGCCTAGGGCCTCACAGGGACCATTTGAGCATGTGCGGTGGCCATTTTTAAAAATATATTTTTTTAAATGGCCGCTGAAAACAAAATGGCCACCGTGCATGCTCAAATGGCCTCTGCGAGGCCTGGCATGGTCTAGGGCCTTGCAGAGGCCATTTGAGCATGTGTGATGGCCATTTTGTTTTTGGTGGCCAATTAAAAAAAATTCATTTAAAAAAATGGCGCCTCCCTTCAAGTGGTGTCCGGGGCATGTGCCCTGCCTACTCTACCCTAGATACGCCCCTGATTGTCAGTAGAATAGAATGTTGATGTCAGCAGTGAACCTCAGATGGAAACGTAATGGATGGACTTAGCCACTGGGTAAGAAATGTTTTCTATAGACAAGAAAATAAGAGGCAAAGAAGTGGTGGCTCTAAGATGCACTTGAACAGAGCCAGCCCTTTCATGAAGCAGGATGAAGAGCGCCATTGTTGGTGGCAGCCTGTGGGCCAGGTCTCAGAGGTGGCACAGCAGCCCCTCCCCCGGATAGCCTATGACGAAGAAAATAAAAATGGCACTATACTGCTTTTTATCTTCCCTTTCTAACAGAAAAAGAAGTGCAGAGAAATTTGAAAGAAGTGAAAAATTAGAGGTGTGATTATAACAGAAAAAAGAGAAAGGAGCAGGAGAAGTTGTGGCACCATTTGGTTTTCTGTTTCAGGCATCCAAATGACGTGGGCCAACACTGCACACTGCACTGGAGGATTTTCTTTCCCACCTGTAACCTCCCATTCCTAGCATTTCCATGTGCTTCTATCTGAGCCTCCTCCTTTGTGCATAACAGAAAAATCATGTTTGGCTTTATGACACATTGGAGACAAGCCAAACAGAGCTTCTCTGTTGAAAAGTGGGGTCTCAGAGACCCCTAAATGCTAAATTGTTTGCTATGAAGCTGAAAATATGTTTGTGTGCTGATGTGGAGTCTGAAGTCAAACTGTATAATCATTGGGTTAACATGAGGAGGCTCCACAGCACATCCAGGTCTTAAGTGTTTGCTATCACACTGGGTAGCAAAGTGGAAAATGCCATTTAGACAAAATGGCCTTTACTTACTTTCATATTTCGACAAATATGGTGGGAGCTGCATGCTATGGTTGGCCAGTATAGTTACTATGAAGTTAGGAATTTATTGATAAAGAAGTTACTTAAACTTTGGCATAACCCCCAGTGTGTCATGCTCTTTGCCAAGAGCAGCAATTTGCTGTTTCGTCAGAACCATAAGCAAAATAAGGAGCTTTCTGTGAACAGTCAAGAGAGGAAATGTGTCTATTTGCTTCAGAGATAGGATAACCCTTTTTGTTAGTGCCAGACATAAAGAAATGAAAGCAGGGAAGGGAATAATAGCAGGGAATAACAAGGCCTTCATGTTGAGGCCCAAACCTCATTTCAAACAGCCACTTGCATGTATGTTTTTCCTCACATAGGTGTTTCCTGGCAGACAGTTCCCCAAATCCCTTTCTTTCATGCCTTGGTCTGCTAAGTGGTGTTAAGCACTCTTCCAAATATTTCAGATGCTTTTCCTGTGAGGGGCCTGTGTAATGGTTGCTTTCCTAAGCCTGCCCTGGTGTGGTGACTCACAGTTCACATCAGAATAATCCTATTTCTTCTGCAGTTTCTTTCCCCCCTTCCCAAGAAATCTGTTTGTTATAACACAAGGCAGGATTTGCTCAGTTAGTTAGTCTTTCTCCTGGAAAGGAGAGAGACCCCAAGGGAATGATGGGCTTCGTCACCTGAAGAAGCCACCTTTGTTCTCTCAAGAGCAAGAAGCACTTGCAGCCATTTTCCTTTTAAGAGATGGGATGGCTTCAACTAAAAAGCTGCTTCCTATCACAATTTAGAAGCAAAGCCACCTGGATTGACCCACACCAAATAGCCAGGTGATAAGACTATTCCTGTGTTCCCCGTTTGAACCTTTTTGTTTGTTTTCCCATCCTCATCTTTAACTTGCCTGTAAGACTCAATTTTCATTTCATAAATATTATTTTCCACTTGTTTACTAATCAAGCCACCTAATGGTGCACAATCTTTCCTTTCCTCTACTACAATCAGACTGTACTTGAAGATTGGATTTATGCTTCAGCCTACCCAGCCCCGCCCCACCGAGCTCTTGCTACTGAGGGTTTAGGAGCAGCCCAGTTCAAAGAGAGAGTTTCTTTTAAGTGTTTAGGGACACTCCACTCAACTTGGGGATCCTATCGAGAATTCCTTCTTTCAACAGAGAGTTCTGATCCCCCGAATGATCAGTTGGTAGCAGCTGATTGAGCTGTACAGAGATCATTGGGGGGGGGGTGCTCTTGAGGGTGGCTGAATCTCCACTGTGGCCCCAGTCTTCACACAGAGCCTTCAATACCTTTTCAGACAGCAGCCACAATTAGTGGTACAGACCCATTAGCCTCAGATGGGATTTAATGAGCGGAGTTTGATGGCTTCAGAGCAGCTGTTTTTGTTTTACTTTTTATTAGAGAGGAACCTTTGCCCCATTATCTGACCCCTCCTTTTATTTAAGTTAATTGCATTAAAGCCACTTCCCAACATGTAGGGATTTCCGAATCCACTCCTGCTCCAGGAAGGTCTGCTAGGAATTAAATCTCCACCACCTCCTCTCCTCAACCCACCCCCTCAGGTTTTATGTCACTTACAGGGGAAGGGGAGACTGGCATGTTTCCACTGCAGCTGCAGGATTGTGTTATAGTGTATGTGGTCAGAGATAAATGTTGCTTACACACCAGCCTCCAGCTGCCTCCCTCCAGACATTGAGAAAAATTGCTCAATTTCATTTCTGATCATCCAGATGCCATTTCTCATTACCCTCCTCCCACTCCCCACCTTCAGTTGTCATTTTGAGAGAGAGAGAGAGAGAGAGAGAGAGAGAGAGAGAGAGAGAGAGAGAGAGAGAGAGAGAGAGATAGATAACTGGCTGACATCCAGACTAATGTTTTGCATGCCCCCTCCGCCCTGCAATGGGGAAGGAGTAAATTTTGCCAATCTCCTCTTCCTTCTGCAGCTCATTGTGCCTCCCAAAAATATGTCCCTGAGGCTTGTGGGGCCCTCAGGAACAGATTTGCAGGAGGCACGGAGGACTACAGAAGGAAGGGGAGATTGGTTAAAATCTCCCTTTCCCTGCTGCATGTGCAAAACATCTTTCAATGCATTTGTCTCAGTGTCAGCTACTGGTATTTAATGGTTTTGGGATCTTCTGTTTCAATATAGTACAATTATTTCAACTCTGACTTGTACAATGGTCATAGGAACATAGGAAGCTGCCAAATACCGAGTCAGACCATAGGTCCATCTAGCTATGTGTCACCTGTTATAAAATGTGGCTGGTGATGGTGTGAAGACCTGCCTCTCTCCATTTTCTCCTGTCCCTACAACTAATCACCAATGCTGAGCTACGCATCTGCCCCCTCCAGTGCTGCCCAGTTTGTCCTTTATCTTCTTTTCACAAAAAACACCACCTATCCCTCCTGCCACAGAGCAATGACATGAATAAAACAGCAGGAAATTTCTCCAGGGGAAGTGGTAGGCAGGTGACATTCCCTCAGCAGTGGCAGTAGGGACTTCAGTTGTTGTGAGAAAGCTGGGGTATGAAATTTCCCCAGCAGCCACTGGCTGACATCCAGACCAATGGGGCACTAGTTCTACTAAGCTTGTGTTCCACTGGCTTCCACTGCTCTGGAACCACTTCCTCAGTCCATATATTGTGCAGGGAATGATGCAAAGCTATCTGCTATCCTTGTTGCCCAAATACAATGCTTGCACAAGCGGACCCAAAGTGCTAAAGATGGTGCAATACTGAGCATCCGTCCAACTATGTAACCTTCTTGCATATGTGCATCTGTGTTCTTTGCACTAGCACAGTGTTAGTCTGGATATGAGCCCCTATATTTAAGAAGAGAAAGAATGGCTAGATGCCCAAGTATCATTGAATCAGGACTAATAGTAGTAGTACATTAACAAATAAATGCATTTTTTGTTGGTGGTATTATCTGGAAGCACCCACAAACTCAGGCAGTCCACCCTAGGCTTCTGAAAATACTGTGGAGAGCTCCATAAGGATGTGTTTTGTCCTCAATGATAGGGGGATAAACAGTAGTCACCTAGATGAAGAGACACCTACTGCTGGACATTTTGCATTTTATATACCCAGTTCCTTTCCTCTGTTTCAGTTCCTGGACCTTTCTCTTTCAAGGCCATCTCGTAGGTGAATACTGTGCTCAATGCACTCTACATGCTTAGTTATATAGACATTGCCCAAAACTCTTCTCATATATTGCACCAACAATTGTTCTGGCCATCACCTAAAGACAGCCAACATGTGATAGTGGCATCATCTCACAGGCACAAGTAACAAATCAAAATCTCTGGCCCACACATTGAATTCTCCACATAGCCAGGCTTAATCTCACTCTGCAGCCAGCCAGTATGTCTAGGGGAAGGTCAGTGCTGCCCATTTCTCTTTGAATGCTGTGAATGCTGGAAGAGGCAGCCTTGCCATGGGTCTGGGATCCAGGACTGAAGGGAATCCCATAGGGCATACAAACGTGTTCCCAGAAGATATAAAATGGAGTTGCACTCCCAGTAAACTAAGTACAGTTTGGAACTAAGAATCCCAAATTAGTCCAAACAATGCATAGTTCACTATGAGTATAACTCCATAATACCACCTGCAAGTTACTTTTGCACTCTCTTCAGAATGCAAAATCGACAGTGCTTTCATATGACCTGAAGCATTAAAGCAATGAGGGTGTGTGCATCCCACGAGCGCAAATGTTGGTCTAGATGAGCTTAGAGAACCTCATGCTATTTGAGCGAGAGAGCTTCCTCCCTCACACAGAACCTAGAGAGCATTCATGGACATCCCTGGAACAAGGGATGATTTCAGAACCACCAGTGGGACATCCCTGGGACACCTGGAAGGCCTGGAGACCAAGATATTTATGGCAAAAACTTCCATATAAGCCAAGTACATACTGTATTTGCCCAATATCATTCTGAAGAGGCAAGTGAGTAACAACAGAGTGACAACAAGATACCCAAGATAAAGGAGCATCACTACAGGGCACTAGATCCCTACCTGTCCCAAGATGGTTTCATTAGGCATCCAGCATGGTGGCCAACATCCTAACCAAGCACACACCCACGTGCTGGAAAGAAGTATCTCCACTGCAAAGAGTTTCCTCAGCATGTAGCCTTCAGGGACATTTTCCCAGATGGTGCACCCATGCAGGGCATTTCAGTCTGTTTCCAGGCCCAACTCAAAAGTGATGGTTTTAACCTTCAAAGCCGGAAATGGCTTGGGACCAGGTTACGTCAGAGAGCACTTTGGCCCATATGTCACAACTTGGATCTTAAGATCTTCTTCGGAAGCCCTGCTCCGAGTGCCCCTACCAAACGAGGTGAGGTGGGTGGATACTACTAAAGAGAGGGCCTTTTTAGTGGTCACACCCTGTTTATGGAACAGCCTCCCCAGTGAGGTTTGCCTGGCTTCATCACTTTGTTCTTTTAGATGCCAGGTAGAGACCTTTCTGTTCTTGCAGGCTTTTAAAATTTTAGATTTGATTTTTTTTTTAAAGAGCAAGTTTTAAAATGGTTTTGTATTGTATTTTGTTGTTGGTTTTAAAAAAAATGTGTTGAGATTTGACGTGGTTTATGTGTTTTTATTGGATGTTTTATTGTGTCATGAGCTGCCCAGAGAACAATTTGTTATGGAGCGGCTAACAAATAAAGTTTATTATTTCTTATTTTATTATTATTATCAAGCAGAAAAAAAGATTGGCGAATCCCCCAAGCCTTACATGATAGGTGCTGTGGAGCTAAGGAAGCTCTTCCCAGTGAGGATGTGCCACAGGGGCACATGTAGTCAGCCTGCCAGCCAATAACATGAGCAACTATTTCTTCAGGGATTAAGGAACCTCCTTCCAACTATTGGGGCTGCCACAGCAACATTCTTGTGACTAGGAATTCCAAGTGGGGAAGCCTGATACAACTGCCTTCAACAACACAGTCAAACCAGGGCAATAACATCCCATTCAGGCCAGATAAATGCTGCACATACCTTTTCCCAAAGATATTACTCACATGGTATCATCAACAAGCAGAGGCACTTGGTTGCTAAGCTAACTGGTGCAAAGGGCAGACAGCACCTTATGGCTGCAAAACTGCTCTGAGTGCTTCTTCCCGTTCTGATGTCCATCAGTGCATCTCACATTGACTCAGCCCTGACTCTGTAATGTCAGTTAGCTCAGGAATGACACTAGACCTGTGTATTCAGGCTCCTCACAGCAGTGAACGGAAGGCAATGCAAGCAGGCAGCTATGGCTAATGTACTGCCTTTGAAAATATTCAGCACACAGTAGGTCTCTCTGGGAGTGCATGATTTCTCTACCATGCAGGGAAGCAAGAGTTGTCTGCCAGGAGTGTGCTGTGTCCCTTTCCTGTGACATCTTAGTCCTATTCACAAGTTATGTTCAACCATCACATGAGTACACAGTGTATACAGATACAGATCTGTACACAGGTATGGGTATTTACATGTTATGTGGAGCACAGTACAGCAGTACACTTCTTATCCATACCATGCATTTGAGGGACCTGTACCCAGGTTCACTTTTCAAATGAATGCAGGTATAGTCATTCACGTAAAAACATGTGCAAGTGTAAAGACATCTGTACACATGTAAAAATTAATAGGGTAGTTCATACAATCGACGTTAGGGTAGGAGAAGCCTCCTGCCCTAATTTGGAAGCTGGGCTTGGTCCCGATTCTCTGTTGTCTGTTAGAGGAAAACAAGGATGGAGGTAGAGATCTTGATCATCAGTCAAGTCCCAGCTGGGTAGGACAAGTGCACCCTACCCAGACTCCATCCCCAGCTTCTGAACGACGTAGGCAGGAAAATCGTCCAAACCAACTGCAGCTTGACTGACAACCAAGCTTCCTGCCTCCAACCTTGTTTTTATCTAATACACGATCAAAAATCTGAAGTATGTCCAGCTCCCGAATTAGGGTAGGAGTCTTCTCCTACCTGAGTGTTGATCGTGTGAACTGCCCTGGTCTCTGACTAGGGCTCGTGTTAATACTGAAGCATGGAAAGACTGGGCTTGTCATCTGGAATCATTCTTAGCCTATTCTGAGCTTCACACAAGGAAGTCTCTGACACTGAAGAGGTCTGAGTGAGCACAACAGCTCCTAAGCAGGCACTTTGAGCACAGATTTCTACTGCCTCCCAAGAGTTCAGCTCACCCACATAACTAGAAAAAGCCCTCCTTGGCCAGCAGCACTGCCTCCTTTCCACAATGAAAACGGGATGATGGATTTGGGAGGGTAGTCTCTAGAATTCAGTTCCTAGTCCCTTTGTACAAAAGACAGTGTCCTATCTTGGCCAAGCTCAGTCTTTGTCTCCAGCCCAAATGACTCCTCAATGTCACATGGTTAGCAACATAGGACAGCAGAAGAAAAAGAAATACCTACTGTTGCCAGGTAACAGCATCCACTGTGTTGCCTGCCACCTTCATGAACCTGTGAGATGCAGAAAAATAGTGAGTCTCTGGGCATGGAAGGAGTCCACATGTATATGCACACACACGCACACACGCAGACAGCACCCTCAATAAGTCCAAGTATGACGCACAGTTCTTTTCCTATCCTATACTACATCAACCCTGAATCACTGGGCTTTTGTCAGAGACTAACTTTAAAGTAAAATTGTTGAATCCAATACTCATATTTACTGCTGCTCCTCTGATCTCAAAGTATTTTCGACGATGACAACGGATATTTATATACCGCTCTTCAACAAAAGTTCCCAAAGTGGTTTACATGGATATAAATAAAATGGGAAAGAAGACTCTACTCCAGACTGAGCCCAGGAGTGCAGCTCCCTTTGAATGCATGGGGTCCTCAGCCCCCATGTAAGGAGGCATTGCAAACCATAAAATCATGAAATCTCTGTTTGATCCCACTCTGTACTTAACATGTTTACCCCCAGACCTGTCAGCTCAAGCTTCCACATACCCTGACATCCTCCTACCTCACTTTTCGCCCAAGTTTAAAACTCAGGCTACCCAGCGGAGGAGCATTGGGTTCATTCCCCATCCCGACAGTTCTCACAACCAGCCCTATCTGAGCTACAGCTCTCCTACCTGGGCAGGGCTGGTTGTGAGAACAGCCTCAGAAACTCTCTTTGATACTGCCACTGAAGAAGACCAGGAATCAGTTGAACCACATTTGGCTAGGTAGAGACTCTTCTGGAACCATCTCCTTTGACAGTTACAGCACAAATTTTATACCCTTCTTGGAAAATGGGGTAATGGGCGGGATGAGGGATAACAAACTGAGGTTGAATCCAAATAAGACGGAGGTACTGACTGTGTGGGGTCAGGACCCAAGATATGGTTTAGATCTGCCTGTTCTGGATGGGGTTACACTCCCCCTGAAAGATCAGGGACCGGGACCGGGATCTCTCTGTGGCTGCTTTGGAATATGCTCCCTACTGAAATAAGAGCATCTTCTTCTCTGTTTGTTTTTAGGAAGACCCTCAAGACTCTCCCGTTCTCACAGACTTTTTAATTAGAATTAATTTTAATAATTGATTTTAATAACTGTTTTATGCTATTGTTCTTATTGTGTTTTGTGGATTTTAATCTTTGACTTAAATTGTTTTAAATTTTGTACACTGTCTAGAGATGTATATATCAGGTGGTATAAAAATATGATAAATAAATAAATATATTAAATGGATCTATTCCTTAGCAAATTTGGCAAATTTGGGACTATGAATGCTTCAGAATCACAATAGGTTTTAACTGTACATTTAGTTTATTTATTTATCATATTTTTATACTGCCTGATATGTACATCTCTAGACAGTGTACAAAATTTAAAACAATATTTGAAAATCAGCACAGATTAAAATACAAAACAATTAAAACAGTAACATAAAAACAGAATAAAACAGTAACATGAAACAATTATTAAAACAAATTATTAAAATTAATTCTAATTAAAAGCCTTGAGAACAGGTGAGTCTTGAGGGTCTTCCTGAAAACAAACAGAGAAGGAGATGCTCTTATTTCAGCAGGGAGCATATTCCAAAGCCCTGGGGCAGCCACAGAGAAAGCCCGGTCCTGGGTCGCCACCAAACAAGCCAATGACAACCATAACTGGGCCTCTCCAGAAGATCGTAACAGGCGGCAGGATTCATGACAAAGGAGGCGCTCTCTTAAATACCCTGAACTCAAGCCGTTGAGGGTTTTATAGGTAATAACCAGCACTTTGTATTTCACCCATAAACATATCGGCAGCCAGTGCAGTTGCTGATATTGTCCTTTTTATAAGTGATCCCACCCCCAGCTCTGCCAGTTCAAATTCTACATAGCAGTAACCACCATTCTTGCTGGAAATGAAGTTTTATTCAAATTTGCACAATCTTGCTTAATTTATTTTGGCTTTGATATTTTGATTTAGCAAAGACTAGGAAACTACGAAACAAAGATATCTTTGTAGCAGGAGCATTAAGAGTCAGGTGGGGCAAGTCCCCTTTTAATGTTTGAGCCTGAATCAGACATACATAGCCTGCACATTTTCAAATGTTCTCCACAACATGAACAACAAGAACACACACCAATGAGAAGATGATGGAATTCTGGCATAGATAAGGACTCTTCAGCCATTTTTTTTTTAAAGGGAGGATGCTGTACCTGCACTATTCATACATAGAATATTTAGCTGCAGAAACAAAGCCTCTACGTGTGAAGGCAATCCTTTAGTGATCAGAAGTATACCAGCCTTCTGATAATGAAAAAACCTCTTCAGACTTACAGCCTTTGGCCCGGTTCAGACGTAACATGGAACCACTTCTCCAAGGTACCTGTGGTTCTGCACGCCCCCTCTCCCTGCTCTCCCGTCCGCATTTGGATGTTGGGGATAGCTGGCTGTCACTCTAGTCTATAGCATGACACCCACAGCCCAGATAGTTCAGCTGCTAGCATTTCGCTAATTTAGCACTGGATGCCAGGAATAAAAGCCTTTCCATCTGTGCTATCATAGGAGCATAGAAAGCTGCCTTATGAAGTCAGACCATTTGCCCATCTAGTTCAGTACAGTAGTCCCTCTACTTACGAAATTAATCCGTTCCGAATGCACATTTGTAAGTCGAAAAGTTCGTAAGTCGAAAAGTGGTTTCCCATTGGAATGCATTGGGAACGGATTAATGCGTTCCGGAGCCTAGAAAAAAGACCCAGACCCCCAGTAAGGCTTGCAAACTGCACAGGAACATTTCTTTTCAAGAATAAACAGGCAATAAACAGGCAGGAAAGTCAAGGAAACCGCATGTAAAATTCGTAAGTCGAGGAAACCCCATCTAAAAATTTGTAAGTCGAAAAAACCGCATCTAAAACCGGATCTAAAACTGCCGTTTGTAACTCGAAAAATACTTATGTCGAGTAGTTCGTAAGTCGAGGGACCACTGTATCTCTGAACACTGTGCCTGGGAATGATGGGAGGTGTAGTCCAACATCTGTAGGAGGGCTGAAGTTATGCAGCCCTTGTCTACACTGACAGTGGCTCTCCAAAGTTTCAGGCAACAGTCTTTCCCTGTCCTACCTGGAAATGCCAGGGATTTAACCTGGGACCTTGGATATGCAAAGCAGATGCTCTGCCATTGAACTAAGGCTATTATCCTAAAGTCTCAGTACAGGTGAAACTCGGAAAATTAGACTATCGTGCAAAAGTCCATTAATTTCAGTAATGCAAATTAAAAGGTGAAACTGATATATGAGACAGACGCATTACATGCAAAGCGAGATAAGTCAAGCCTTAATTTGTTATAATTGTGATGATCATGGCGTACAGCTCATGAAAACCCCAAATCCACAATCTCAGAAAATTAGAATATTACATGGAACCAAGAAGACAAGGATTGTAGAATAGAACAATATCGGACCTCTGAAAAGTATAAGCATGCATATGTATTCAGTACTTGGTTTGGGCCCCTTTTGCAGCAATTACTGCCTCAATGCGGCGTGGCATGGATGCTATCAGCCTGTGGCACTAATGAGGTATTATGGAAGACCAGGATGCTTCATTAGCAGCCTTCAGCAATTCTGCATTGTTTGGTCTCATGTCTCTTATCCTTCTCTTGGCAATGCCCCATAGATTCTCTATGAGGTCAGGTCAGGCGAGTTTGCTGGCCAATCAAGCACAGTACACTGTATACTTTTCAGAGGTCCGATATTGTTCTATTCTTCAATCCTTGTCTTCTTGGTTCCATGTAATATTCTAATTTTCTGAGATTGTGGATTTGGGTTTTCATGAGCTGTACGCCATGATCATCACAATTATAACAAATTAAGGCTTGACTTATCTCGCTTTGCATGTAATGTGTCTGTCACATATATCAGTTTCACCTTTTAATTTGCATTACTGAAATTAATGGACTTTTGCACGATATTCTAATTTTCCGAGTTTCACCTGTATGTGTCTCATCACCTTGATTGTATTCATGAATGCAGACAGAATAGCTGTCTTACTTCTCAACTTTATCTAGAAAAGTCTGCACAATTTGGGTCAGTCATCTAATGCAATTATCCGCTCCCTGCTGTGGGCATAAAGAGCAATTGACTGATGAGTCAGCGGCATTCTAAAATGCGCTGCCCATGTTTTCTCGTGGTCATTTGTGCATGGCCTGTTCATCACATGCTCATTTGTTTGGAGCAAGGAATGAAAGAGAAGGCTAATTTGCAGTCCTGTGAAATGACTTTTATTTCTAATTAAAGCCATGGAGCATTTCAGCCTGAAAAAGTGCTTTGAATTAATATTTAAATATAGCACAGGTCTGGTCTGGACTCAAACCCTTGGCTTCTTCTTTCCCTTTCAAAGGCAAAGGGGGATCATGCTTTCTTTTTTCTTGATTGCAGTATTTTTAATTAAGTGTACTCTAGTTACTGTATATCTATGTGCTACACATCAATACATGATATATCAAATAAAATATATCAAAATTGGCAACTAAGGCTACTGTATTTACTATCTATCTCTTGTCAACATCTCATAATACAAGAGGAGTGCCACTTTTCTTTAGGCTAAATACAGTTGTTTCTTCAGATTTTTCTCATCACGTACAACTAACCTATTTATCATCTTAAAAGCTCTCCTCTGAATCTTTCCCAGATTATGTTTTTCTATGTTTGATGCCCCAAACAAGATCCAGCATCCTAGCAGAGGCCAAAATAATGCCAAGTATCATGATGCTATTATTTCCAGTATTTTGAATATGCTGTCTATGTTAATGCAACCCAGTTGGGCATTTGCCTATTTTTGCAATAGCATCACATTGCTAAGTCATGTTCAATACAAGGAGGCTATTCACACGATGGGAGGAAATCACAAGTGGAGGCTAGCCTGATTTCCTCCGATCGTGTGAACCACAAGGCTCAGCTGCGAGCCTGGTGGTTCCTAAGCGGGTCGCCCGCTAAAGAACCCCTGCCCTTAAACCAGGTTTGCAAACCCTTTTTTTTTTTAACTCGTGTGTTGCCGCACCGCGGCAACTCATGAGTAGACCCTCCGACCAGGAGGCTCAAAAGTTCTCTCCATCATGCCCTGCGCGCTCACACAGGGCATGCTGGAGCTTCCGGGGGCCACGTGGCCCCTGAACCCCCCATGACAGAGCCAGCAGTTGCGTGGGAGGCCGTCCAGAGCAGACTGCTGCTCGTCTGCGGGGAAAGCGGGCTAAGCCCGTTCTCCCTGCAACCCCCCTAGAGGCTCTTCTCACTAATCATGAGAAGAGACTCCTGATCTTTTAAAGCAGCACCACTACTGCCCCACTCGTGGAATGGGAGATTCTTCCATTCAGCATGGAGTTTCTCTTCCCTAACAAGCAATGGTATCGTAAATTTTATTTGTCTCCCGCCCCACTGTCCAATTTGTCATGATTGCTTTGGATTCTGCTTCTGTGTCATCAAGTTTCTGAAGCTCCCTACAATTTTGTGTACTTTGCAGATTTGGTAAGCATGGTCTAAAGTGAAACTCTTTCAACAGTGTAATGCAGAAAAGGTGATACTGCTTAGTGGACCAATTTTGTCAGCATGAGATCAGATAGGATTTTGAATTATATATAGACCAATCAATTATCATGAGGCAGAAGGAGCACACAGATAAGGACCACTTCTCAAGTTACCATTTCCCTAACTACAAGTATGTGAGCAGAATCATGTGATGTGGCCCACCTCCTCCATTTCTACCCCATCTGATGGCTCTTGCTCTGTGGAGAGCCTACTAGTGATCATTCATGTACAAAGATCAGAAGGCTCTTTGAAAGCCAGAAGCGGTGTTCAGAAGGGGAGGCTAGTGCCATATCGAGTGGCCAGCTAGAACCAATTGGACAAGCCTAGACCAGATAATTCATCTGGCTAGATTTTGGTAATGCATGCTCAGCTACTGCTAATAGGGAGGAGCTATGTGGTAAGCCAGACCACCTTAAGTGGTGCAGCAGGGAAATGCTTGACTAACAAGCAGAAGGTTGCTGGTTCGAATCCCCACTGGTACTATATCGGGCAGCAGCGATATAGGAAGATGCTGAAAGGATGGAATAATCTCATATTGCATAGGAGGAGGCAATGGTAAACCCCTCCTGTATTCTACCAAAGAAAACCACAGGGCTCTGTGAGTGCCAGGAGTCCAAATCGACCTTGATGGCACACTTTACCTTTATGATGTAAGCCAATCCAATAAAGCATATCCCATTTCCCCATTTTTGTATCTCTTGTTCTCTGGCATTCACATGGCAACAATGATACATAACTCAAGCTTTTATTGTAAAAATATCAGATAGCTAGATATATAAAACACATCCCCTTGGACATCCCCGCCCTCCCCAAGTTTAGATAATCAATCTACTCTGAATTCTCTGTTGGAGTTTTTGATTATTTAGCAAAGAGCCAAGGAAGCTACCACTCCACTTACAGAGTACAGAGTTTAGTTGTTGCAGCTATTTAAGTAACACACATGGAGACTACTGTAAAGTCTAAACTAAATTGATTTATTGGTGAAGTACACTTGAGATAGGGAAGGCCTACATAATGAATAAGGTGGGGGAAGAGAGGTTTCCATGTTCTCTCTAAGAGGAGAGGACTGACTCACTACAGGAAGTACCCAAGGAGTCAAGGCAGGGGTCATAGAGTAGAGGCAAGCATGGACAGGTAAGGAGACCCTCACTAACTACCTCTACTCCCAATTCACCTAGTGGTCATTAGGATAGTTGGTACAAAAGGTCAATGCACTGGAATTCCATCTCCAACACTCCTTCTCATCATCTGTTGCACCGGCTTATGACTCCCATCTTCTCACAAAGCATCTGAAATCTGTCTCTGGGCTTCTAAAGAAGCCTGCATTAGATCCCTCAGAGTTGAGCAATTATAGGCCTGTCTCCAACCTCCCATGGCAGGGCAAGGTAATTGAGAAGGTGGTGGCCCCTCACCTCAGGCGGTCTTGGAGGAAACTGATTATCTAGACCCATTTCTAACTGGTTTTCGGGTGGGCTATGCCTTGGTTGGCCTGATGGATGATCTCCTATTTATTTATTTATTTATTTATTTTTTGATTTGATTTGTATACCACCCTTCCAAAATGGCTCAGGGCGGTTTACAATTAAAACAAACCACTAAAACAATAAAGAGCTAAAACAAATTAAAAACAATATAACAATTAACAATTTAAAAACATTTTAAAACAATTAAACAATTACAGTAATTAAGACCCCCAAAATCGGGTTAGAATATTAAAACAGATTTTAAAACCCTGGAAAGCCAGGCCAAACAAATACGTTTTAAGGGCTCTCCTGAAGGCTAATAGGGAATTCAAATTGCTGATTTCCGCAGGGAGCACATTCCATAGCCCCGGAGCAGCTATAGAGAAGGCCCGCCTCCGAGTCGCCACCAGACGAGCTGGTGGTAACTGGAGACGGACCTCCTCAGATGACCTTAATGAGCGGTGGGGATCACGCAGAAGAAGGTGCTCTCTAAGGTAACTCGGGCCTAAGCCGTACAGGGCTTTAAAGGTAATGACCAGCACTTTGTATTTTGCCTGGAAACATATCGGCAGCCAGTAAAATTGTTTCAAAATAGGCATACTATGGTCTCTCCGGGTTGCCCCAGAGACCAATCTGGCTGCCGCATTCTGAACTAATTGAAGTTTCCGAACTACATACAAAGGCATCCCCACGTAGAGTGCATTGTAATAGTCAAGCCGGGAGGTTACCAGCTGGTGCACCACTGTTTTGAGGTCATCCTCCTCAAGGAATGGGGGCAGCTGTCGAATCAGCTAAAGCTGATAGAAAGCACTCCTGGCCATGGCCTCCACCTGAGAAACCAAGGTGAGGCCTGGGTCCAGGAGTACTCCCAAGCTGCGTACCTGCTCCTTCTCGGGGAGTGTAACCCCATCCAGCACAGGAAGATCTAACTCATTCCTCAGATTCTGAGCCCCCACAATGAGCACCTCCGTTTTGCTTGGATTCAGCCTCAATTTGTTATCCCTCATCCAGCCCATTACTGCCTGTAGGCAGGCATTTAGAGAATGAGTGCCATTTCCTGAAGATGAAAGGGAGAAGTAGATTTGGGTGTCATCAGCATACTGATAACACCCAGCACCAAATCTCCGGATGACCTCACCCAGCGGTTTCATGTAGATATTAAAAAGCATTGGTGACAGAATGGAGCCCTGAGGGACTCCATATAACAGCTCCTGCTTTGAGGAGCGACTGTCACCAAGCTCCACCATCTGGGATCTACCCGAGAGTTAGGAACGGAAACATTGCAGAGCAGTGCCCCCTATTCCCAACTCCCCCAGGCGACCCAGAAGGATACCATGGTCGATGGTATCAAACGCCACTGAGAGATCCAAGAGGATCAACAGAGTCACACTCCCTCTGTCGATTCCCCGGTAAAAGTCATCCATCAGGCCGACCAAGGCTGTCTCAACCCCATAGCCCATTCTAAAGCCAGTTTGAAATGGGTCTAGATAATCAGTTTCCTCCAAAACCGCCTGGAGCTGGTTAGCCACCACCCTCTCGATTACCTTGCCCAGCCAGGGGAGATTGGAGATTGGCCTATAACTATCCATCACTGAGGGATCCAGGGAAGGCTTCTTAAGAAGCGGTGTAACTATTGCCTCCTTCAAACAAGGAGGCACCCTACCCTCCCTCAGTGATGCATTTATGATATTGACTAGGCCATCTCCAATAATCTCTCCGCTAGATCAAAGCAGCCAGGTTGGGCAAGGATCCAGAGAACAAGTGGCAGGTTGTACCACTGCAAGCAGCTTGTCCACGTCATCAGGAGTCACAGATTGAAACTGATCCAACCTAAGACTGCAAGAGGGATCGCAGGACACCTCTCTCACAGACCTTGCAGAAATAGTGGAGTCCAAGTCGGCCCGAATTCAGGAGATTTTATCCACAAAGAACCCACTAAAGGCGTCACAGCAGAGTATCTCCGGGAGCTGATTTGAGGCAGAAGGAGCAGAAATTTTACTCCTCACCACCCGGAATAACTCTGCCGTACGTGAACCCGCAGACGCAATGCGCGCCAACCAAAAACGCTTTTTTGCTGTCCCCACTGCCATTGTGTAGGTCTTCAAATGGGTTCTATGCTGTATCCTGTCAAAATCGAACCGAGTTCTCCTCCACTTGCCTACCAAGCCGCTTCATCCCCCGCAACTCCTCCGTGTACCAGGGAGCCATCTTAGAAGCAGGCCTGGAGGGACGCTTAGGAGCAATAATATCTACTGTCAATTTGGAATTGACAGAGGAAGTGTGACTCTGTAGGTCCTTTTGGATCTCTCGGCGGCTTTCGATACTATCAACCATAGTATCCTTCTGGAACGTCTGAGGGTGTTGGGGGTGGGAGGCACTGTTTTACAGTGATCCCACTCCTACCTCTTGGACAGATTCCAGATGGTGTCGATTGGAGAATGTTGCTCTTCAAAATCTGAGCTTAAGTATGGTGTCCCTCAAGGCTCTGTACTTTCTCCAGTACTTTTTAACATCTACATGAAACTGCTGGAAGAGATCATCAGGGGATTTGGAGCTAGGTGTTACCAGTATGCTGGTGACACCCAGATCTACTTCTCCATGTCAACTTCTTCAGGAGCTGGCATATCCTCCCTAAATGCCTGCCTGGAAGCAGTAATGGGCTGGATGAGGGAGAATAAACTAAAGGTGAATCCAGATAAGACGGAGGTACTTATTGTGAGGGGTCAGAACTCTAGAGACGATTTTAATCTACCTGTTCTAGAGGGGGGTTCACACTTCCCCAAAAGGAACAGGTTCGCAGTCTGGGAGTACTTCTGGATTCACACCTCTCCCTGGTTTCTCAGGTTGAGGCGGTGGCCAGGGGTGCTTTCTATCAGCTCTGGCTGATACGCCAGCTGCGCCCGTTCCTTGAGATCAATGACCTCAAAACAGTGGTACATTTGTTGGTAACCTACAGACTTGACTTCTGTAATGCGCTCTATGTGGGGCTTCCTTTGTATGTAGTCTGGAAACTATGGTTCAGAATGTGGCAGCCAGGTTGGTCTCTGGGTCATCTCGGAGAGACCACATTACTCCTTTACTGATGGAGCTATACTGGCTGCCAATAGGTTTCCGGACAAAATACAAAGTGCTAGTTATAAAGCCCTAAACGCCTTAGGCCCTGGGTATTTAAGAGAGCATCTTCTTCACTACGAGCCCCACCGCCCATTGAGGTCATCTGAGGAGGTCTGTCTCCAGTTACCGCCAACTCGTTTGGTGGCTACAGAGAGATGGGCCGTCTCGGTTGCTGCCCTGAGATTGTAGAATGCGCTCCCTGCTGAGATACAATCCTCCCCATCTCTGGCAATTTAAAAAAAAATACCTGAAAACTCATCTTTTTGCCCAAGCTTTCTCAGCTTTTAAAAATTGTTTGTTTTAATTTGATGGTTGATTTTAAACCGTTGATTTGTTTTAACTTTTTTGTGTGTTTTAATTGTTTTATGTTAACTGCCCAGAGACGAAAGTTTGGGCAATATATAAGTTTGATGAATAAATAATAATCAATAAATAATAATTTCCCCATGAAGGAAGTCAGTCTTACATCCAAGTGGTCAACTTGCATCTTTCTGGCTGCCGCCATGCTGAGCAATGTCCTAATTGGTGTGTTTCACAACTGGTGCAAAGGTCATGTCGTAATCCTCACCATAGATTTGAGAGTATCCTTTGGCTACTAGCCTTGCCATGTAGCGCTGTACATTCCTTTCTGCATTTTGCTTGACTCTGAAGACCCATTTGCATCCCACAGTCTTTCTTCTTGCAAGTAGTTCCACAAGTCTTCAAGTCTCATTTTTTGTGCAGGGAATCAATTTCTTCTAATGCTGCTTTTCTCAGCTTTTCTCAGCTTCGTCAGCTGGCATCTTTTCTATATCTCACCATGTGGTGGGTTCTTGTATCTCTCCTCCTTTGGTCATAAGTGAGAGCCTTTTGAGTGGAAACCCTTTGTTGGTCCTCCGTGAGCGCCTCAGTTCTGGCTCAGGCCGTGTCACCCCTTCTGAATCTGTATCCCCTTCTGAATCTGCTTCTGGTTCTGGCATAGATTTTTTGGGTTCACTGTCTGGCTCTTGCTTCATGAAAGTCCACTCACATGGTTCCTCTTTTATCTGGATCTCTGGCACAAGTTCTGGTACATCACGTCTAGTTGGCCCTTGTCTCTCATCAAAATACACCACATTGAGAATTCTGACTTCTCCACTTGCAGGATCAAGGAATCTGTATCTCTTTTGGGCAAGTGCATATCCAACCAACACTCCCAGTTCACATCTGCAATTGAGTTTGGTTCTCTTGGCCTTTGGGGCATATGCATAAGCCTCTGATCCAAACACTCTGTCATGGTTTAGAGGGGGTTTGTGCCCATGCCATAGTTCAAATGATGTCTTGTCTATTGTTTTGGTTGGCAATCTGTTTTGCAAGTAATTTGCAGTCATCACTGCTTCTCCCCAGAATTTATTTGCCAAGCCAACTTCGTGCAACATGCATCTTCATCTGGTCATTTCTAGTAGAGAGTAGTTTTTCCTCTCTGCCACATCATTGAGTTCAGGAGTGTATGTGGGTGTAGGTTCGTGTGAAATCCAATGTTCCTTTAGGAATCTTTTCATGTCATTTGACATGTATTCACCTCCATTGTCTGACCTTAGTCTCCAAGGCTTTCTTCTAAATTTGTTATTGACCAGTGCAATATACTCTTTAAATTTTTCAAACACTTGGCTTCTCTCTCTCAGAAGATATATATAAGTAAATCTTGAAAAATCATCAATAAGTGTGAGTACGTAGTGATTGACACCCATACTATTTTCAAGTGGACCAGAGACATCAGAATGTATTAGCTCCAGAGGATGCTGTGACTCCATCTGTGTCTGTCCAGAAAAGCTGGGTCTCATCCCTTTATTAAGTAAGCAACACTATCTTGTGGCAGCTTCTTTGCATGACTCCACTTTAAAGACCGTAATTAGCCCATTTCCCCCAAGCTCATTTATCACATTTATTTGCCTATGCACTAGTCTTTTATGCCATATGGTAGAACAATTCTTGGGTTTGCATGAGGCTGCAAGGCTTGCCTGTTCAGTCACACAGTCCAATTGAAAAAGACTATCTTTACACATGTAGGCTGTCATAATTAAATCATCTTTTTTGGTGATGTAGCAAACTTTGACCTCAAAAGCCACTTTGCAACCTTTATTGACTCCATGTCCCACAGAGAGCAAGTTATTTTTCATAGCAGGGACTAAGAGTATATCCAGATCAAAATCATTTCAATTTCCCATCAAATTGCCTGCAATTCAGTTCAGCTGATCCTCTCCCCATCAAATAAAGATTGTTCCCATCAGCAACACAAAATCAATAAACAGTTCAAGGGAATTCAGGATATTTTGGGTACCACCTGAATCAATAATAAAATTCTTCCTCTCATTCCTGGATGCTACATTGAAAGACTTGGCTCTTTGGCTGTCTCTCTCTGTTTCTTGTTCTTTAAATCCAACAGGCTGTTTGCTTTTCTGTGAGAAATGCTTATCTTCCTTTCTATTGTGTCCACAGACTGAGTCATCTCTGTAGCCATGGTAATAAAGTTTTCCTCCTCTAGGATTCTTTCTTCATTTCCCACCTTTAGGCTCTGGGCAATTAGCATGTGAATGCTCTGCTTTGTTACAGTTGAAGCAATGCTTTTGTTTCCTGAGAAATACTGTAGTACTGTCCCCATGCTTTTCAAAAATTGTTTCTTCCTGTTTAAGGTTGAAATCTTGCAAGCATACAATTACGGTTTCCAATTCAAGCTTACTATTTTAAACCTCCAGTGCCATTTTTACATGATTATTGTGGCAAAGAACTCAGAATCAAACCAATTAACACTTGATCATCCAAAGTAGATCCATGTTGTTTAAGTAATCTGTGAATCTCCTGCATTGCATGTATATGGATTGAAAGATCCCCTCCTTCTTCCAGCTACATTTTGCAAATCCTTTGAATTAAAAGGACTGCAGCATTGGGAGAGACTCTCCCATATTGCTTTTTAAGCTTATCCCAAACCTCTGAGACAATTTCAGTCTCTTTGAAATGCATTAGCAAGTAATCACTCACATTTAGGAGAATCAAGCCATATGCTCTGTAGTTCTGTAAATCCCATTCCTTCTGGGCAGCTGCCCCATCTGTTGGTCTTGGTTCTGTGAGGG
The DNA here is from genome assembly GCF_027244095.1 of Hemicordylus capensis. NCBI lineage: Eukaryota > Metazoa > Chordata > Lepidosauria > Squamata > Cordylidae > Hemicordylus > Hemicordylus capensis. Next base: position 287,951,656 of record NC_069659.1, read on the forward strand.
CTCCATTAAGTCCTTTTGCCTTCACGAGGGCTTCCATTTTCATGACCCACTGATCGTAATTCCTTCCATTCAGCCTGGAGAAGACAGCGCTGCTCACCTCTGGATCCATGCTGTCTTACTAACTCACTCAGCTGCACTTAAAAAACAAACTCTGCTGCAGACTTTTGGGCTGCTGGGCCTGTAACCCTGTTGGGGTTTGTGAATATTTAGCAAAGCGTCAAGGAAGCTACCACTCCAGTTACAGAGTGCAGAGTTTAGTTGCTGCAGCTCTTTAAGTAATACGCATGAAGATCGCTGTAGAGTCTAAACTAAATTGATTTATTGATGAGGTACATTTGAGATAGGAAAGATCTATCCTATCTCTCAGCTACATAATGAATAGGTAGGGAGAGAGAGAGAGATGTTTCCATCTATTCTCCAAGAGGAAAGGAAGAGGACTGACTCTCTACAGGAAGTACCTGAGGAGTCATAGCAGGGGGTCATAGAGTAGAGGCAAGCAGGGACAAGTAAGGAGACCATCACTCACTACCTCTACTCCCAGTGCTCCTAGTGGTCATTAGGATAGTTGGTGCAAAAGGTCAATGTCACTGGAACTCCATCTCCAACATGCTCAACAATTTAACAACCTGTTTTGACACCTGTTGCCATGTCCATCTCCTTTATAATCTGCACATTATAATACTTATTATTTCTAATTTGCACATGTTAAATGGTATCAAAAGCCTTGCCAAAGTTGAGGTATACAATGCCTACTGAACTGAAATGATCTATTAGAACAGTTTCCTGCAAAAAGTTTGTGAGGTTGGTTTTCCCTGTTGTCATCTTCATAAATCTATGCCAGATAGTAGCAATTACCTGGTTTCCCATAGGTGCTTAAAACAGACTGAGTTATAACCCATTCTAATAACTTCCAGGGTATAAAAGTCAAACTAATGGATCTATAACTCTTCAAGTTCTTCTTTCTTGCTTCTTAAATATAGACTTTATATATTTGCCCTCCTCCATTCTTCTGAGACTTCTTTCTTCAATAAGGACTTCAAGATAATTGCTAGGACCCCATGAGATTTCTTTAGCACTTGACGGTTATTCTTTGATATGTGCTTTTCTCCCCTGCCCACATCTATTTTCGCTCCTTGTTTGTCATATATCTGCTATAAAGAGTACACCAGTCTACAGAGTACAGCTTATGCATCAGAGAAGTGGAATATGAATTGGCAAGTGTGGAGGAGGAATGGTCCCCCAGATCATCCCCCTGCCTGAGTGCCCTGCAGTACTAATTAGATCTTGGTTAGGAATCTAAGGGCCACTTAACATTAGCACATCCACATTCCATAAGTAGCAGTAGAATTCAATGAGAACCATACCAATCTTTCCCCCACTATGTGTACACTATGAAAACAGCCCCTGCTGCATGTACACATGGGGTGGGGGTAGTTCTCACAAAAGCAGTATGGGGTAGTTCTCACAAGAGCAGTATGGGTACACATCGTACACAGATTTGTACCTGCTATTTCTATAACATGTTGAATTAAATTAGCCTTAACTGGGAATAACCTTAAGAAAAAAGAGCTTGCATGTTTCATGCTTTCATATGGAGAGTTCTATTTTCAAGCTGTGTAGCTCAATGTATACCACACATAATAGGAGTTCAACAAGGAATCAATACCTGCTTTATGCATCTGGAGAAATAGTCTTCTACCAACAAAAGAAAAATATAGTTTTTAATAGGGTACCCCAGCACTCTGTCCATTTGTTTGTGGCCGACAACCAGAGCAAAGGAGCGCAAATGCTCCTAACATGAGCACCTGTGCAGCACTAATCCTTGTGCTTCCCAAAACATGGGCAGTTGCAAAAGAGTACAAATGCTTTTCAGAGCTCACCCAAGCTTTGGAAGTGCTCTGTTAGAGAGGAAACATGTCCCTTGACCTTCTGTTTCCTCTCTAAGAATGCACTTCCGCAGCGTGGGTGAGCTCCAAAATGTAGTTGCATTCTTGCACAAGAGCATTGTTGTATTCTGTCTAGCAGTCCTTTATGTTTTGTTGATTAGAAGTTTGTCCCAATGGGGATCCTGTAGAGGGGGTGGGGAGAAGTCAGGGGGGGAAAAGGAAGGGAAAGGATGGAAGGAGAAGGAGAAAATGGAGTTGTTTCTGGAATAAAGTCCTAGTTCAACAAACATAAGATTGCTTTGTATTTACGAGGGAAGCAGCTATAAAGCAAGAGCCCACGCTTCGGAAAGTGTGGGGACCAGCATGGGGATTAGTGTTGTGTGTGGGCACTCATGTTAGGACCATGCCCGCTCCCCTGCTCGGGATGTCAGCATGTGTATCTGTAGTTAAAGCAAATAACTCTGTATGTGAAACAACTTTCTTAGCATCAGGGAAGATTGACTTCCTATCAGGGACTTGAAAACCATCTTTAAAAATTGTTGCAATGGACATGGGTTAAGAGGCAAAAGGTTTATTTTGTAGGGAGGGGGGTTTAGATTAGATATTAGGAAAAACTTCATATATATGTAAATGTCTGGGCAATGATGCCCAAGACAGCTGCTGAATCGCAAATTGCAGGTTTCTGGAGATACATGATTTAGCTCTTGTGAATCCTGTTGCAGATTAGGGGTTTGGGGTCACAACGCATGAGTATTTGCATTTGTTAATTCTCAAAGCCCACATTTGTTTGTAGAAGGAAACTGTGAAATATCACTTTCCCCTTGAAGAAAACAAGACCAGTGTTAGGGATGTAATGACTGGCACAGATATACATTTTCAAAACATGTGATGCCATGTGTGATCTATCACATGATAAGCAAGACAACGGTGACATGGTAATTCTGCAATGCATATACACACCAGTGGACTTAGGATTCTATGAATCTAAAATGTATACTGAATAGAGAATGTTAAAACATATAAAACTGAAATGTAGGGAAGCTGAAAATGGACCCAACGAGAAGGCTTAAATCAAATGAAGCATGGGTAATGGCCTAAAACTATCATGCAACAATAGCTATATAAAAATCCACTTATTCCGGGGCTACATCACTCCCCTATGAAATCCAACTTTTGTATATGTATATTTTTCTTACATGATCGCTTTTTAAAAGCCAAATTCTAGGTTACGGCCCATTTGACCCATGAGTATACCCCTCAGGTTCTGGCAAGGCTGGATCGAACATCTATTGTATAAGAAAGCCTGGTAATACACTTCATTCTAGTTTCAGACTCTGAAAGTGTTTTTATCACTCTGGCTTCCGTTGCTAGGGAGGCCTAATGTTTGGTGCAGGTACATCAAAGGCTTTATCCATTATGCAGTCAGACTTCTAGTTAGGACATCAGCAGACCGTGTGACAAGCTGAATACTTTGCCTCAGAAATGGTATAGATTTTGCTACAAAATGTGAGTTCAATCAGAAGCCTGGTGGAAGACCTTTTCTTAAATAAACTAAGATATTTAGATGGTTGTTCCATACAACAACATCTAACCATTAAAGAAAAAGTAAAATATTGTATTCATATTACCCAAAAAGATTCTCACTAGGAAACTTAGTAGGGAAATCTGGAACACACATTTCAAAGTAGTAGGGAGAGAAATTTATGGGGGCAATATAACCCCTATGCCTCCTCCCCAAGCTATGGGGCCATCCATGTTTAAAATTTATCAGCCACAAAACCTGGTTTAAATTTTTATTCAAGCGCTAAGTATTCCAACTAGTGTGGAGAACACTAGAGTAGACATACAAACACCAGATAGAATAAAAATTTGGCCTCATTGAGAAGGTTGCGGACAGTGCAGCTTCCCAGTTTTTAAAAAGACTTTTTAAAAAGAAGAAAAAGAAGAGTCACTGCACTATAGACGCACACTCATCAAGTTCTCATCACACATACCTAACCCTCTCCAGGGCCAAGGTCCCGGAAAACCAGTTCTGCTAGTTTGCAGCAAAACCAGCTGTTCACAGTGCTGATTGGCTGCTGTCTTGTGACTTCATGAGTCCCTCCTTGGAGTGCTTTTGCAGGTTTTAAAACTTCATGATTCCCTCCTTTTTTTCTTTTTTTCCAAAAAGAGGCACAAATGAACTCTTGATTGCTTAAACATTCAAGCTGCACTTTGAAAAACTTTAAAAGGGGCAAGGGTGGGGGGCAACCTGGCTAAAGACTGTGGGGGAGAGCAAAACAGACCCTTGGCCAGTATTTTATTCATTAATAAGCATTTCTGTCAAAAGCACTATAAAGGCAGAAGGGAAACCAGGTTTGTTGTGCCGGAGAAAGACATGCAGCGAGTTCTCTTTTTAAGGCACTCCAATGTAGGCATTCATCAGCAATGCCTCTGCTGCCCCTCATCCCATTCCCACCGGCCAGATACACTAGTAACCTTGCTGGCATTTCAAAATGGCAGCTGCACCATGCTGTCCCCTTACTATCTCACAGACCCAGATTGCTGAGGGCATAGGCTTCATAGCAAAATGTATGTATGTATGGGTTTATTTTGGCCCAAGGCCAGCATAAATACCAAAGGAAAAAGAAACAACAGGAGTAAATACATAAAATAGATAAAATACATAAAACATAAAATACATAAAACATTAATACCTTCAGATACCGTATACATAGCTAATTTCATTCAAATAGAACCGGTTAATCTGAAGTACATCTCGTGCCTCAATCATTCTAAACCGAATCTTGCTTGCTATGAATAAAAATTTCATAGCAAAATAAATCCTTGTACTACACATCACAAGTGAAGGTGTACATCACTTTTCCTACACAGATATCATCTCCAAGCAGTGCAAATATCATGTGTAAAGCAGGCCTGCCTTGAGCATGACACTAAGTAGTGATTTCTATGACATGTGTAATGTTCTGGGTTCTGTGTAATGTTCCCCATATACTCCATTGTCCTCACAAAACTAGGGCCAGACCTAGTCATTAGCATTCCTGTTGCCAGCCAGAAACCCCTTTGTGATTTAGCTGTCCTCCAATTTAATCCTGTGTAGAACAGAGTTCTTCTTGGAGGTTGTTCCCAAGGTCATCTCAGTCTCACTGCTAGCACCTCCACTGTTTCTTTGGGATCTTTAAGAAATAGTGTGACTCCTGACCCTCCAACCCCACACATTAGGGAACAGATACAGGCTGTTCCCAACAGCTCTGGCTGCCTGGACAGCCTAATTAACACTTCATCAAACAGGGCTGGCTGTCCCCATCTGTAAAAGTTCCCTTGCACCTGTGCACAAGGATGTCTCTGGTTCTACTCTATGCCCTGCAGGCAGCCAGCTCAGGCAGTGCTAAAGGAACAAGAGACCCCAAACTCCCCAGATACCCATCCTGACCCAAACACTTCTGTTGAATCCACCAGTCATCTTGTGTTAGAATCCAATCCAGGGAAGCAAGATTCATCACTTTGGTTGGGTAGGCACAAGCAACCAACTTGTGTCTAAAATGTTTAACCTTTCCTTCAACTTGTGTTTAACCTTTCCTTCAAAAGAGAGGAGTACTCCATTCTATGGTAATCATTACTCATATTACAGATAGTCAGAGAGCAAGCAAAGGCTGTATAGCTAGTAGAATGTATCCAAGCAGGAAAGGGAAGCTAGGACCAAAAGGCAAATATGGGGCAAGGCAGGGCAGGGCAGGGCAAGGCAAAGCAAAGCAGCACAGGGCAAAAGCAGAATCAGGATACCAGAATACTAAGTAATGTGAGAAGCAGCAAGCAGAATCTCCTTGAGTTGCTCAGACCAAAGTACCAAACATCACCCAGAAAGCTTTCCCTGAAGTTGGAACCAGGAAGCCATATCTAGGTATCATCCACACAACCAGCCTTTTCTGGGTAGGAGAGGGTTAACCAGGATTCAGAGGCTTGTGTGGAGCCTTGGAACCCTCTCCTCCCCAGCACCTATCAATCTGGGCTACCCAGCTTTTCTACTCTGCCCTTAAATTAGGTAGAACAGAAGTGTCCTCTGTCCTACCTCTGTTTGTGGTCACGTGGGTGCCCGCAGTGGCTTTCAGGAATGGCAGCTATAAAGTGTTGTGCCTTGTGAGGCCAGGAGGAGGAGCCTTTGTGCATTGGCATGGGCTGCCTCTCGGTTTCCTGTGCAATGCATTGCGAGATACTAGATAACTTCCTCTGTGCCAGTCATCTGGGCACGTGATTGGCAGAGGCAAAAGGAGCCTCTGATCATCTGGAAGGAGGCAGGTAGGAGCCTGTCTCTCCCCCCACCCCCAGCCTACCCCAGTTTGGTCGTGTTAATGACCTCCTAGTCAATTAGAAGATGAAAGGGAAACAGTTCTTCCTTCAGTCAGCTCTGAGAGATGGTGTGCAGAATCAACCCTCCTGGAGTCACCCTCTACTACCATTAGTACTGCTGCTGCTGCTGCTGCTGCTGCTACTACTACTACTACTACCTATATATTGGTTTTCAAAGTACTCAAAGCAGTTTACATAGATATTGACATAGATAAATAAGATGGGTCCCTGTCCCCAAAGGGCTCACAATTTAAAAAGAAGCACAATAATGCTGTGCTGGGGGTGGATAGGGCCAGTTGTTCTCTCCCTGCTAAATGTAAGAAAATTACCATAGGAAATTACAATAGTGCCTCTATGCTCAGTTAGCAGGTTCAGGTTAACTCTGACCTGGAAAGCTCACTTCAGGCCTTGCCACAGGTTCAATTTCCTGACAGATTACAGCCTATATCACAAATCTGGAAAGAACAAAATAGATCATGTGGTCCTACACATTGTACCAAGAAAGGATATCATATTCCTCTTTGAGCATATAGCTAGTCCTAAAGCAAACCTGACAGGTTCCTACCGAACATTGTTTTGAAAATCTCTGAGGTGGGATATTTCACGACTTCCTTATACAGTTTCTCTTCCTTAATTTACCTCCTTTAGCTGAAAACTAGGGAGTGTGCAAAGAAAAGAAATGTTTTCATTTTTAACATTTTGATTTATTTAATAATTCATTTTGATTTGATTTGTTTTGTTAATTTCATTTCTTTCTTTCTTTCTTTCTTTCTTTCTTTCTTTCTTTCTTTCTTTCTTATTTGTTTTCATTTTTCATTTATTTCAATGGGCACCCCAGCCATTCTTCTGATTCCTGTAAATTTAGATGGGAAATTTTCCCATCTAAATGGCATGGCATTTTCAGACATTCTGTTATTCCTTCAAGGCACCAAGCCTGCCAAATTTCAGAGAGGTTGGATATGTTAGAGAGCTTGGAGGGGAGATTTCTTTATCTACCCCAGCTTCAGTGGAAGTGAACAGTTCAGGAGAGCACTGCTAATTAATACTGTACAGAGACATAAAGTTCTAAATAAAGTAGTTTATTTAGGAAATCTAGCAGGGAGATAGATAAGGCCTACATGCCTTGCTGCTAGCTACATACAGGAAGAGGACGCAGGGAGAAGGAAGCTTATTTCTCCTAGTGAGAGAAAGGAACCTGAGACTATTAGGTTTCAGGGGTAGAGAAAGCATGGTCAGAGAGACACTTACTGGCTGTCTCTACCCCTAATACCCCTAGTGGTCAATAGTGTTGTTGGTGCTAAGAGTCGATGCCATCAGGAGCTGCATCTCCAACAGGATAAAGGGTCCCATTTCAGAGGCAATTAAAAACAAACAAACATATGATACACTTCTCATTGCTAGGAGACCTAGCAGCTTTCCCCCAAGAACAAGAAAATAACTTCTTGTTCCTGATAACAATGATTCTAGCCAAAGTTCTGAGCATTTGGCAGAAAAACTGAGAAATTATACTAGTTCATGGGGAAGGAAGGCAGCCCAGGAAAAATAAAATAAGGTGACCCAGTGATAAAGAGTAATGGAATGATTGTTCTCATCTCTGGCAACCTCACCACTTTGGGCCATATGGACTAAGATCTCATGGAGAATTCCTGGTCTTTCCAATGGCAGAACCTAGTCTGCCTAGCATCTCTAGTATGCATCTCTAGCATCCTGTGCTGACTGGAAATCAAGGGTACATATAGTGGAAAAGTGTAGCCAAAGAGGACTTCAATGCCTTTAATAGATGTCTGGCAGGCGTGGCTATTATTGTAGGGCCGTAAGTGGAGAAGTCATTTCTGCAGAGCCTTTCACAGCCATGAAACAATTAAAACTTGAGGGTCATACTTTCCATCACTATCATCATGAGAGGAATTTTCCTTGCTCCCTGCTTTGTTTGCCATGGGCCCCATTACTCACCCATCCAGGAGGGCCACAACATTCTTCCTCGGCCTCCCAATGTTGGGCCCATATAGACTAGCTCGGGAATAGGTGCGGATCAGCTGCAGCAGCCTCTTCAGCTGCAAGTAGTCCTTGCCCAATTGAGTGCCATTCACCGCTCGCCCTGTCAGGGCTCGGTAGTTGTTTGGTTCTGGAAGCAAACAGAAACAAGCATTTGCCAACTCTAGCCAGGTGACTCTGAAAAAGAGTGCCCAGAATGGGTTACCTTTTATCAGTTTGGAGGCACTATGAAGAAGAGAGTGGAGGAGGCAGCGATATAGACCCCTGCTAACTGGGCAAAGAGGCACCTTTTAACGTGGTGATTCTCTTTATTTAGCAGGGGGAGAGTAACTGGCCCTATCCACCTCCAGCACAGGACCTGCAGTGACTGTTGCTGGTGTCTATCTTATGCTTCTTTTTAGATCGCGAGCCCTTTGGGGACAGGGATCCATCTTATTTATTTATTATTTCTCTGTGTAAACTGCCCTGAGCCATTTTTGGAAGGGCGGTATAGAAATCAATCATATCATATCATATCATATCATATGGTCCTTTTTTTGTCTGGGAACCTGCAAATCATCTGTTGTCTATATGGGCCTCTTGCTGCCCTGCATCATCAAGATAGCAATCTCTTTTTGACCCATGATACTGTTCACCCATGACCCACAGCATCCCCATAGCAGTAGCAATGTGCCCGGACCGGTCCGGTTCCTTCTAATAAGCCTTTTGCAGCAAAGCGGAAGAAGGGGCGGCAGGGAGGTATCCTGCCGCTCTGTTTACTCAAGAAAATGCGTGCGCGCGCACAGACACACAAAAGGCTTCTTAAAGCCTTTTGCACTGCCCATCAAGCAGGGGAAGGGGAGGCAGGGAGGTATCCTGCCGCCCCAATTACTCAAGGAAATATGGGCGCCGGAGGAGGGAAAGTGGCGGGAGGGGTAAGGAAACCCTCCCTCGCCCTTAAGGGGACCCCCCACCCCAGTGCAGGACCACAGCTCCGCGGTTCCGTGCACACCCCTACATAGCAGTGCTCCACTTCTGCCAGTCACTAGTGAGGGCTGCAAGTTGCTTCCACTGCCAGCCTAGGGTATGAGCTGCCCCATGTGCCTCTTTTCTCTTCCTCTCCTCCTCCTTCTCCCAGGCCTCCCACTCCCAACCCCACTCACCATTGCCCAGCTCCCAGGAGATGTTGTATTTCTTGCCCGCACTGTACTTGAGCAGACTGAGAGCATTAGAGCTGTTCCAGGAATTGTTGGGGTTCCGGCGTAGGGCATTCAATGCAAAGATGAGGTGAAGTCCAGAACAGTCAGCAAAGTTATAGAGTTTGTCTAGAGACCTGGCTGGGAAGAAACAAAACCAGCTTGAAACTCAAGTGCAAAAAATCCCAGGGTCCAGAGAGTTCCCTTCCCACATCAATATGGCCTGAACAGGCACACTCATAAGCTTTCCAAATGACGGTTGTGTTGTGCAATGAGGCACAGCTGTCACTCAGTTGTAGCAGGAGACCCACAGGCGTAGCAGCTATTGAGCAAGGGGGGACAATTATCCCCAGGCCCAAAGGGTCTGTGAAGCCCCCAAGGCTCATTGTCCACCAGGGCGCCCCCTTGCGCTGGCTGGGAGCGTGAGGCATGCCATTCTCCTCTCCAGCCAGTGTTTCATGCTTGCTGGGGAGAGATGGACTCTCCCCACTGCCGGGCATTGGCCCCTCCCCTGCATCTGACATCAGACACAATGGGGGCGGGGTTGTCACAGCTCTGTTCTCAGCACTGACCCCTCCCCGCTTGCATCTGACGTCAGGTGCAAAGTCCACCAGTCAGACTTTGCCCCCCTGGCCCCCGCCAAGTTCCCTATGCCCCTGAGGTGACATATACATCATCCTCCAGATTAGTTCCCCTGTTGTGAGGATATCAGTTTATCAACACTTAAGGTGTAATAGTTTGAGGCTGGAACAATGCACAATCCTCTCCACTATATGCCAACAGAATACTGGATATAGAATGTGACTATGTGAGTGCCAGCGGCAACTATTGGATAGAGGCTGCTACATCACTAGTGTTGAACAACACACACACACACACACACACACACACACACACTTCCATGGCAATTCCATTTTGTGAACTTCTTTAGAAGTTTTGTTTTTAGAAATTGCAAACTCCTGTACTATTTCAGTGTAGGAGAACCCTTGCAGTCTTTTACAATAGGGGATGTGAGAAATCCTTCCTGCCATGTCCCACCATTGCACTCTCCCTCTCTACCACTGTAGCTCATATATTTGATTCTTCTTAATGTGTTGCTGCAGTATGGCTATAGATGTTTCAATAGCAGGGACTATTTGCAACAAGAGCAGCCCCATCCATTACGTGTGGGCAGGAATACTGTGCTGCTGATGCTAGACTGAGGCGTACAGGAATATCATGCTAAATATCAAATGTGGGGTGTCTGATTGCGTGGGAAAGCCCTTTGTCTCTTTTTCAGTTGGCTTCCAGGAGGCAGTCTCCAGAGTGGCTTGTGGTTTTTTATTACGATCTTCTTCAAATGCTTCTTTTCTGTGAAGTCTTTGCTTTTCTTGGGAGCTGTGACTCTATTATAATGAGGCTGTATAATCTGCAGCCACTTCTGAGGACCACTTTTTCAGGCAGGTCGCTAAAGAGCAGTTATGACTTATTATTAATTTATACAGCCTGTGTTATCTTCTTGAAAAAGGAGTCCAGTTAAAAACAAACATTTCATTAAACAAAAGAACATTGGGAGAAAGCAATAGCTTACCACCGAGGAGCGGACTGGGCCTTGGTCTGAGTCAGCTCTGTGTCTGTTTTTCTGCTGTGGTAGTCAAGAACTGGCTACAAGAAGGCTTGCAGGAAATAAGTCTCTATGACTACCATATAGGGGACTAACTCTACCACACATCACCCTTTTAATTACAAAGCACTTTACAAACTTTATCTTTGTTTCTCCTGATTACATTTCTTTATTTTTTCCATTTTGCAGACGAAAAATTGAGGTTAAACAACAGTGAACTGCTCAAGTAAGCCCACATAATGGCAGTAGAGAATCCTGAACTCAGGATTTCTAAAGCCCTATTCAGACAATATGTTGTATGAGCGTGCAGATGTTATGTACACATAGGTACATGTTTTTGTGTGAATGACTGTACCTGTGGTCATTTAAAAAGTGAGCCTGGATAATAACCCCAAGTGAAGGGTACAGACTGAGTAGTCCTGTTCAAACATTTCAAAATCCGGGCGGTGAACACAGGTGCCACACTCAAAGTGGGTCCAGAAATCCTGCCCCCGGTGCATCACTGGTGTGTCAATCATTCTCCCACCCCTGCTCTTCAGGCTTAGGATGTTCCTTCTGAAGAGACAGACACCCTAAGCATGATTGCTGTTATTTCCATGATCAGCAAGCTGAGGGGACTGGAAGCTGAGAGGGGCCAAGTCTGCTGATCATGGAAATACTAGCAATCAAATGGAATTTTAAGCATGTTTTTCAGACAAACATTTTAAGCATGAAGAGCACAGGCAGGAGAATGATTGACACGCCAGTGATGTGCCGGGGTGGAATTTCCAGACCCTCTTCGAGCACAGTACCCATGTTCACTGCCTGGATACTGGAAGCCTAAACAGGGCTGAAGTGTACTGCTGTACCTGTGTTCAACATAATGTGTGAACAGCTGTACCTATATGCAGATCTGTACCTGTGTACACGCGCATGAATATAATATGTGAATAGAGCTTCTGTCTAAGATCAATGTTGTATTCACTCGCCCTTATACGAATCAATGAATACAAAAAATTCAGCCAATCAGCATCAATAATTCCCCCCCCCCAACATGTGGTCTGGCATAGATATAGATATATATCAGTACTAAGATATCCTTGCATGCTGCAAGCTAGGCCTGCACACAGCAGGCAGGAGGTGGGAATCTCCAAGGTGAAAGGTCTCGGTGCTAAATAGGCCCAGACGGCTGGTGGTTTGTTCTTTATGAGGCCAAAGACTGGGTCACTCCCTGGGGGAATCTGCTGTCTCTCAGGTCTCAGTCACTCCTTGTTATGTTGGGCTCCATTCTGTCCAGGTCACACGTTTTCTGTGGAGAGCCCATGCTTTCATGAGCATTTTGGGGCCTCCTGCTTGCATGTGTTTGTGTGTGAGCGCTGTCTGAGCCAGCTCCAGGTTTTGATGGAAAATCCTGAGGAGATTTTCCCAGCCAATTATATTATTGTTCTCTGAGAGCTCCATGTTTTCTGGGGTGAGGTGTGGGACTGGGGAGGAGAGATGCAGCAAGCTTTAAGTGGAATCAGGTGCTGTTTCCCTGCAGGGAAGTCTGGAAAATGTCAGAGTCCTTGGAGTAACAGGTACTGGCAGATGAGCCCAGCACTTCCCACACAAAGCAGCCTCCTCCTGGAATCCTACATCCTGGGCTTTGTCCTTGGGACAGGGTTCTTAGCTGGGCTAGAAGCAGGTACCAGCCACGTGCTGGGAAGTCGGCACCCGTTGGCAGTGTCAGAAGGAATTTCCAAGACAAAAGGAGACTGAGATGAGTCACCCAGAGCGCTTAGATCCTAGGAGCAACTGCACTGCTGATGGCCCAGCCCCACCTGCCTGGGGCCCAGGAACCACATTCAAAACTCAGAGGATTCCACCTGCAAGTGCGCAGGTGCCAGGGGAACAGACGTTGCCATGGTGATCACGACTGTATTTCTTAAGTAACACGTAGTGAAGGAAAGCAGGCGAGAGAGGCAGAAAGAAGCCATCCGTTTCCTACAGAGCCTGCATGCCGCCTCTCACTCCTCCATTCCTGTGCTGATGATGTAATACAGAAAATGTATCTAGTTATGGGCTTTTTGTGGCGGGTGGGGGGGGGGCATTCAGTGTAATGAATTTCCTTCCTGGAGGCAGCACCAGTGAGACAGAGTTGTACAAGGACTGGGACTTGCTAGAAGAGGGTTGCATTGCTCATTAGAAGACCTGGTGCAGGGAAAAGGGATGCCCTCTTTTCTTCTCTCTTGGGCCTTGGTTTGGGAGTTGCCGCTTCTCCACTCAAAAGTGGTGCCTGTACCTTTAAATGATCTACAGCTCTAAGACAACATGCAGCTGCTGTGCTTCCTGCCTTGCCCCTTCACTGGTATCCTGGCACACTTCCATCTTTAAGGTCAGGAAGTCATGTGAGGGGACCCATGGAGGAAAGGGGCAGGAGAGGCACATTGGCTGCATCCTATCTTGTTGAATCAAAACATTCAAAATGCATAGGTACTGTCGTTAGGTGAAGACTTTGGTAACCCTATAACTAGGTTGGCCAACTGACCCAAAACTGGCATTACCCACTCTTGTGCCCTTCACAGCAACTGGATATGCATAAATTAGCAGGCAATAGTATTTATGTTTGATATATAATGGCTAACACGATGCACAGGATTTCGGTGCCATAACAGTGCGCTCTGGAGCTGCTGTGGACTCCTGAAAGCAGCCCTGATGCTGTTAGGAACGGATGGTAGCCCAAGCAGGACTGCCTCAGTTTTCCCCATTGTCACAAATAGGGGAAACTGTTCTAGTAGTGTTTGTTCCACCACCCATTCTTAACAGCAATGGGGCTGCTTTAGGAGTCCACAGCAGCCCTGGGGCACAGCATTATAGCTCCATAACACGGCACATTGTGTCAGCCAATCAATGTTTATATAAAATGTATAGTGATGTATCTATATACTATTTCCAAAAGAGCTGAACACGTTACAATTCTTGTGGACAGAGAACCGGAGAACCTGCAGACAAGTGGGAGGTACCGGCAGACTTGGGGTGATCCACGGACATATTGGTTCCACACAGCATAGCATAGTCTTTATTTCGGTCTTTGACCAGCCCCATGTTAGTTAACGGGACAGGATGTCTGTGAGCTCAGACGTAAAGCAGGTAGGCGGAGCTAATGGAACTGTCTCGGTGGTAAGCAGTGGGGAGAAGGGCTTCAGCAAAAAGAGAGGGAAATTTCTCCGCTTGAACAACCCCTGCTGCTTCTGAGGAGGAAAGCTGTCTAATAGTCTCCGCAGATGAAAAACAGTGAAACTCTGTGGCTCCCAGTCAGGAAACCCCGTTCTGATTCTGAAGAGGAAGGTGTTTGGCACTGTTAATCTCTTGGTGTTACGAAGTACTGCTCTCCAGGTTCTGGTGGTCAAGTTCTAAGGGAATTTTCTCACAACTCCCCAGCTTTATAGGAACTCTCTGGAGGTTCAGATAACCACATTAAGATCAGAGAGGGGAAAAACATGCCTTAACCCACTCTGTAGCAGTTAAGAAGATCTCTGCTTCTTAACATTAACATTTGAGGCTAGATGAATAGGAGGTGGGACTGAGCAACATTCCCCCTGCCACCAAAACAAAACAAAAACAAACCAAAAACCCCAAAACCAGCAAACAGAAAAAATAAAATTTGCGCATTGCAGTGGAACATTTTGTTGCAAGTCCATACTTGCAATTGTATAATGTTTATATAAAAGCATCACCTGCTAATTCCTATGTACCGAGTTGTCATTAAAAAGCTAGTTTGGAAGCTGGCAACCGTACATGCATCAGACACAGGTCTTCATTAAGCTAGGGTTCAGACACAGCCGAGGTTGCTGGCTATGGACCTTGAGAGATTTCCTGGACTTGTAACAAAAGGAAAAATTATACAAGACATCTTTTCTCCAACTCATACAGCACTGTGATAGGAAAAGCCATATCTGGATCTGTTCCTAGCAACCCTAGACATGACCTCCTGGTTGGTTGGCTGATTGAAGCTTGTATTTACTTGTCCAGTACATGGATTTTACTTTTAAACTACTATTTTTATAGGCCTTAATGAATACAGAAAAGCAAGCAAGGTACCAGAGAAAAAGAGGAAACTGTGTTATCCATTGCCAACACTTAAATTAAACTGCTTAATTGCTTCTTTCCGTCTGACTCAGAGTGTGACCATTCTGCAAAAATTCAGGCCTTCTGGAATGTTCAGTACACTGTTTTTCCAGCCATTCAACTGAAGAAACATGTTGTCCATGGAAATTTAATATAGAGACTCTGCCTCTTCCTATTTCTTATGAACATCAATAAGGCTTTATATTTCACATACTTGTTTACTGCAAATCCAATGTTTTAGTGACAGAAGGTACCTGCACTTTTCTAGTTCTTCATGCAACATCATATGTAAGCCTGATGACCTCTTTTACTGGCTCTTCTCCTGCATATTAGGCTGCTTTAAGAACACAGAAGAGCCAATTTTTTTAATTAAAAAAAGGCAACTCTACTCATTCACAATTTAAAGCAGTTTTACTATTTATATTTCCATGCCAACAACAATTCATTAGGGCTGAATCAAGGAGATAATTGTGAAGGGACAACAAGACCTAATAAATTATTTTATATAACCATTCAGCTAGCTACCCACCCACTGTGTGCACATG
The DNA here is from genome assembly GCF_027244095.1 of Hemicordylus capensis. Taxonomy (NCBI): domain Eukaryota; kingdom Metazoa; phylum Chordata; class Lepidosauria; order Squamata; family Cordylidae; genus Hemicordylus; species Hemicordylus capensis. The sequence continues at coordinate 287,967,293 of NC_069659.1, forward strand.
CTAATGTGCCTTCAGATCCATGAAGCTGAATAAAAACAAAAACAAAACCCAAGAGCAAACTAATGAAAGCCATAACAGAAATGCCAGCCTCTAAAGCAGAGACAAAAAACATTTCTCTCCAATGTAAATAAAGAAAGAGTTTTTGGTGAAGACTTGTGTGCCATTAATTGTGCATGGCAGCAAAAGCTTTCATGTGTCATACTGGCCAGTAGTAGTCTACACCAGTGTTTCTCAACCACCGGTCCCTGGACCGCTGCCGGTCCCCGAAGGCTTGAGCGCCGGTCCCTGACTGGGAGTCAACCCCCCCCAAACTGAAATCAAGGCACTCACTTCCTCAATTTTGCACATGGCACGGAAGAGGAAGAGTATCACGGAGGCATGGGACCCTTCTTGTGCCTTGCCTCCATGTGCTGCTGAGATCTTCCTACAGCTATCTTATTCCCTATCTTTACAGCTTCAAACTGTATGCGGTGCAGGGGCATGGAGGAAAAAGTATGGCAGTGGGTGCCACTTGAAGGGCTGCTGGTTCTTGCATGCTCATTATTTGCAGCCAAAGGTTGGTTGATTGAAACCCAGCTGCCTGTTGTGGTCAAGGCGCCTTGAGAGGGAACGCTGTTTCCCTCTTGCATCAGTGGGGCTTGCTTGTATGTTGTTTTCATTGGCCCCATGTAGCTTTTGAATTTTTCTAATGGCCCAACATACCCTCTCCACTGAGTAATCAGAAGCACCTCCACCCCCACCCCGCACATACTGAAGACATACTGGAGACAAATTTGTTCACCCAGGCTTTTAGATTCAGGGGTTCTCAACCTTGGGTACCCAGACATTGGTGGACTTCTACTCCCATAATCCCCAGCCATAATGGCCAAATGCCATTGTTGTTGGGGGTTATGGGAGTTTAACTGAGAGACCCAAGGTTAAGAACCCCTAATATTCCATGTTTGCAAAAGATTCCAAATTTAATTATTTTAATGCTTATATTATTTTCATTCTAAGCTGCCCAGAGATGCATGTTTGGGGCAGTATAGAAGTCTGATAGAGAGATAGATAGACAGACTTGAAACCCCTTTACTAACTGCTGGTCCGGGAAACTGCGCATGAAGAATGTAGTGGTCCTTGAAACTCTGCATGAAGAATTTAGCGGTCCTTGACTCCAAAAAGTTTGAGAAACACTGGTCTACACTCCTCTTACCAGTATGGGTGGGTTCATGTGATCACTGGGAAGTCTGTGTGTCTAGGATTTACTGGTTGCTGGGGTGTGCACACTCCAGATGAGCATGTCATCCGAACTCATCAAAGTCTGGTTCCTGAGCCTTTTGCCCAACACTCTCTGCCCATTTGTAACCAACGTTTGAAGTTGGGTGTGACGCTGGCATGCACAGACTGCTAGGGAAGAGTGCCACTGGCATGCGCTGATAGCTGAAGCGGAGCACTGCCAGTACAGAAGTGGAAGCGAGTGAAGGAGGAGCAGGGATGGACCTGCTCTCCTCTGTGTTAAAGGGGCTGGGTAAGTCCTCAATTTAAAAGGGATTGTGCCACGATTTGGAAGCCTATCACATTTTGGCACCTCCCTATCCCAAGGCCAGCTTCACTGAAAACTTTAGTACACTGGTCAGTTTCCCTGTCAAGACATATAGACATCCGTGTTTTGACTTCAAGATAGGAGGGACGGCATTTGAGGTTTGTTTCCCCTCCCCATCAAATGTCATGATCTGTCCCTCAGTGACTTGGCTGCCAGGGCCAATTTCTTCAGGGAATACTAACTCATGCTGATGGAAACCTCATATTGTAGGGCTGTGTATCAGCTATTTGATACTAGATTTGTTGTACTATTTATTGTTTATTTGTTGTACTTGGCAAATGTTGTTTAATTATTTATTTGTTGTACTTGGCAAATGTTGCTTAGGGCACACTGCAATCATTTTGAACCTACGTGAGCCAGAACCATAACGTATGTGCTGTGATACAACTGAGACCCTTAGAATTCTAACAAATATCTTAGCTGATGGCCCATTAGAGAGCCCAGTATTGGGTAAATATAACTTCTTACAAATTGAGTCAGGTATTTACGGCTTTAAGACTTCAGACCATGCCAGTCATCAGTGACAACAATCAATGGCCAATACCATCCAATTCTCTTACTGCAAAGTTTTTGTACTTATGATTAACCCCAGATTGAAGAACTGCCCCACTACTTGCTCCAATGCCCCTACTATGCATCAGTGAGAAATAAGTACTTGAATAAGGTGATGCACTCCACCATTTAGATTCCAATGAGGAAAAGATTCCACCACCACCACCACCACCCCCGTTTTCAGATTGGGATGTTGGTACTTAATCACCTGGTTCACACAATTGTTTAAATTTAGGTTTAATGTGAGTTACTGACACTAGCGTGAATGTGTGAACCCACATCAAGGCAGGAATCTCTGGTTTATCTTGGGCTATAACCCAAGGTGTGAGGGTTCATATAATCATGCCAATGTCGGTAACCTGTGGGTTACTATGGGTAACCTGTGGTGGGAAACCTTGATTCAAATGACCATGTGAACCAGGCCAGTGTGTAGCATCATTCATCTTAGAAACCTTGTGTTGATGGAGTTGACTCTGAATACCTTAGAGATTCAGATCAATTTAATTAAGTCTATAGCAATTGATTATAAGGAGGGATTCCCCTATCTGATCTGAGTGTGTGCCTTTGTATTGATTTGAGTGTGACTCTGTTTTGACAGTTTGTATGGCTATTTATATTGGGTGCAAAGGCCCAGGGCTATGCATAGTGAATAAATATGACTAGAAAGCCTTCACTTTGCTTCCACCTCCTGCCCCCACCCCCAAGATACCAGAATAATGAAGCTGGGCAATAAGCTGTTGCTATAATCTTAACAGTGGCTTTCAGTGTTAGTAATCCACTACATGCAGCTGAACAAAGGTTGGGCTCCATCCAAAAAGTGTGCACCCTGCCCTGAAGATTCAGACAGGATGCTCCACACAGATGGCATGAGACTCTCTGTCTTGTGATTATGCCAGTGCAAACTCACATCTGAGAACCACTGAGAAGAGAAAGGTTTCCAAGGATGTTATTAAATTAAATGTCAAAAAGCAGTATTTCAAGCACCGTATTGGTGCCATTGCCTGAGACAGAAAATTCAATAATCTCTGGATGTTTCCATTTACTTTCCTGGGGTTTAAGAATTTGCTGCTGCCACAGAATTCAGCATTATGAATGAAAGTTCATTCAGTCTATGAGAGAGAGTCAAGAAGGTGACATCAATCATGACGCAGGCTGCAGAGAACAAGAGACAGTTTGAAGCTCAAGAAGGATGATTATGGAGCCAGTGTGGTTCTGTTGATAAGCTGGACACAGGAAACCTGGGTTCAAAGCCTAATTCAGCCAAGAAGGCACTGGGTAGCCTTGGACAAACCACATTACCACTTCCCCCATGTGTTTAATAGGGGTAGCAACACCAACCTATCCAATAGAGTTTTGTGAAGATAAATGGGATAACAAATCTAAAACACTCTGAACTCTTAAAATACTCTATAAATGGTAATCAGAACAGTAGTATAATTCTCTTCCAGACCCATATGAGGCACAGACAAAATCACTGCCACGTTGACAAGAATACAAAATGGCGTAGACTGGAGACAGACAAGCGCTGAAATTGGTTGGAGAGAGGCATCGCTTTCAATAGTGTACACACTCATGTCTTTTGTCTCCTATCACTTCTGGTCAAACATGTTTTTGCAAGTTTTTGAAATAATACAGGAACCTGAAAAAGCTATTTATCTGAGCAAAAGTGAGATGAGGGTTTTCACCATCCATGAACAATGCTTCCTCCTTCAAACTGTTGTACACTCTCTAAGAAAAGAATGTGAACCCATTCACATGGTAATGAGAAAGAGGTAGAAGGCATTATACCCAGGGATTCATGGTTGTGTGAACCCACGGGAATCCCTCTACCCAGCTTGCTCAAATCTGGGTTGTCCTACCCTGCTCTTCACCCAGGAAGGACAAAAAGTGAGCACTCCTACCACAATGTTTTGGTCGTCTGGGTGCATTTGCCTTTGGTAGCAAGTCCTGGGAAGCAGCAGCCATGATTGTAATAGAGTGCTATGGCTATAGGGGCTGGCATCTGTGAATGTGCTGCTCTATAAAGCACATTCTATGATCCTTTGCTTGCAATGCCTTGGGTAGGACTGGTCCTGCCTCCTCCTTTGTGGCCAGTCAGGGGACAGTTGATGATGTAATGAGGGTTGCTAGTCTCCTGGCAGTACTATGCATTCTGGGATAGCTCTTTTGGTCCTTCCAGGACTCTACTTCCAATTTCAGTAATGGAGATCACTGCTACTTGGATCATTTGTGCATTGAGTTTTCAGACCCAAACAGAAGTTCTGCTCATCTGTGGCTACCAGAGTAGAAACCTTTACCAGCACCCCCAAACCACCCCCATATGTTTGTGTGAAAGGGCTCACTTTCTGTCTCCAACTGCAGATATATTTGGAAGAAATGGCATGGCAGTTTATTCAGCAACTCCCTGCTCTGTCTCCTAGGGAATACATACCTCCACCCAACTCAAAGACTGAGCTGTATGCATAAGCAAATTTAGTGCAAAGCAAAAGTACCCATCTCCAGACAATTCAGCAGCCTATATTTGATGCATTAATGCCTAGGAGCCTGGCTTTTATGCCTGATTAGTTGTATAAGCAGGCCAGGCTGATATCTGAAGCTGCCCACAGTGTGCATATTATATTTATCTTGAAGACACTACACTGGTTTCCAATCTGTTTCTGGGAACAATGCAGGGTCTTCTCAGTGATTGTCCCCAAGCTGTGGAACTCACTCTCAGATGAAATCTGTATGGCTCTTTCACTCCCAGTCTTTCAGAAAAGACTAAAGAAGACTGCCCTTTTTATTCATGCCTGTGGCCAATGAGTAGCTGTATCTGTGGGTTTTGTTTTTAAAGTGTGTTTTTAATGAAATGTTACGTTCTGTTAGTTTGTTGTTTTTAATTTGTTCACTGCTCTGGGGTCTCAGGACAATAGGTAGCATTTTAAATGCAAATAAATAAATGTGAAGGATGCGGAATCCATCCCAGTGGACCTTCAATCCCCTCCAGAACCTTTTGGGGGGAAGTGGGGGGGGCTATTGCCCTGGCTCCCACACATGAATGAATGAATGAATTACTTTAATAGATCAGACATAGTCACAACCAATTATACAGAACTAAGATAAGAGATCTATCATACAGTATACCAACAAAGTAAATGTTTTATGGTGGGATCTAAAGAGTAGAAATTAATTGTTGGCCTATCTTAACAGCGGCCGCACAAAATTTAGCAACTTTATATGTGATAGAAGATTTCTTATCTGCAAGAAGAAGTGTGACATAAAATTCATCAGTTCGTCCAGGGTAATGTAATTACAAATGAGTAATAAGATTATATCGATTGTCATTATAAAAGGAACAATATAACAGTACATGCTGGGCAGATTCAACCTTGCTTGAACCATAAGGGCTGATCCGACTAGCCAGGGGAATTATTCAGAAATTTCCCATATAGAACTGCTGATGGTAGGGCATCATGTCTTGCTCTGAGTAATACTCTCTGGTGGATGGAGCTCCCACACATGAAGGGGGGCGGGGGTCCCATCCAAAGTATGATTCAGTATATCAGATTGATCCTTTTCATTAAAGGCAATAAAAGTAATGTCAAAATGTAACTCCAGGATCAAGTGTTAGTTCAGTATTTTGGGATTCCTCACACATTCCATTTACTGGGCCATTGACTTCAGTGGACAATTATGATTTTGCTGCAAATTTAATCAACATATGGCCCATTAAGTCATTGCCTTCTCCTAGGTTGGCTGATTGCCTGGCTGGAGGGTGTAACAATTGAATCAACTTGTCCTCTACCAGCAAAGAATACTTCCTGTCTTCTTTATAGGTTGTATTGCCAACCCGCCCCCTTCAAATCAAAATCTCACAAAACTGATGTTCAGAAAGAAACTATTAAATGGGGGTTGAGGAATCACACACAAAACCAAAGCTTTTCACTAAGGAGCTGTAATGCTATTATGCCATGAACTAACTAATCTAAACATACCTAGGAAACACAAATTGTGGTTGGTGGCAGATGCATCACCAATTAGACTTCAGGTTTTGAAAGTGGAATCAACTATTCCCACAATTGAGCAACAACAAAAATAACTGCCCCCCTCCCCACCCCAAATTAAGTGGCCTCAACTATTTCAATAATTTAGCAACAAAAAAAACAACCGGCCCTTCCACTCCGCCCTGTCTCACACTTTTGTTGTGAGGTATTTAAAAAGCCAGGCTAGAGAGACTCAGTTATTATAATTCTGCAGTCAACTCTGGTGGCTCCAATTACTTCTGACGGGCTTAGTTCCAGATGAAGTGGGCTCACAGTAAATCTATTAGTCTTAAGATGCCACAAAACCTTTTGCTGAATTTGCTGCAGCACAGCTATCCCTCTAGAAGATGTTGATTGGCATCTTACTGACCAGCAGTGGCTTCTGCCTTTGTTGTATCGTCGGGCAACAGGAGAACAGGCAAGGATTAAGCAAGCCTCCCAAGAACAACAAATAGGCAGTTCACATGATCAGAACTTGGGTAGGAGATGTGTCCTATCCAAGTTTGACAACTTCCCTTTTCTGATCGTGTGTGAGTTAAAAACATGGGAGGAGATGGGCGCATCCTACCCAGATTCTGTCCCTAGCTTTGGAATGAGTCAGAAGGAAAATAACATCCTACCCAGTTGGGGCTTAGCAAACTATCAAGCTGCCCAGCTCTGACCTTGTTAATAACTCACACTTGATCAGAAAATGGGAGTGTGCACAGCTCCCAAATGTGGGTAGGACGTGACTCCTACCAAGTTCTGATTGTGTGAACTGCCCTAGTATCTATGCTGTACTAGTTAGTCTTTTTGCTGCTTTGGCTGTTGGCTGGAGTTTTATTCCACAGCTATTGTGCAGCAACAAACTCTGCCCATCAGTCACTACAGCAAGACAACTACAAGAGCCCAATAGGTCCTAAACCGCCTTGGGGTTTTCTTTTAACGAAAGGCGGTATAGAAATGTAAAAATAAATAAAAATAAAATAAAAAATAAATTAAAAGGGCCAACTCGAACCAGCACAGATATTACTCCACAATGTCATGACACTCCGCAAGTGCAGCAGCCACAAGAAATGCAAAGTGATGTCAAGAAGAAGCTGTCTAAGAAGTTTTTCTTTCCCTAAGGAAAGTCATGGGCCACCCCCCAGGTAACAGCCACCCAAAGGGGCTCCAGTAGCAGGAAACCATGTCTATGGTTGGAACCCCCATTCTAGCTCTGGACCCTCCCTCATTGCCCCAGGACTTCAGAAGTCGAGGCAACTATGATAGTGGGCCTGGGCTGAACCTCAGGTCTGGTAACAGAGTGTCCATTTGGCAGCATAAGGCCTCCCATCCATCTGGCCTTATCAGAAGGAGAAAGGAACCTACATGTGTTCTGGATCCAGGTCCTAAGAAGTTACAGAAGGAGGCAGGCTCATCTGTATTACAATAAAGACCATCAGTCCCTGGTTGCTCAAAGCTGGTGAAAACATCTCTTAGAGGAAGCTTCTCACTACCTTGTGACTCCAGCTCCTGCTAGGCCCTACCTCAGCACCATGCTCCTTACTCCTGCCACTTTGAGCTCCCCCCACACCTTTCTAAGGTGGCAAGAATGGATGCCATGTCCTACATTACACCATCCATAACTCCAGTTGCTCGATCTCAACCCTCAGTATTATTGGCCACTCCTGACTAAAGAAGGCTACTACAGGAAAGGCCTATTGAAGACAGTGGATCACCAGTCATGACATGGACTCCACTTGGTGGTGTTTCATGAATACCACACCCTGATCCTGCCCTAAACATGATCTCCACTTTGATTCTGACTCCTTGATTCTTGACTTTGGTTTGGACATCCTAGATCCTAATAGGACACCAGCCACCTCGAACCATTGCAGACTGTGAGACACCTGACAGAGAGATTCAGTACACAGCTCTGGCAATCACCCCTTTCTTTTCCCCACTTATGGAGACCAGATCAGGAAATAATGTGTTGCAAACCTGCCTCCCTCTGGCTCTGCACTCATAGCTTCCCTAGGAATGCAGTTACGAAGAGAACACTTCTCCACTGCCAGAGCTTTTGATGACAGAATGACTAGTTTATGTGGCTGTAAGATCTGCTGTCTGAAAAGCAGCAGAATCTATTATGTGTTTCTAAGCAGTGACAGCTGGCACTGCTGTGCTGGAGTTTATGCCGACTCTCATATAGCTTAGATCAGCCGCTTTTCTCTGAGCACCCTGATCTATCAACAAACGTGGTTTCTGGAACGGTTTAAAAGCATTCCCAAATAGGCAAGAAGCGGGTTGCTTTTGGGTCAGCCTACAGCCTTGTATCAGGCAAGCCATGCAGAGATAGAGAGTAGAGGCAAGGCCTGAGGGGAACAGCCCTCCTTGACTGAAGCCTGCTCTTCACAGTTGGCTGAAATATTCACACTAGCCTGGCTGACAATCAGCCTGCAATTGATGAGAGTTATTGGGCTGCAGAACCATCTCCCCTTCCTGTTCTCTCCATCCTCCATTCATTCATAGTTGTTAGTTATGCTGGGGAGGAAAGGAAACTCTGTTCTGAGTCTGGAGCGTTCCTGTGACATGCGCAGCCACATCAGAATAAGGTTCAAAGGAAGCACATCACATCTGCTTGCTGGACTCATGTGGTCATGAACAGGAAAAGCACACCTGCCTCTAGGCAGAATTAAAACATAAGAAAAGTCCCATCTAGTCCAGCATCCTGTTTCAAGCAGTGGCCAACCTGGTGCATCTGGGAAGCCTGCAAGTGGTGGGAATTATCTGAATTACAGCTTTCATTCAGAGTAGGAAGACACTAATTCCTGAGCACTATTTGTACGGGGGTAGCCCATCCCCATTTCCAGTTGTATTCAGGTCAGCTTATGTCCCCATCAAGAGTGTATATCCCAACCCTAAGTTCTAGTTCCTTTTTAGAGATCCCAACCAGTTTAGATTGACTGCTTATACCCATGAGAAAATGCCAGAAGTGGTTCCTATGGATGTAAAGGATGACAATGCTTTATTGAAAGGTTTCACCTTGCAGCTTATTCACATATGATCCAATGGCCCATAATGTATGCAGTGTTTGTGGCCAAACTGTCAGTTTCATGCCCAGCAACAAGAAAAGCTTCTACCATAGTAAATGAGAGCAGGCAGCAGAAGCACCAAAGGTGATGGTGGGAACGTACTGTACATGAATAGCTGTATGCTGCCACAGTTGAACTATCCACCTAATGAAGAGGTTTGATCAGTCCAAAGATGAGAAGCCTCTCAGGAAAGCTATTAGGTGCTTGAGGAACTAGAATAGGAGCAGTTTTGCAGCAACATCCAAATAGCCCATCCCTCTAACAGAAGTGCAGATGGATACCCTCTAGCATCACAAAGTTGGTCCACAAAAATATAGAGAATCCTGCTCAGCCATCATAGAGGAATAGACATAAATCCCAATGTAGCTTCCAAGTGTGTGTGTGTGTGTGTGTGTGTGTGTACGCACAGGTGCACGCTGCATGTGCAGCATGAGCAGTGTTCTACAAATGCAGACTAAATGGACAAACAGAGAAACATTGATTGATTGATTGATTGATTGATTGGTTAAGTGCCATCAAGTCAGTGTCAACTCTTAGCGACCACATAGATAGATTCTCTCCAGGATGTTCTGTCTTCAGCTTGGCCTTCAAGGTCTCTCAGTGGTGCATTCACTGCTGTTGTAATCAAGTCCATCCATCTTGCTGTTGGTCATCCTCTTCTTCTCTTTCCTTCAACCTTTCCCAGCATTATGGACTTCTCAAGGGAGCAGGGTAAGACAGTTTGAGCCTGATCATTTGTGCCTCAAGTGAAAATCTTGGATTGATTTGTTCTATGATCCATTTGTTTGTTTTCATGGCTGTCCATGGTATCCTCAAAAGTCTTCTCCAGCACCAAAGTTCAAAAGCATCAATACTTTTTCTATCTTGCTTCTTCAGAGTCCAGCTTTAGCATCCATAGAGTGTCACAGGGAAAACTATTGTCCAAACTATTCTAATCTTTGTAGGTATAGACAATTCACAGCATCTAAATATCCTTTCCAAGGCTTTCATTGCAACTCGTCTGTGGTGTATATCTTGACTGCTGGATCCTTTACTGTTAATGTTGATGAGAAGCTAACCACCACTTCGATGTCTTCATTATCAATTCTGAGGCTAGTTGCTGTACCCGTTGTCATTAGTTTAGTCTTCTTTAAATTTAGTCGTAGTCCCATTTTTTCACTGTGCTCCTTGACTTTCATTACTAGAGCTTGCAGATCATCCACATTCTTAGCTATCAGAGTGGCATTATCAGCATTGCGCAGGTTATTGATGTTTCTTCCTTCCTTTAAATCCACGCTCATCTTTTTCCAATCCAGCTTCTCTCAGTATATGTTCAGCATATAAGTTGAATAAATAAGGAGAAAGTATAAAGCCTTGTCTTACTCCTTTGCCGATCTGGAACCAGTCTGTTTCACCATGCTCCGTCTGGACTGTGGCTTCCTGTTCTGTGTATAGGTTTCTCATGAGAACAATGAAATGTTCTGGGACACCCATTTTCCTAAAATATTCCACAACTTGACATGGTCGATGCAATCAAAGGTTTTTCTGTAGTCAATAAATCACTTATTGACTTCTTTTTGGTATTCTTTGGCTTTCTCAATTATCCAGAGTGCATCAGCAATGATGTCTCTTGTTCCCCTACCTTTTCTGAAACCAGCTTGAACATCCAACATTTCTCTTTCCACGTAGGGCTCTAATCTGCATTGGATGATCCTGAGCATTATTTTGCTAGCATGTGAAATTAATGATATTGTGTGATGGTTTGCACAATCTGTTGTCTCGTTTCTTTGGCATGGGTATGTAGACTGAAGAGAACCATGTGCGCCATTAATATGGTGAATCTCCTGGGCCTCTTAAATCTAGTTACATTCATTTAGACATTCCTAAAGGAATCCAGTACCATGCTCCAGTTGTGCTGGGCTCTCAGATACAAAGAAGACTCTTCACATAAATTAGATCATGGCAGCTGGGTGCAGTCCATGGAGGATCACAAAGAAATTGTTAGAGGTTGTTGATTTTTACCCACAATAGGTAAAACAGCAGAGCACTTAGGAATGAGCACACACTCCAGTTACAGAGAAGGTAGCAGAGGATGGTTTGGATACTGCCGCTGTTTAGAGAAAACACATGCAGATCCTTGTAGAACTAAATACTAAATATTTATTGGTTAAATACACTTGGATAGGAAAGACCTATCTCTAATCTAAAGGACTACATAGTGGATAGGTAAGGAGAGAGAGAGATGTTTCCATCTGCTCTCTAGGAGGAAAGGAAGGATTGTGACTCAGCACAGGAAGTGCTACAGAGTCAGTTCAGGGGTCATAGAGTAGGGACAGATAGGGAGACCCTTACTCACTCTCTACTCCCAATGCCCCTAGTGGTCATTAGGACAGTTGGTGCAAAAGGTCGATGCACTGGAAGTTCATCTCCAACAGAAATAACATGGAAGGGAGCACACTGTCCAATATGCTGCATCATGGGCTCTGGACACCAGGGGGCTCATCTCTCTTCTAGTTAAGGAATCACTAGAAAGAACAGCTTTACTCTCCTTCTTAGCGAAACAAAGGAGTGGTGTCATTCCTTCTTTCCAGGTGACTCAGGCTGGTTTACACATTGCAGCCACTACGTTGAGGCTGTTTTGGACAGTTACAACTGCTGGGGTGAGCTGTTTATGTGCAGTGGCTTACCACATGGATCAGATGCTTTTTATCACACCACTGCAAAACTTTCTTTTTGGCCATTTGCACTGGCACATGGTGAGCTGCTGCACACAAGTGGTGTTAGAGAGCTTGGAGGGGAGATTTATCTATCCCAGCTGCAGCAGAAGTGCACAGGTAAGGAGAGCACTGCTAATTAATATTGTCTGGAGACAAGGAGTTAAATTCTAAATTAAGTAGTTTGTTTAGGAAATACATCAGAGAGCTAGAAAAGCCTACATTCTGGAGGACATGTGAACTAAAAGCTGGGTGTGAACAACGTCCAGGTGAGAGATTGAAACCTCAGAGAGTATCAGTCCAACAAAGGGGAATCAGAGTAGATAAAGCATGGTCAGAGAGGGCATGCCCTTGTTGGCTGTCTCTACCCCTGATGCCCCTAGTGGTCAATAGGGTTGCTGGTGTTCGGAGTCGATTCCATCAGGAGCTGCATCTCCAAAAAGTGGCTCACCTAAAAGTGGCATCTGCCTGGCAAGTATAATGTGTGAATTTTTCACCTCGATATATAGCACAGATAGGGAAGGTGAAAGGGTGAACACAGTTCAGTTCAATCCAGTCCAATTCATTTGTTTAAAACAATGGGTTGTGGTTTAAATAAAAATAGTCCCCGTAACAACATTTCGCTGAGCAACATTTTGAGCCCTTTCTCATGATCCCATGAGCAGGCTTCAGGGCGGACGACAGGGAGGGCTAGAGCAGCTCACCTTCCCTGCAGATAATCTTGCAGAGTTGCCAGGCGCACGGGTCACACAACCAGATGAGCCGCTGCTGCCCCAGACAGTGTGGAGGCTTGTGGGGCCAGGATGTGTCATCCTGGCCCCCAGAAATGCCACAATGCACCACGCAAGTGCACGGTGCATTGTGCTCCTGTGTCAGCGCCAGCTGGGAGCAGCCGCACTGACACACAAGCACTTAACCCAAGTTAAGGGTGTGCTCATGCCCTTAACCTTGGCTAAGTGGCGGGCTTTGTAGGTGGCTTTGCTGCTGAGGTACCACTGGGGCTCCCAGCAATTCTCAGGGGTCCCCGGGGGTCCCAGTGATTCTCACAGGCAGCCAAGCCCGGTCTTAGCTGCCCTAGCCTGGCCTTGGCTGCTCATGAACACCGCCTCTTTGTCTTCTGTTTTATTCAGCAGCAGCATGCCAAGTCATAGACTTGGGCCATTACCAAGAGGCAATAAACAGTGTGATGTGAGAAGCTTGCGCGCAAGCTCTAAGCAAGAGTTTACTCACCCTCCACACACCATCGCAAGCTTCCGTTCTCTTTCCCAACAGATCTCACACTGTGTTCAGATCCAGAGCAGGGACCTCGCATGATTTTAGCAGCACCAACTGCCAGCTAGCTCTTGCTTTCCAAGAACAATCTACTCTTCTGCATTCGCCAGAAAAGTAGTTATGAAGAGAGTCAGGTTATTATTGGAAAGCAGGAGCCTGCCGGAAGATGGTGTTGCAAAAAGCGCATGAGGGCCCTGGTCTGCATCTGAACACAACGTGATATGATTTCCCACAATGTGGGAAAGAGGATGGAAGTCTGTGGGAGTGTGTGGAGAGCAGGTAAGTTTATTGCTGTCTGGAATTGGCTTGGCTACCACCCTATCAGTATCAGACAGAATATAACAGGTTATCTCAAAATCACTGCTAAGTTCAATCTTGTTGACAAGACTTCCTGCCAAAAACCTGCATATAAGAGGCAGAATAATCTGTAATGAACTACATTTTCCAGATGGACAGCGATTTATACACAGCTCTCAATTAACTGGTGTTTTTTTTATACCTTCCCGCCAAATACATCAATGGCATAGTCTGGAAACAGAGGGCCACAAGCACATTCCTCAATGAGCTACGTTTCTAATAATATATACAATTCTTGCTTGTGGATAAATCTAAAGAATTGATATCACTGAGAAAACTACGTATTAACAATTGGACACACAACACTTGTGGCAGCAACATATCTTCCCATTAACACTCCTATATGACCCCAAAGTACACAATTAAACTGCCCAACTGTGTAATGTAGGTAGAGTGAAGGAAGCGATTTCCCCCTCTCCCTCCTGTGTTTCACACCATGTGTGGTCATGCCTCAGGAGCACTTTATATCTCTGGGTTGCACACAGGTTCTTCACATGAAGAGATGGAATATTTTACCCCCATGTACACAGAATGAAATGTGAATAGAGCTAAAATGCCAATCCAAGCTGCAACTCCCCTGAACCAAGCTCATTCACTCAAAAAGAAAGCTGCTTCAGCAGCACTGTTAAAGAAAGGCCTGTAACCCACAGCCTATGGCATACAGTATGTATGAAATGTCTTCAGAATCTATATATTTAAAAGCCTTAGGAGGTATGTAACAAATCCCATGGTACGTGGCACATCTCACGGGAGTTGAGAGAGAGAGTTGTCCAGAGGAGAGAGAAGCCATGGAGTAGGGTTGAGCAGTGGTCAGAGGGGCAGCTGCCGCCGAGGAGGGAGGGTCAAGGAGGAGGTGGCAGCAAAGAAAGAAAAAGAGACATTTGTTGCCCCACCAAGTCTCCTCGTGAGGAAGACAGCCAAGCAAGGGCAGATGAGAGCACCGAGGGCCATCCTTGCAAGCCAGAAGGGATGCCCCGGCTCGGCCATTCTCCTCGTGAAGAGACTTGGCGCGCCAACAGAGGCTGGCCAGAGGTGTGCTCTCCCACCCCAATAAACCGTCCCCAATAAACCGTCCTCATCACGAGGAGACTCAGTAGGATGATGCAACAGTGGTAGGAGCTGATCCAGGCTGCCATGATGCCACTCTGGCTGTGTGAGTGGCGGAGGGGAGCTTGCTGAGGTGGTGGGGAGAGACTGGCTGAGGGGGAGCCGGGCTGGAGGGAAAACTGGCTGAGGGGCTGGAGGAGAGACTGGCTGAGGGGAGATTGGCTGAGGGACTGGAGGGGAGTGGTTGAGGAGGAGATTGGCTGAGGGGGTGGGAGAGATGGGCTGAGGGGCTGGAGGGGAGGCTGGCTGAGAGGGAGACTGGCTGAGGGGCTGGAGGAGAGACTGGCTGAGGGGAAGACTTGCTGAGGGGGTGGGGGAGACTAGCTGGGGGGAGATTGGCTGAGGGGGGTGAATGAGCAATAAAGTCCTAGAGTGCAGATGCTCTGCACGGGATAAGCTAGTAATACCAATTGTCCAAATGCTGAGCACATTTTCAACGTGTGTGCTTAATCATAATAAAATGCTTACCAGCCACAATAAATTAGCACATCCAATCCGCTATTTCCCTCCCCAGTCCAGCTGCCCACTGGGAAAACAATTACAGGATAAAGTAGATCCTACTGAAACTACTGAAAAGAACAACAGAACCTTTGCAAAAGGAGCAAGCACAATCCTGAAAAAGAACCAAGTCTGCAAATGGAATAAAGACTGCTTCTTGAAGATTGCCATGTTGTTGAGATGTGTGCAAGAGGTTAGCAAGGCTGCTAGTTCTTCAGAGGCAGTTCCAGTCTCAGAGCTCGGCCTCCAGTTGGTCCACACATATGCAAGTACTTGGAGACTGCCAAAGATGCTTTTTTTAGCCTAATTTCCGGTAGGCTTATGAGATCACCCGGCATTTCATCTGTCCGTACGTGTGCCCCTCCCATCAACTTCACAACACCTGTACCAATATGAACCAAACCGGGTACAGTTGTAGGGACACATAGTGACACTTCAACAGCGTAGTTTGTGATGATGTCATCCACTGACACTCAAGGTGGCGGACACATAAACATTTAAGGCGTAAGTGGGCTAATCTGTGAACCACCTAAGCAATTTAAACCAAATTTACTTCAGCTGTAGGACACATAGGGATGCCCCAATGGCATAGTTTGTGATGATGTAATCCATTCCAATTCAAGATGGCGGACACATGAACATTTGAGGTGCAAGTGGGCTAACTTGCGGAATGTCTAACCAATTTGAACCAAATTTTGTGCAGTTGTAGTGAGTGACACACAGGGACACCTCAGTGGCATAGTTTGTGATCATGTCATCCACCCCGATTCAAGATGGCAGATGCATAACCTTTTGAGGAGCAAGTGGGCTAACTTGTGAACCATCTAACTGATTTGAACCAAATTTGCTGAAGCTATAGGGACACATAGGGATGCCCCAATGGTGTAGTTTGTGATGATGTCATCCACCCCAATCTAAGATGGTGGACACGTGAACATTTGAGACACAAGTGTGCTAACTTGTGTACTGTCTAACCGATTTGAATCAAATTTGGTGCAGTTGTAGTGAGTGACAGACGGGTACCTCAATGGTATAGTTTGTAATGATGTCATCCTCCCCAATCCAAGATGGTGGACATGTGAACATTTGAGGTGCAAGAGGTCTAACTTATGGACCTCGATTTGAACCAAATGTAGTCCAGTTGTAGGGATAGTGAAAGGAAAATAGGCAGATTAGTTCTTACTATAACAACTTGTTCTTCCCCCAGATCACAGAAATTGAGTCCTGCCATACACTTCTTTCAAAAGTGCAGGTAGACCTACCTAAGTTGCAGGTAGAGTTTCCAACTAACCAATGGGGGGGGGAGGGCAGGCCAGATTTCCCTTTTTCTTTTGGGTCACCAGAAAAGCAAGGGTTTCCCCCCTTAGATGATTTGTTTTTAGCTGCATATCCTGTGAATAAACAGCTTGTGCACAGGGCTCTGGCCACAGACTCAACCCAAATGGCTGGGCTCCATTCCCTGGTTCCACCCAAAGGACCAATCTGGGTTCTTCTGCCAGGTCCCATCTGGGTACCAGAATGTTTGGTTTTGAGAGTTTGCAAACCTAGCTGCAGCTGTAAAGTTACACAAATGCCACCCAAGCCTCTTCTTCAATGCTTAGGAAAATTCCATCAAAGCGAGATATAGAATGGTCATTCTTGTTTGGAGATGATAGGAACATTTTAAGAAGCTTCCTTTCTGGGGCTGGAGCATGTTATGGACAGCTTGCGACCATATGAACTTATCTGAGCTTTAAGAACTTGGGATCTGCACGGAACTGGTTCGGAGGCCCTTTATGGACCTCCAAATCGGTTCGATCAGCCGGTGGTTCTGCCAATTTGAAGGCAGGGGAGCATACATTTAAGGGCAGCAGAGGGTGCACTTACCCCTCCCTCCGCTTTCCCCTGCTGGTGCTCCACTTGTAAAGTCCACGTCGGGCCCTGTCACCCCATGACCTCTTTGGCCGGAAGTGGCTGGAAGTGCCGGGTGTGTGTGCACACGCTGGACATGTGCGCGCACACATCATGCTCACTCATGCACATGCCAAGCGTGCGCGTGAGTGAGTGTGACATGCATGCGCATGCGTACCTGGCACGTCCAGCCATTTCTGGCCAAAGAGGGCACAGGGTGGCAGGGAGGTATGTGGAGCGCCGGCGGGGGGGGGGAGTGAAGGGAGGGGTAAGTGCACCCTCCCCTGGCCTTAAAGTTGTCCCCCCACCACACCTTTGAACTGGCCCCTGACGATTCCATGCACATCCCTATTAAGAACTGCTTTCTAGGCCCCCTGGTCTCTGGACTGCTACGTATTCAAGTTTGACTGATGAACACCAGGGACAAGGCCTTCTTTACATCCCCTCCCTGAGGAGATATGCCAAGCTTACACCCTTGCTGTTCGTAATTCTAGTCTTAAAATATTTCTGTTTCTGTTTTTATATTAATAACTAATTTCACTAAGATGCTATGATTTAGCATTTTAATCTGTTCTTTTACGTTGTATAGTCATTCTTTAAATACAGAACCTTATTTATTGTTCACCGCCTTCAAAGAATCACTTTTAAAAGACAGGATATAAATATATTTAATATATTAATTCTCTGCTCCACTCAGTCACCAAATGCCTTGCTTTTTTCTCAGGCAAGCTCCTTCCTGTTAGAGAAGACTTGGAAGACAGATGGCTTTACTGTTTGCCAATATGCTTGTGCAGGATCCCTGCCTAAAAAAACTCAAGGTACATTATGTCTGTAGGCATCTGCTACTGCATTCCTCAACTATACATGAAAGTGATTTCCAAGTGGAATTTTAAACACACACACACACACACACACACACACACACACACACACACACACACATCGTTTGCAGAGTTTCCATGTCCCAGACATTTTTATATTCCATGAAATTTGAATCAATTTTATTTGAAGGATGTACCCTATGACAGGGTTTCTTAACCTTGGGCCCTCAGATGTTGTTGGACTACAACTCCCATGAATCCCAGACATGGCCTTTGTGGCTGAGGATTATGGGAGTTGTAGTCCAACAACATCTGGGGGCCCAAGGTTAAGAAACTCTGCCCAATGAGCATTCTGGGCAAGACGGCTGTGTCGATCTGTGTTTAGAAGCCCTTGTAGAGCTGCCCATACAAGCTTTGCTGGATATCTCAGACTAGCAATTTCACCTCAAATTCTTGATAAATGAGAATGCACCCTAGATTGGGTGAAAACAGTTTTATTTAGCTCTGCAGCTGGACACCAGGAGGTATTGCAAACAAACCTAATTGTGGCTCATCTGACCCCAACTGTTGTCCCTTTTCTGTCACCCCCCCCACACACACACCTCTTGAGATTCTGCCAACATCATACATTCAGATCTGCCCAATAACTAAGAGGAACTGATGGATTTTTTGCATTTCTTTTGCACACTTTGAGAACTGGGCATCTGGTATTTTTCAAAACTCTAAAACATTTTAACTGAAAACTGTCCCAAGGAAAAAAAACACACACATAAAACCGGAAATGTTTCGATCTGAAATCCTTAATTAAAAACATGCTCCAAATGCTGACTTAGTCTTTGAGGAAGAAGGTTAAGGAAGAAATTGCACATCCCAGGCAGTATTTGAATAAACCCAGAGCCATGCCAGGAAAATGCCCTCCTAGAGTTAAATCCATGGCCTTTGGTTACACAAAAGCAGCCCCTGAAGACTTGTCTTAAGCACCTGATCACCAACACCAAAACTCTTATACCTTGGGAAATGGCACTAAATTAGTCATCTCCATCATCATGTCATCTAGCTGTCTTACAGCCCAGATCAGAAAGCCTAATCCCAGAAACTTCTAGTAGTCTCCCTTTCTATTTTGGATTGTTATTCCAAAACAGTCACATAACATTGTTGGTTTTGATTCCATAGTTACAGTTCCATTGAATCCCATAAAGAAAAATATTAGAACTGCCATTCTTTCCAAATTTTTGTCATCGACAACCTTACAAATCTATCATCTGCCTGAAGCCCAGAATAAGGCACAGAACACTATCATTGTTTTCAAAGACGTATGGGCTCATTAAAGAAGTGTTTGTACTTGCCCCTGGCTAAGTCCCTACGCAGGTTGTGAACCTTCCTGACACCACAAGCACTCTGGCAATGGAAGGGGGCATCCAGCCTGCAGACTGGGCCTGGCAGATGTATCCTATAAGGAGACAAACAGATCAAACTATCTGAAAAAATCCAGGAGCTACTAACACGTGATCGGGGCTTCCCAAAGAGGTGGCTGGCTCCTTTCCTGGAATGAACAGGCATCTCACTTGTGATGCTAGAGGATTAGTTTTCCCAGCCACCTTGGACAGCTGCAAGACTATAGTAGAATAGGTTCAACATCCTGAAATAACTGCAGTGTTGCCACAGGCCTACAGAATGGCCAGTCAGTCCTAACTCTCAAGGTAACCCACCACTTTGGCATCAATATATTCATTTATGTTGACCCTTCTGGAGAAAAAGAACTGAGCACTGTACTCTCCCAGGTATGGAAATGGATAGTCCCAGAATGGAGCCACAGGACATCCAAGAACTCCAAGGAGGCAAGCTGACCCAACAACAGTCAGAGGCAGACTGAGCTCTTAAATACCTCTGAACTCAGGCTATCTCTCTTGCACTTTGCCTCCCTGGCCAAAGAGTGGAAGCCTTAAAGGGGCAGCCTTCTGGAGTCTGGCATCCTCCTGCTCTGTTCTATCTGATCTGTTCTATCTGATCCTGCCTAGCTTGCTGCTGGCACTGACATGCAACTACTGGGGAGTATAATGGTGTGGAAAGGAGTGGCTTTTCAGGGACCTTAGACTCCAAGGGGGGGACTTTAGCTCCAAGGCTCTTTCAGCATCTGGCCTGATGTCCAAGCCTGGGACTGCCTGTCGAGCTGATCCTGCTTCCTCAAGGTCTGATTTCAAGTTACTGCTCCAGGTGGGAGTCATAACAGTCTCCTGCCTTTGGTCCTATGTTTCTTTTACCTGCTGGTACCAAAACAAGATCATCCCACACTGTGGTCTGTGTTGGCACTCGGCCCAGGCATGACACCTCAAGGGAGGGGGCAAACAAATTCAACACTATTTTAAATAGACAATAGGGCAGTTTACATGATAGGGTAGGAGAAACGTCCTACCCTAACTGGGGAGCTGAGCATATTCCCATTTTAAGATTGTGTGTCAGTAAAAGACAAGGCTGGGAGCCTGATCATGAGCAAAGCCCCAGTTGTGTAGGACAAGCACACCCTACCCAGATTCCGTCCACAGGTTCAGAAAGAAGTATGAAGAAAAATAATCTTACCCAGTTGGGACTTAGCTGATGATCAAGCTCCCAGCTTTTGACCTTGTTTTTAATTGACAAATGGTCGTAAAACACAAGCACAGCATGCACAGCTCCCAAATTAATGGTGATTGTGTGAACTGCCCTAGTGAGGTGAATGGAATGGCTCCTACTTACATGCAGCACAGGCTTTGCCAACACATCATTCTTATTACATTCTTATTACTCACCATTCTTACTACAAATCTTAATACGCAGATCTGAGCTTATGAGCACCATTATTACTGAGAAGGGGAGGAGAGGATTAGGATAATGGTGCCATTGGCCTGCCCTTAGAGACCAGGATTGGACAAAGATCTTGTCAGAGTTTAAAGCAGATTAGATGAAAGAAAGAGCTGCTGCTAAAGCCCCCAAAGGAATTTGATTCTTGTCAGAGCAACTTGATTTCAGAGACAATTCTTCAGGAGGGCAAAAGGTCAACGTCCTGGAGTGAAGTGTTTTCAAGCTTATCTGAACACATCTTGAAGGGTGTATTGAAGCTTTATCTCCTTCACGGTACTGTTTAAATCCATATTTTAAAATCAAGTAATACAAATATGAACATATTCTTAGTTAAACAAATATTTCCAAAAACTGCACAGCAGTTTCAACCTAAATAATTCCACAGCCCAGCTATCTAATCCATGCACAGCATGTAATAGAGTGAAAGGGCCAAAGGCTTCCAGGCTCCTTAAATGCAAAGCACATGGGCGGCATTTGAAGAGACAGGCACAGAAACAAGAGAGCCCCAGGTGAGAGCTTGTGGTATATACAGTAGCATTAAGATGCTTGATGTCTATATATGAAAAAATCCTGTATCCTGTGTAATTGTAGAAAATAAGAGTGACCTAAGCAAAACAACACCCATGATCTCTCTACCCCAACCAGTTCCATAGGTTCTCAGGAGGTATCTGGGGAAAACAACAGAATGGTCCAGTTCAGGCGCAACATGGAAGCTCATTTTAATTTCATCCTCCTTGGTTTGTTTTTTCATTTGAACATGCCTCTTAAATACATCCAAGGTTCTAATTGGCCCAACAAACTGAGCTTTGTAACCAAAGTTTGTAGTTGGCTTGTTTGTTTTAACTGCGCATCATTTCACCATCGCATTGCATCCGAACCAACCCTGGTGGTTTATTCTCGGTTTGTTTCAAGAGCTCCGCCTCTGCCCACAGAGATGCGGGTGAAGAGCGGCTGAGAAGTAGTCTAGTATTGTGGCCACTGTAGGTGGCCAATGCCTCTCAGTGGTTTCTTCTTGGGAAAGATGCAAGCACAGTCAGGTTGTGGGGGGAGCAGAAGGGAATGAGGGGAGGTGGGCGTGGGGGCAAGTACCAAGCCACAGGCCAGCTGAGGCAACCAAAGGGAAGTGGACACAAGAAATAAGGCGTAGGTTTAAGCAATAAGCCCCACTACTAGCATTGCCCCCCCCCAGTCCCTTTCCCTGTGCATATATATCTGGGAATGGCTAGGTGGAAATAGGCTTTGCTGGACTTGGGGCTTTCGTTTGTAGAATAAGATGAAGCTGTCGCATATAAGTTGATATGTCAGTGATGCAATGCAGATAATAACTCTCAATTCTCAACAAAAGACCTTTATTGCACAAAAAGAAATAAAAGATGGTATAAAAAATAAAATAAAAGACATTTTGGTGTAACACACCATCATCAGTTAAACCAAACAGATGCGCACAGATAAAAATCCTCCTCCCTTCCCCAGCTGTTAAATTCCATAGACATGATAACATTCTGTTCCGTGACTGGCTGAGAGATAACCGGGGTGGGGTGGGGTGGAATCATCTGGTTTTTCTCAAAAGCCCAAGATTCTCTGGATTTGCCATGTAAATCCGTCAGTGATTAATGGTGTTTTAAATACTGGCAAACTCTTAATTAATCTAGTTGTTATCCAACTCCTTGAAACTAGGGATGTGCACTGATTTGCTTCGGGACCATCCCAAGGGTGGCAATGGGTTCCCTTAAGAGGAGGCAGGCAGGTCATACCTGCTCCTCTTGGAAGCATCCGTCACCCTGCACCATCACGGCGCTGTTCTCAGAAAAGCATCCCTGTGAAAGTGGAAGCCCATGCCACTGTCTCCTTTAAACTGCCCCGCCACGATGACAGGATGCTTCCTCCTGCATCCCTCGCGTGGTGCCGGCACCCAAATGGCATCGGTGCATGCATCAATGCCATTTGAGTGCCAACACTGCACTCAACATCTAGCAGATCTGAGGCACTGTACACAGAGAACAGAAATTTGGTCAATGCATATGAGAAAAAAGCACAAACGCAAAATAGTGCCTATTAAAATATCTATTTTAGCGATTGAAAGGAATTTACAAAAAAGAAAAAGAAAGTCAGCATTATTTATAGAGAAGTTGAGACCAGATATTAATGCTCGGGAGGCACTGACTGATGCTATTAGGTTCATTAGCCTCTGAGAGAAAATTCAGGTGATGATGATGATAATCATGACGATGATTTATTCGATCTCTATACCGCCCTTCCAAAAATGGCTCAGGGCGGTTTACAAAGATAAATAATAAATAAGATAAGATGGATCCCTGTCCCCAAAGGGCTGACAATCTAAAAAGAAACACAAGATAGACACCAGCAACAGTCACTGGAGGTCCTGTGCTGGGGGTGGATAGGGCTAGTTACTCTCCCTCTGCTATAGGGAGAATAACTTTCTTCCCTTTCTCCCCCCACCACTGCCCCCATTATCTCTCCGCCTTTCACAGAACAGAATGTTATCAGGTCTATGGAATTTAACAGCTGGGGAATGGAGGAGGGTTTTTATCTGTGCGCATCTGTTTGGTTTAACTGATGATGGTGTGTTACACCGAAACGTCTTTTATTTTATTTTTTGTATACCATCTTTAATTTCGTTTTGCACAGTAAAAGTCTTTTGTTGAGAGTTGAAGCTGTCTCTCCAAGTGCATGCCGCTGCAATGCTTGCCTCTCTCCCTGTTCCACAACTATCTCTGGGCAAGGAAAGATGGAAACAGCCTGGGCCCTATTCCATTGAGTCTTGTGCAGACTGTTGTGGACCTGAGAGAGGCAGACACTTGGGATGGCTGCTTCTTCCAACAAGTGATAGTTGTTGGGAGGGAAGAAGTTGTCTCCCTGAGTCCCTACCTCTTCCAGCTCCACCGCAGAGTAGTGTCGTTATGGCTAGGTAGCTTCTAAAGGCAAAAACACTCAGAACTTTATAAAGCATCTGTGGGTCAAAACAGACAGCCAGTGAATAAGCAAAGTAAACAGGAAGTATAAAGACAATAAATCACATACATTTTGTGCTGAATATGGGACTTGTGTTGGATGCCCTGAAAGAACGTGAACACTTCTCACTGAAGTTATGTGGGAGGCAGGTTACACTGTCAGGGACTCATTTCCCTGAAGTGCCATGTTTTCAAAGCAATGGCACCTAATCTAGGAGAATAGTATGAAGCAGAGCAAAAGGCATCCATAAATCAGAATTCCAAGGGACTACACCCGAGCCCAGCAAGACACACAAAATCAGTCAGCAAGATTTTTTGAGAAATTATCTGACAATATTAATTGTGTTTTGTTTACAATGCAAGCTTCCCATATTTCCCAAGGGGGGAGGGGAGTGGCATGCAGAGACACCCTGTCCCTGCCAGCTTTCACCTACATCAGCCACCTCACCACACCTCCCCAACCCAGCCCAGCCCAGCCCAGCACCCACACTCACCTGCCAGCAGTAGCAGCCAGCGTTCTGCTGTTCCTCTTACGCCTCTCCCACAGCAACTTCCGTTCCCCATCCTCTGCCTGTTCAAGAGCCAGAGTGTGGGAGAAGCAGGAAGCAGAGTGGTGGCAGCAAGAGCAGCAGGGTCAGGTAAGCCAAGGAAAAGGAAAAGTGGAGGGAGGAGGAAGAAAGAGCTCCTCCTTTCTTGTGGAGAGGGCTCCCCTCCTGGCAGAGGAGAAGTGTGGCCTTAGGCAAGCCATTCTCTCTCAGCTTCCACTCCACCTCCCCAGCTGCAATATGGGGATAATAATTCTTACTGTACAAGGTTATTGCAAAGATTACATCAGGATAATTCACATGAAGTCTCCAAAAATTCTAAGTATTGTTATAAAAAAATGAAATATTCCCTATTCTGGCAGCCTTTAATCCAAATGCCTATCACAATGTTATGAGTGATGGGTGGGAATGGGTCTTCCAGACCTAACCCAGGTCACACTGTGGTGGATCTTAAGGGTGTGTGCTGTGCTTGAAATGAGAGGGGGAAAGGAAGGCCATAGGTCTTATGAACCGTGTGATCAGTGAACCAGGCAAACTCCCGCATAGCGTGATGTGAGAACTTTAGTACTGCTCATATGCCATCACAGTCAATTAGTATTAAACTACAATTGGTAACTACGATCTGATCTGATTGTAGTTACCAATCATAATTGAATCCTAGCTAACTAGGATTGTGGTGGGACTACAATTGACACTAAACTGTGGGTTTTCACATCACGCTTTGGAGGGCTTGCCAATCATAGCTAACTCTTTAATTATGATTGTGTGAGTTGTGAGAACTTGGCTGAAATGAGTGTGTTTCAAATTAAGCCAGAATTTATTTAGCTTGCAGTCTATTCACCTAACAGTGTAAACCATGTGCAAGTTTGAATGATATATGCTTTGAAAGCTCTACAATAATCAATCTTGACCAACAACAGAGCTATTATAAATCAAATCAGATACAGGTATTATAAATTAAATCCAAAACATTGATGACCTTGGCCTACTATTAGACTTGACATGCAATTTAAAATGCTTCCAGATACGCTCTTTGTTAATTGTATGCACTTCCTTATTACAGGGATACAGCAAGAAGTGTATTCAGTATAAACCTGTTCAGGTGTTCACAAACCAGGTACACCACACTTCACTCAGCAGTTTCATGCAGGCATAAAGCAACATTGGTGGGGTGTGTGTGAAATCAAGCTGTGTGGAACCCCAGAGTATAATTGCCATGAAGCAAAGCAATCATCCCCTACCACCCCTATTGGAAAGGGCCATCTACTGTACAACTGAATGACCAGAATACATTGGATAAAATGCCTTTTGTCCCCATCCTGGACAGGCACTTCAAGAGGACTGAAAGGACCAGGAGAGTTAACAGGGCTGCACTCCTCCTGTGTCTATCATGGTATAGGTCAACCACAAGAGTGACAAAAATAATCTCCTTGTCAAACCCAGGTCTAAAACCAGATTGAAATGGATCTAGATAGGGCTGCCAACTCTTACTGAAGTTATTCCTGAAAAATTTGTTCCCTGATATTTTTTGCCTCCAAGCAGTCCTGTCCACTGTCTCAGGACTCAATAGCTGAATACACCAAACCAGGCAGAGATCTGAACACATCATCACCCAATGGCCCTGCATCAAAGGCACTGCTATTTCTGTGATATGACTGAAGGGCAGGGCCAGCCAGCCAGGCTTCAGGTCTCACATCAGCCCTTGAACTGGGCTGGTGACTAATGGAGACTAGAAGTGCGAGGGAGGGAACAAAGCCAATCACCCCACTGCTGACCACTTCATGCTTGTCCACCCATTTGCTTGTCAAACACAACAATGCATGTTTGCTGCCTGAATGAGTGAATAGATCAAGAAGAGCTGCAGTAGAAAGCAGCCATCTCCGCTTTCTCAGAGGCAAATGCATTTTCTCCCCAATTACCTGCATTGCCACAATCAAACATGGAAGAGCTCCCAGAGAGTGAGTTTAGCATTTGACAAATTTAAGATTTATGTTGCATCAGATTATTCTGATTATCTGAGCAATGGCCTGATTCTCATACCAAAGGCCATAAATCCAGATAGTCCCAACTCCACTTTGTTTCTGCCATAGAACACTTTCAGACAGCCTCCAACACATTAGCAAGAACAGAATTCACAAAATGTCCTAGAATGCTAGGACATTAAGAATAAATTGCTGCTGGTGACAAATGCAGCATGGCCCACTCTGAGAACATGTGGATGAACATTCAACATCCCGTCTGTGCAAAGCAAGAACTGCCACAAAACTGCAAGATTAGTGAGCTTCAAGTTGCAGTTGCTGAGAAATGTGACAAAAGCATCCCCATGTTATGTAGCTGTATTGCTTCCACAATCAGCATCCCTAGTGATACTTTCAGAATGGAGATGCTGAAGTCTCACTCTCTTGGTGTTTTATCATTCAGAGCCAATTCATCTCCAAAGCAAGAGCTTAAGGTGCAGCACAAGAGCAGGGGGTTATGGGACTGTCAGGGGAGCAAGACAGAAACATGGAAAGATGTACATTGTGTTAGACTATTGGTCCATCAAGCTCAGTATAGTTTACATTGACTGGCAGTGGCTCTTCAAGTTTTCAGGCAGGAGTCTCTCCCAAGCTCTCCCTGGAAATGCCAGGGATTGAACCTGGGACCTTCTGCGTGCAAGCAGATGCTCTAACATTGAACTACGACCTCATCCCCTAAGAGGAATATCTTACAGCAGACACTGCTCACATATAATCACCCCTCCATACAAACCAAGTTGAATCTTGCTTAGCAAAGGGGGCAATGTGTGCTCACTACTGCAAGACTGGCTCCCTGCCCTAGTCACATTGGGTACTGAGGAAGAAGAAAGGTTCACTCCTTGGAACCAATGCCTTCAACAGAAGGGCTTCCTGACCAGGGGGGCGGGTGAGAGTGAACCGAAGACAATAAGATGAGCAGCATAGGCAAGGAGGGAGTGCTTATTTTTTCTTCACACAGGATTCACAACATTCCTTTGAAAATTCAATTTAACCGTCCTGTTCTCGTTTGCTAACCAGAACCAATTTAATTGTAAATCTACACGCAGAGCCTACGGGATGGGGGCTGTGGAATATTTTGCAATGGCTCTTAGCGCCCAGTTGGAAGACAGAGTGTAACTTAACTACTTTGATTCCTGCTGTAGTAAACATCCTTGTTTCCTAAGCATCAGTTCCCTCTCAGCTGGGAGCAGACATGTCATCTGCTTGCTAAGCTCCAAAGAAGATAGCAGACCTAGCCATCCTTCTATCCAAAACAAATATGAAAATAAAGAAAAAAGGTCTGTCAGATGGAAAATCCTACCTGCCTTATCTGCTGAGGACATGAACTACAGATCTTGGAGAGTTATTTATTATACTGTAGTCACTACTGATTCTCACCATGCCCACAACCACCCTTATCCCAGTGCACTAGGCCATTCTCAAGTGATCTGACAGAAATCTGGCTCATTAGAAACTCCATTTCTTGAGGAGAATGACCTGGAAACAGTGGTGCACCAGCTGGTAACCTCCAGGTTGGACTACTGCAATGCGCTCTATGTAGCTCTGCCTTTATATGTAGCTCGGAAACTTCAGTTAGTTAAAATGTGGCAGCCAGATTGGTCTCTGGAGTATCCTGGAGAGACCACATTATGCCTGTTCTCAAACAGTTGCACTGGCTGCCGATATGTTTCCGGGCAAAGTACAAAGTGCTGGTTATTACCTTTAAAGCCCTGAATGGCTTAGGTCTGGGTTACCTGAGGAAACACCTTACTCTACAAGATCCCCACCGCTCACTGAGATCATCAGGAGGGGTCCGTCTTCGGGTGCCACCGGTTCGCCTGGTGATGACCTGGGATTTGGCCTTCTCTTTGTCACCCCTAGCCTGTGGAACACGCTCCCCATGGATATAAGAGGATTGTCTTCATTGGAGGTCTTCAGGAGAGCCTTAAAGACCCATCTTTTTAGCCTGGCTTCTAATGACATTTAGTTTTAATGTTATCTAAATGTAATTTTAATGTGCTTTTATTTGGTTTTTTATTTTAATTGTTAACTTATTTAATCTATTTATTTTTAATTTAAACCACTCTGAGAAATCAAATAAATAAATAATCCCATGTAATGCAGAGTGGGAAGACAATTAAGGCATGTTTCCATCACTACCTACTCTGAGGAACACACTGGGGCTATTCACACAACCAGGTGGGTGAGTGGGTGGCGGAGCGGAAGGCTGGCCCAACTCACTTTCCCCCTAGACAGAGGATGAACTGCTGCTGGGAGCACAGACCGCGCTCCTGCATAACACAGCTCAGTGCTCCAGAGACTGGGATGACATGTCCTGGCCCAGCATGCACGGTGCATTGGGAGATTCCTCCAGGAGATGTGTGCTCTAGGCACCTGCCTCTGTGTCCGCTGGGGCTGAACACATGATCCCAGAGCCCAGGTATAAAGGGCTTGCTCAAGCCTTTAACCCCAGCTAAAAGCCGGGTTAAAAGGTTGGGCTAAGCAGCACTACCCCACAGGGATCGGGCCCAATCCCAGCAGTTCTCACGCGCAGCCTTACGCAGGCCAGGCTTCCCTAGCCTGGGTTAGGGTGCGCGTGAGAACAGCCTCATTGTCAGTATCGGTGTGCACAAGGGTTCCTTGGTTTCATGCCTTGTTGTGACAGTTTGGTAAACAACCTGATAAAATCAAGCACTTTCCAAAGGAAAAGCCATTGCGATCATGCTCGCTGACGCGTCTGTTTCTGCTTACCATCTGCACAAGCTTATTTGGAACAACATAACAAATTTAGTTTCCTGGTCTCCTTCAACATAAATAGGTCCATTAAGCTATAAGGGTGTTTACATTCTGAAAGATAGTTGCAGCTTTTCTTCTGATTACCCACAGCCCATAGTTAGTATCCCAGCTGCTCCTCTGCAGTCAGTACTCTCTGTTACCTCCTGCTGGAAGAGGTGAAACCTTGTGGGGCTGAAAATACATGCATGCATGTATGCATACCTACACACACACACACCACCACCACCACTACTGTTAAATTATCCAATAGTAGGAAGTGGAGTTGTGATTGACACAGTGGGTCAGGGCTGGCACAGAATATTCTGTTGCCTGGGGTGAAGGATAAGATGGTGCCCCTCACTGTTACATATACAGAGACCAAACCATAAAAGCAACTTTACCATAAAAGCAGAAATAATCCAGTATTTTCTCCCCAAGTTAAGAACCACAAAAGAAATAATTTTCCAAGCAGTTTTATACAAACAGAATTAAATCAGGATTGTCTTCCCCAGTTAAGAACCACAAAGAAAACACTTTTATAATTTGTTTTTTAACAAATATAGGAATCATTCAGAATTTTTCCTGCAGTTAAGAACCACAAAGGAAAAACTTTTCCAAGCAGTTTTTGAACAGCAGAATTAATCTGGGTTTCTTTTTCCAGTTAAGAAGCCCAGCAAATAAACATGTCCACTTGTTTTTAAAAAATTTAATTAATCCCGGATCTTTTTCTCACTTAAAAACCACACAAAAATAGACTTTGCTACCAGTTTTTAAAATGGAGACTTAGACCAGAATTGCCCCCACTTAAGAAGCACAAGAAAACACACTGCTACCAGTTTAAAAAAAAAATAGTTTACCAGTTTTAAAAAAAATAGTTATAATAATCCAGAATCCTCTCTTGCCAGTTTAATAAGAAAGTTTAATATATTTCCTCCCCCCAGTTACAAAAGCACAGAGAGAACACAAAAGTTGAATTAATATAATTCCAGCCCCCAGGTAATAAAAAGCCTCTTTCTTATGACTCACAATCTGGAGGAGGGGAGGGAAGAACAGAAGGCAAGTGCCCCAGTGTCAATGGGCAAGAAGGAAGGAAACAGCAAGCACATAGGAGGCCCACAGGAAGCTGCCTCATTGTACCAAGGCAGATCATTGGTCCACCTAGCTCAGTATTGCCTACACTGACTGGCAGTGGCTCTCCAAGGCTTCAGGCAGAAGTCTTTCCCAGCCCTACCTAGAGATGCCAGGGAGTGAACCTGGGACCTTCATGCAAAGCATATGCTATAGCTCCATCCCAAACATGTGATTAGGAGGACTTAGAAACGTGAGCCAATACACTGCACATCAGTTTAGTAAAGTAGCATTTTTACAATCTGCAAGTGCAAAAGTTGTGCAAATTGTGTTACACAAGAATAAACCAATTATTTCCAATGGTTTACTCAATCTGTGCAAATGCCATGTTACTAGGCTGATATACTATTGTGCAGCATATCAGTCACGGTCTCCAAAACTCTAGGTCAGGTCAGGTCAACACAACAATGGACATGATAGAACTCAGGCTACTGCCTGAGAAGCAAACACATCGGTTCATCTCACTCTGAAGGTTTGACTCTTGTGCTGCTGCTACTGTAGCTTCATACATGTGCACAGTCTCTTATCACAGTGCATGTGTGCTGGTAGATGAGCCTTCGAGCCTTTAGGTGGAGCGGCACAGGGGTAAGCAGACATTCCAGCCCACTCGCTTTGCTGTGGTGTGCATGTACAGGAGGCAGAAGCGGAGCAGGCCCAGGCAGGGGAAGCAAGGTGGAGCAGTGCAGGATGGATATTGCCATGGCTCAGGATCAAGTGGGGGAGGCAGGGGGCTTCATTGTGGCCTCCTATAATGTTGCTGCCTAAGGCAACTGCCTCACTGTGCCTCATTAGCTGGCCCGCCCTGAAGTGGGCAAGCAGCGGTCTGAGTCAGCAAGTCAAAACTCAGTCCTGAACAAATATTATACAAAGCAATTAAAACTAGAGGTTGTTTTATCATCCGAAAATAACATGATTCTTAAAAGTGTCAAAAACAACAACCACCACCACCAAACCCAAGCTGCAAAATCTGGCAGAAAGTGGAACAAACAGGCAAAGTCTTAAACTGGAATGGCTTTGGTCAGTATTTGGACTTGAAATACCAAAATCAACAGTGGTCTTGCTTTGGAGGAAACAACACAACACAACATGACCCTTGTTGCATGCAATAACTTCATCCAGGATAAGGCCCAATCCAAATGCTGTTCGAGGAGTATCAAAGGATCATTTCCTCGGAAGAACCTAACAGAACTATCCTATCCATGTTTACTCAGAAGTAAGGCCCTCTGTCTCCAATGGGATGTACTCCCTCGAAAATGTGTTTAGGATTGCATCCTAAGAGACAGAGCCAAAACCAAGAGTGTACCTCCAGAAGCGCTTTTCTCAGTGATTCAAACTGCCCTGAGTGTCTGCTATGCAGCTGGCAGAAGAGCTTGGAAGAAGATACTCTTTCCATAGAGGTTTCTCAATATTTGCCAAGGCTATGTAAAAAGTGTTTATTCTTCCTGTTGAGCCCATACAGTGAAATGGCTGGAGATTTCCTTTAATTGCACAAGGCCACTGTTCATTCTTGGCCTGGCTTTTTTCAGAAGAGTAAGAACTTTTAAGTGTCCCCATTTGGAAACAATAACACAAGGATAATGCTGGGTAACTGGTTGTGCAAGCCAGGTCACATATTCCCATTTTATGGGATGTGAGGATTTTTGCAGAGTATTTTCCCCCCTCAGGATTATGTTTGTATTGGTTAGAGAGCACATGTTTTCCAAAAGACACTCTGTGTCTCACAAAATGGAGGAAACTCTAATGAGTTGACTAACATCATAAGGTCTACCTTATTCACCACAGGCTCTTGTGCTCACTTTATATAATTATGCTGGCATGAAAATCTTGCCTTGGTCTCTCCACTTGCCTTGACGTATCAAAGCAACAAGGAGTCCATCCTTTAAGTGTTTCGGCCTCATGGACACCATTTCACTGCCAGTTTTAGCAGAAAGACCTCTCTGTCATTTTGTATATGCCTCTTCTTCCTTCTGCTTTTGTTTAACTTGGGAAAGCATTTTTAAAAGCTTTTCTGAATAAAGAACACTGTGCAAAGCAAAGTTGTAGCATATTGGATTTCAGTTTGAAGAACGCAAAGATGAAGGCCTCAGCATTGTTTCAGATGGAAAGTGTTCATAAGAGAATTTTGCACGAGTGTGTTGAGTTTACTCAGACCACAAAAGATGAAACATCCCAATGGACCCACTTTCACGGATAATCTGCCAACTCTATCACATATAATTCATGAAGATGCCCTTCTGATATCTGCAGTTTAAAAACTTCTGGATACTATTTACATTAAATATTGCTACAATAAAGGTAAAGGTAAAGCTGTGCTGTCGAGTCAGTGTCGACTCCTGGCGTCCAAAGAGCCATGTGGTTTTCTTTGGTAGAATACAGGAGGGGTTTACCATTTCCGTCTCCCACACAGTGTGAGATGATGCCTTTCAGCATCTTCCTATATCGCCGATGCTCAATATATGTTTTTCTCATAGTCTGGGAAACATACCAGTGGGAATTCGAACCGGCAACCTCTTGCTCACTAAGCAAGTTACTTCCCCACTGTGCAATTAGGTGACTTTTTAGTTAAACACAAGTGTGTGATTCCACGATGCTGATGTCTAATTATTTATAAGCTCAGCAAACTCAGCCCAGTTAGAAGAGGAGGAGGCGCCGCCACCACCAGTAAGGTGCCCTCTCACCTCTGCCCACCCCTCAGCCACCCTTAGAAGCCTTTTAAAGGCAGGATTCCCCTTTGTTTCACCAGAATCCCCTTTACAAGTGGAGCCCCTCAGATCGTTTAACTGGGTTGAGTTGGTCCGATCGAGTCGACTGCCGGTTGGTTTGCCCGAACCAGTTTGTGGACCTGTGGACCAACGGTTCGGTTCGAATTTGCTCTGAATTCAAACTGAGCCACTAGAAACGGTTCTGTGCACACCTTATTTATATGTATACATTCTCTCTCTCTCTCTCTCTCTCTCTCTCTCTCTCTCTCTCTCTCTCTCTCTCTCATGTTTCAATTATGAGGAGGGCTACTCTGGTAAATGGCTTACATTGGAATTAAGTTATGTGATGTCATTACTCCATGTTGCGGTCCGGCAAATGGAAGCAAGTCAGCAGTTGTAGCATGTGAGTGGCCAGGCAGCCAGCAGCAGCCACAAAAGGAGGAAAGTCCCATGCCCATCAGGAGGTGGAAGGGTGTGGCAGGGTGCGCCCCCCTCCTAGGCATCAGCGACCCGTGTGCCTCCACACCCTCTATTTCTACATGCCTGGCTCTCCACATTCATCTCAGTCATCCAAAAATTGTGATCACCAAGAAAATGCCCGCCCCTAGAATTCGGTTAATTTATCTTCTTCACTAGGAAACACCTCCTGCACCTGACCATTTCATCATCATCATCATCATCATCATCATCAATCACATGTATTTATAAAGCAAAGGCAATTGCTATGTCTAATGGGAGGCTAGTGTGAATTTAGTTGTTGCTAGGGCTGCCAACTCCAATAAAAGCTATTACTTATATTTCCCCCCTCCAATATTCTTCACAGTATCAGGCCATCACAATCTTCAGGACTGCTTTCAATAGTGACCAGGAGATTGATGCCGATTCTTAGAGATTCCAGGAGAGTCCTGAGGGTTGGCAACTCCAGCTGCATAGCGGGTAAGGCTGCATTTTGATTGGAAAATCCCAGGAACAGATAAAGGCTCTGTTTCTCAGCAAGCAGAAACTAGGAAGTCTGGACTTGAAAAGAAAAACCAAGCAACTCAACATATTTTATTTTGGATTGATGTTGGCGGGGTGTAGGGAGGCCAGCGGCAGCCCTGGTTCAGTTCACGGTGCAGCTTCGTTTTCCAGAAGCGTAGCCAGCACCAGCTTCCCAGCCTGGCCGGGAATTTGTCTCATTGCCTTTTAAAGCAGGGAGAACTGCTTCCTGCTGCGCTGCGAATGTGGCACTGGCCGGAATTTGCTTGCAAATGGGAGACATGGCCTCCTGCCCTGCCACTGTGTTCATTGAACACAGGCCCCTGATGACCTTGTTATGCCCCTGAGATGATTAACCACGACGACGGAGCACAATTCTGCTTTGATCCAGGTGTGATGATTTCACTGTTCATATTCTTGTGGCTGGTTGTGATTCTCTCCTTGGCGTACAGAGTCTTCCTGGGAAATTCAAGTGTGCGATGTAGGGGGAGAACAACTGTCCCTATACAACCCTAGCACAGCACCCCTCCTCAGGGCTGTCCTTAGGGCATGGCAAGCAGGGCGACCACCCCGGGCCCTGCTCTTTTAACCTCCATTAGAATTAACTGGAAGGGGGGCCCACACTGGCTGATTTGCCCCAGGCCTCGCACCCCGCCAGGGTTCTCTAAGGACAGATTTGCCCCTCTTGTGACTGTTGCTGGTGACTGTGTGCCTTGTGTTTCTTTTTAGACGCTGAATCCTTTTGGGACAGGGAGGTGTAGTAGTAGTAACAGTAGCAGCAGCAGCAGCAGCAGTAGCAGTAGCATTCTATGTAAATCACTTTGAGAATTCTTTTGTTCCCAGTAAAGAATATAGGCTGTTCCCAGTAAAATTGTTTGTTGTAACTGGCTGATGGTGATTTCTGTGGCCCCTATGGTGTTGAGGTGCTCTTCAAGGTGTTTTGGAATTGCACCTAGGGCGCCAATTACTACTGGGATTATTTTGGTCTTCTTCTGCCACAGCCTTTCAATTTCAATGTTTAGATCTTTGTATTTTGTGATTTCTTCTATTCTGCTATCACCTGATATTGCTATGTCGATTATTTTGACTTGTTTTTATTTTTTCTCAACTACAGTTATACAGTATCTGGTGTATTATGTGGCAGATGTTTGTCTGTTTGTAGTCAAAAGTCCCATAATATTTTTGCATCTTCATTTTCGACAGCTTTTTCAATTTAATGGTCCCACCAATTTTTGGCTACAGGTAGCTTGTATTTTTTTGCAGATGTTCCAGTGTATCATCCCCGCAACCTTGTCCTGCCTTTGTTTGTAGTCAGTCTGTGTGATCTTTTTACAGCAGCTGATTAGGTGGTCCACTGTTTCATCTGCTTCTTTACAAAGGTGGCACTTGCTGTTTGTTGTGGATTTTTCGACTTTTGCTCTTATTGCATTTGTTCTTAGTGCCTGTTCTTGTGCAGCCAGTATTAAACCCTCCGTTTCTTTCTTCAAGTTGCCATTCTTAAGCCACTGCCAGGTCTTGATGATGTTTGATTTTCTGGTTATATTGTGCAAATATTGACCATGCAGTGGCTTATTTTTCCATTTTTCTTCTTCTTAATTATTATTTATTTTATTATTATTATTATTATTATTATTATTATTATTATTATTATTATTATTATTATTTAAGTAGTGCCAAGAATAATGTCCTTCCCTGTGCCCAGAGAGAAAATGTTTGCACACAGCAGTCAAGGGAAAATGCCTTTGAGCTGAGCTCTGAATGCACGCCACCATAACTTGCTTTGGGAATTATAGTGGGAGGAGGAAGGTTCATTCTTCTAAGGAAGGAAGTTCCTGCCACTCGAAGCAGGCTCTCTCCTTTGTCCCTTCTTCCTCTCCTTCCGTTCTTAGTGATCGGATTGTAGCCACCCATGGTCTCAGGATGTTGCTGTTCAATGCCAGATCTGTCTGTAATAAATCTTCCATTTTTGATCTTCTTCTAGATGAACAGGCAGATTTGGCTTGCATCACTGAGACCTGGTTAGATCCAGATGGGGGTGTTTCCCTCACCGAGATGTGTCCATCTGGCTTCTCTGTGCTTCTTCATCCCCGAGGACATGGTCGAGGGGGCGGTGTTGCGGTGATTTTTAAAGAAGATCTTATGTTGATCAGGGGTCCTACCTCACAGGTGATGGGATGTGAATGTCTTTCTGTAAGTCTGGGTCAATGTGACAAACTTGGGCATCTCCTGGTTTATCAACCTCCTCGTTGTCCATCTGTTGCCCTTTCTGAGCTCCTTGATTTGGTATCAGGGCTGGTGATTATGACCCCTAGACTTATGGTTATGGGGGATTTCAATCTTTCGGCTCCTGATGGGGGTTCGATGGTCTGGGAGTTCATGAGCTCTATGGTTACCATGGGCTTATCTCAGATCATTTCGGGCCCAACTCCTGTGGGTGGACATACCTTGAACTTGGTTTATCTATTGGAGCAGTGGCAGGCGGATCTGGTCATGGGAGACATTGCCATCTCTACCCTGCCATGGTCCAATCATTTTCTGGTTAATATGCAGATTGTGGTAGCCCCCTGTCTACACTGGGACAGCATTACAACACAGATGGACCACCCCAGGTGCCTTATGGATCCTGTCAGATTCCAGGAGGCGCTTGGAGACATTCCTTACAATCTGGTGGTTCCTTACATTCCTTACAATCTGACTCAGCTCGTGGAATCTTGGAACATTGAGGCCATTAAAGCATTAGATGAAATCGCTCCCAAGCGCCCTCTTAAGGTGCGTGGATCCCGGCTCCCTTGGTTTTCTTCAGAGCTTAGGGAGATGAAGCAAACCAAAAGATGCTTGGAACATCGTTGGAAGAAAACTGGTGCTGAAGTTGACCGAATGCAATTACTTGCTTATATTTGGGTGTATTCTAGGACAATAAGAGCGGCGAAATCTCACTATTTCTCCGCTCTTATCGCATCAGCTGACTCTCGTCCAGCTGCCTTATTCTAAATTACCTGCTCTCTTCTTAGGAAAGTGGATCCAGTAGATGTTCAATCTGGCCGCTGGGATTAATTTGCTCAATTATTTGCTGATAAAGTCACCCGCCTTCGGCTACAGTTGGACTCTACGTCTATAGGATCAGATCAGATAGAGGAGATTCAGCCTTGTGACATTACATGGGACACCTCTGAGTTGGTCGAGGATATGGACACGATTCTCTCGGGTATGGGTGCGGCAACATGTTGCTTGGACCCTTGCCCCTCCTGGCTGGTTAGAACAGCTGGTGGGAATGTTAATTCTTGGCTACGGGAGTTGGTTAACTCCTCGTTATGTGAAGGTTTCGTGCCCGCAGCCCTTAAAGAGGCAATAGTTTGCCCTCACTTGAAGAAACCCTCCCTGGACCCTGAGGGCCTTGACAACTATAGGCCGATCTCCAACCTCCCTTTTTTAGCAAAGGTGTTAGAGAGGGTTGTATGTGCCCAGCTTGAGAGGGCCTTAGAAGAAACTAGTTATCTTAATTCTTATCAGTTGGGCTTCAGGCCTCGGCATAGCACAGAGACAGCACTGGTCACTCTGGTAGATGACCTTCTTCGGGACCTTGATGAGGGTAGTGTCTCTCTCTTGGTCTTTTTAGATCTCTCAGCGGCTTTTGACACTATCGATCATGCTATCCTCCTTGACCACCTGCGTGGGTTGAGTATCGGGGGCACTGGTTTACAGTGGTTCCGTTCTTACCTTAGCGGGCGTGTCCAGTTGGTGTGCATTGAGGACAGGTGCTCGGACCCATGGCCACTCCTTTATGGAGTTCCCCAGGGTTCAGTTCTTGCCCCTGTCCTTTTTCACATTTATATGAAGCCGCTGAGTCAGGTCATTTCCCAGTTTGGGGTGAGATTTCATCAATACGTTGATGATACTCAGCTATATATTGCCATCCCAGACCATTTTGGGGATGCTGTTTCTGTGCTTACTCACTGCCTGGAAGCTATTAAGGTCTGGATGAATCAAAACAAGCTCAGACTGAATCCTACTAAGACTGAATTACTTTTATTTAGCCCTCATAACGGCCAACAGCTGGATGTGAACCTTGTTTTAGATGGGGTGGCGCTGCCCTCAAAAGAGCTTGTTCGTGATTTGGGGATCCTTTTGGACTAGAGCCTCCTGCTTGAACAGCAGGTGGAGGCTGCGGCCAGAAGTGCTTTTGCCCAGCTTCATCTGGTTCACCAATTACGCCCTTACCTTGATCGGCAGGCATTAATGACAATGACCCATGCCCTTGTTATCTCCCACTTAGATTACTGTAATGTTCTCTATCTAGGGTTACCTTTGAGGACGATCGGGAAGCTGCAGCAGGTCCAGAATGCAGCGGCTCGTCTACTCATGGGTGCCAGAAAATATGACAGGGTAACACCTCTCCTACAGTCATTGCACTGGTTGCCTATTCGCTTCCGAGCTCAATTTAAGGTCATGGTTCTGACCTTCAAAGCCTTGTGGGGCCTGGCGCCTGTCTACCTACAGACCCGCCTCTCCCATCCAGTTACATCCTGTCTGGTTAGACCCTTCTGTCGGTCCCTGATTTCCGAGATGTTTGGGGCTCTAGGACCCGTGAAAGGGCCTTTTTGGTTGCTGCCCCACTCCTTTGGAACTCTCTCCCCCTACAGATCCAGCCAGCACCTTCCTTACCGATCTTCAAATTGCTATTGAAGACTTTTCTTTTTCGCCAGGCCGTTGCTCTATAGTTCATTTTTCTGGGGTTTTTTTGGTAGTTACTTTAGTTCTGTAATAATTTTTAATTATTAATGTAATGTAATTTTTAATGTTGCCTGTTTGCCTGTTGTTGTGCACCGCCCAGAGTCTTTGGAGTGGGCAGTATATTAAATGTCTCAAATGAATAAATAATAAATAACTCTGCAGATTCCTGCCTGCAACCTTGGAGATGCCGCTGCCAGACTGTGTAGACAATCCTGAGCTAGATAGACCAATGGTCTGACTCAGTATATGGCAGCTTCCTATGTTCCTATGTTCCTTCCTGGACTGAGCCAGTTCCATTGGATTCAACAGGGCTTATTCCCATGTAACAGGTTCTAGGATTGCAACTCTGCAGTCAAGAATTGTGCTGAATCAAACAACCAAGTAGACAGTAAATATAAGCAAACTGATGAAATCTACAAATAATGCTCTGAACAAATAAAGTTCAGAGCATATTCACTACAAATAATTGGGTTTGGGTACAAAGCTCAGTTGGCAGAGCATCTGCTTTGCATGCAGAGGCCCCTGGTTCAATCTCTGGCAGCTGCAAGTAGGGCTGGGAAAGACTCCTGCCTTGGAGAGACACTGCCAGTCACTGCGCTAGATGGACAAATGGTAACTCAGTATAAGGCAGCTTCCTATGTTCCTATAAGTATCTGGAAATGTTATTGGATCAACTGCCTTCAAGTTGGTAAGTTTAATATAAAAAACTAATTGGTTGTCTGTCCAACTAACCTACCTCTCAAAAAACTCACTCGTCTAAACTAGTATTTGTCTTGCATGCAGAAGGTCCCAGGTTCAAACGCTGGCATCCCCAGGTAGAGCTGGGAGAGACCCCTGCCTGGAACCTAGAAGAGCCGCTGCCAGTCAGTGTGGCCAATACTGAGCTAGATGGACCAAGGGTCTGACTCGGCAGAAGGCAGCTGACTATGTTCCACCTCTATGCCCCGGCTACACAACTTCAGCCCTCCAGCTGTTAAGACACATTTGTTCACCCAGGCTTTTTGTTAAACTTACAGTTTTAAACATTGTGTTAAATTTTAAATTATTTTATAATGTTTAAACATTTTGATTTTGTTTTAATTTGTACTGTTTTGTTGTAAACTGCCAGAGACATACATTTTGAGCAGTATATAAATATGTAATATACTAGATAACCCTCCAAAATGGAATAACAGAAATATGGTGAAGCTAGATAATCTATATATCAAACTAAGATAATAGATAATAGGTATACATAATGACCTATAATAAACCTAGGAGGGCTCGTCTGCTAAGTCAAAAGATGATGAGCAAAGAGACTCAAAAGCTTTTGGACAATCTTAAGGTGATTAGATGAAATCAATATTTATTTATTTATTTATTTATTTATTTATTTATTTATTTATTTATTATTTGAAATATTTATAACCCACCCCTCCTGCTCGGAGCAAGTAATAAAATTAATTTTTTTTTAAGGTCCATTTACATCAATAAGGCACTGACAAGAAGAATACAAGTTTAAAAGAGTGTGTTGTTTGAGAGGTAGGTTAGTTGGACTGACAACCAATTATGTAAATTGCTTTGGGAACTTTGGTTGAAAAGCGGTATATAAATAATGTCGTCATCGTCATCACAACATCAATTGAAGCAAAAATGTTAGTAGTGTCTTTAAATATACTCAGAATACCTGCTTTGAGATACCCATTATATACTCTGATTGTGAGTTATTCAAATTATTCACTTCAAGTTGGTAAGTTTAATTTTAAAAACTCTTAATTGGTTGTAAAAGCTACATTCACTGGATTGAATTAGATTTTAAAATGGATCTTCTTTGTGTTTTTATTATTCATGTATGGTATTTTTTCAAAAGAAAGTGACATGGTGGTAAATTAAGTTGTGAAAACAAAGCAATAAAAGAATTATTCATAATGTTGTTGACAATGTTGTGGTCAGACATTATTTTGCACTACTTCACTTCATTTCAAAACATTAAGAATGTTGCCAATTTTCTAGGACATTTATTGCCCATAATAACTCAGATCATGTTAAATAGTTTAATCATGGCTACCTCTTATTCCGTTTTGCATGGTGGATCTGTTTTTTCCACTTTTGAGCAATTGCTATTCTGGCTACTGTCATTAGTTGTACAGTCATCTCCAGATCATCCAAAGCAATATATATTTTATATACCTAAATAACACTGGAAGTGAATTTAATGGTGTATCTATCATACTCAGTCATTAGTCTACTATGAGTAGCAGCCAGATTCTATCCATATTTATTCAGAAGTAAGTTCCACTGTGTTCATTGGTGCTTACTGCCAGGTAAATGTGCAGAAGATTACAGCCTAAGACTCACTTGTATTATGGAATGATCTTAATGCTACTACAAAAAATGAAGCAGATTAGCTTCAGGCCTGCCTCAGCTCCAATACTGTATACATGCCCTAGGACTGAACAGCCCTCAAGGACATATTCCTGAAGTCAAAATGTTCTTTTGGAGGGAGGAGGGAGCATCAAAAATCACTTCCCTTTCCCACTCAGTGCGACTTCCCCTGCTCAACAACATGCTGGGCAGAGCTGCAATTCAGTCTTCCACCCATGCCTGTCATGCAGTTCTAGCACTGCACAAAATGTCAGCCACTATCTCCAAGGGTAATAGATAAACCATCATTCGCTGAAGCAAGGAACAGCAGGGAAAGTGGACAGCCTTGCCTTGAATCTCTATGCAACTGAAACACATTTGACAAAATTTCATTCACAAATGTTCCAACTGTTGGTGAGAATACATCAATAATTTTATCCAGCTGACAGAATTCAAATCCAGTTCCAAATTCTTCAAGTACCTGGATTGTATATCCCTACTTAATGCAATCAGATGCCTTACCAGCATCTAAGAATAATAGTGAGCACATCAACCCACAAAGACCTGGATTATGTGTATAATACTAATTATTTCTGCATTTACCTGTTCATTGATCATTTCCTACATTAATGAAACCTATTTAATCTTCTTTCAGATATTTAGAGAGCTCTTTATTCCACCAAGTTTCTAAGATCTTCATCATAGGAACATAGGAGGCTGCCATATACTGAGCCAGACCATTGGTCTATCTAGCTCAGTGTTTTCTTTATAGACTGGCAGCGGCTTCTCCAAGGTTGCAGGCAGGAATCTCTAGGTTACCAAATCCTAGTGTGTAAATCTTTGTAGATATATGGTGTACAAACAACTGCTTTGTATATAATTGTGCTTTGGTAACATACTGTATGCTTTGGTAGTTCGTTGGTTCAATAAAAAAATCTTGTCCTATTAATATATATATATATATATATACACACACACACACACACACACACACACACACACACACACACACACATACATATATATATATAGTCGTATCAGGGAGAAGCCAGGGAAGGAACTTGGGATCTTCTGCTCTTCCTTCCCAGAGCAGCTCCATCCCCTGAGGGGAATATCTTACAGTGCTCACAATCAGGGGCATAGCAAGGTTGGAGACGAGATTTTAAAATGGGCCCCTCACTGCTGATTTACAAAGGAGACTTTCAACCATGCAATGTGATCCTATGTATGTTTTCTCATAAATCCTAACAAATTCAGTACACTTACAGCTTCCAGGTAAGTGTGTAGAGAATTATAGCCTCAGGCAGCAATTCTAACCACATTTAGCTGGAAGTACATTTCACTGAAACCTAAAGGACTTTGTAATTTTTGTCACGAAACAAGCCACTTATAGGAGTTTTTGATAGTTTTTTTCGGGATGGAACTATGTTTTTTAAAAAATTAATTTTAAAAAATTGTAAACCAGCAAATTCCTCAATCTCTGGATTAAATATTCAGAGTCATTTCAATCTGCCCTACATCCCCCCCGCAACCTTATATTAAAGCTCTATGGCAAGCAATCCCTAAATATCCGGTGGGGGGTGGGGGCCACAAAAAGGAAATCACATCCTACCTCCATTACTAAGCCTGAGGAGTCAAAAGCTGGGCAGAGCTGTGGTGGGCAGGGGCAGCCAGCGCTGGCCATCCTCCCTCCCTCCTGCCTGCCTGCCAGCACTGGAGTTCAGGCTTCAGGAAGGCCTGCACGGAGGCCTCTCTGGAAGCTCAGCCAAACAGCTGAGAGGTAGAGACTGAAGGGGCTGCAGCTGCTTGCAGGCTGCTTCACTCCACTGACCAGAGCAGGAGGGCTAGCAGGAGAGGGGGCCAGCAGGCTAGGCAAGGGGGACTGGCTAAGGGGCCTTGGGGGTCCTCCAGGCCCTGTGGGCCTAGAGAAATTTATCTCCCCTTGCCCAATGGAACTTATGCCCCTGCTCACAATTGTAGTCTCCCATTCATATGCAACCAGGGCAGACCCTGCTTAGCTAAGGGGACAAGTCATGCTTGCTACCACAAGACCAGCTCTCCTCTCAGGGTCCATATCTTAAAACCCTAGGGCAGCACCCAGACTAGATTTTGCTCAGGAAGACATTTCCCTTGTCAATCCTTCCATCCTTCTGCAGCTTCCTATGCTTCTGAAAACATGCCTCTGAGAGCTGGGAGATCCTCAGGAGCAGATTTTGGAGGGGCACAGGGGGCTGCAAAGGGAAGGGCGACGATCAGTGAATATCACCCTTTCATCTTGCACAAGCAGAGCATCTTCTGCTGATTAAGACTTCTAAGAAGCCTTAGTCCAAACACTGCCCCTGGTTTACAAGTGATACTGTATGGTTTTTGTTTGGAAGGAACCTTATCCTATTTACCTATCACTAGCCTCTTTTAGCCTCTTTCCAAGATTCAGAAAATATCTATTGTTTTATTTCATTCAAGTCATTAATTATGGAAGTTAACAATCGATCATAAAATTTTCAATAGTAATTCCCTGTGAGACCTTCTCTTCCTGATAATTAAACGTTTTCAAATTTATGGAAATTTATTTCCTCTTCATTTCCTCCATTGATACTTTGCATAAATAATATACATATTTTTGTCTAACTTGCAATATAGGAAATCTGTTCAGAAACCTACTACTTGAAGTCTCCATAGAGTTTTCTGAGTCATACATTTTCATAAAAATTATCTTTCACTATTTCTGACATTGTGGCAAAATCAGTGCTCTAAATCAGAGGGATTGACTTATAGCCTTATTGTTTTATTTATTCATTCACTCAAACTACTCTCACATAAAAGCCTGGGTGACGTGCCATGTTTTAACTTGTTTTCTAAGAACCGTGATGGAGGCTGAGGAGAGGGTGCCAGTCAGGAGAGCATTCCAAAGACTGGGAGCAATCACTGAGAAGGCCCTGTCATGCATGCTCGACAGCAAGCCTCTTTCACTGTCAGCATGTGGAGTATAACATACAAGGGCGGATTAATGCATAGGCAATATAGGCACTTGCCTATGGTGGCAAATTTTGAGGGGTGGCAAATCTTGGGGTGGGGGGTGGGGGAAAGTTAACTCTGTTTTCAGCCTATTTCAGGCCTCTGTGCTGAAAACAGCCCGGCCTGTCATTTGGGACTCTTGTCGCCGTCTCCACCACCATCCTGCCGCATGTGCGAAGACAGCCCAACTTGTCATAATTTGTAAGGTAGGTGGGCCCACTAGGAGCTCTTGAAGCCATCTCCTCCCCTGTACAGTGGTGGTTTTAAAGGTATTAAACACAGATTTAACTCCTCCATCCACCCAAGCCCTTCACTTGTAAAGGGGAACCCTTGCCAGGGCAACATATTTTTGGTGGCCTATGGGTGGCAAAAAGCTTAATCTGCCCTGATAACATATGTGCTAACAAATGAACTATCTGGTTTCTTACCCATTTGAACAGTCCTTTGTTTCAAAATCCTCTATGCTGTTTCTACCTGCATGCAATGTACACAGTCTAATCAATTCCTCAATGATTTTAACTTCTTGAGAACAAGTTATTTTATACTCCCAACTTCTGAATTTGTAAGATCAAGAGCTTTCTTTCCTTCTTGCTTTTGTTTGTCAGATAAAATGTTTTGTTTTTTTTTAATTACAAAATGCCTCTCCCAGCATTTGATGCTTCCCAGATGGTTAACCAACTCTTGCCGGGTGTCATATTTATACAAAAAGATTCCTCTAGGCCTCCTGGCACATTATTGACTACCTTTTTATTCTGTAATAATAAATTATGTAGGCATCATTATCTATATGTTGATCTTTACACTCCCTGCTTGCAGCTCTAAAATTATG
The DNA here is from genome assembly GCF_027244095.1 of Hemicordylus capensis. NCBI lineage: Eukaryota > Metazoa > Chordata > Lepidosauria > Squamata > Cordylidae > Hemicordylus > Hemicordylus capensis. The sequence continues at coordinate 288,011,993 of NC_069659.1, forward strand.
ATCCACATGAGCATGAGCATGATCCACATATACCCTGTTTCCCCGTAAGACCTACCCCAAAAGTAAGACCTAGCAGTAATTTCTGATGTACCGCTAATTGCCCTAGTGCATTTTTGGGTGCTAAAATTAAGACACTGTCTTATTTTCGGGAAAACACGTTATCTGTAGGTTTGTTACTATATCACTCACATTTTCTATTAAACCATGAATGAAAAAACCAATTTGCTGTGTAAGAGTTCAAAGGAACAGGGGCGGGGGAATATAGTTGGATTAAAATATGCCTGACTGGTGATTATCTGATTGAGAAAGACTGCAGGTTAATGGCCCAAAGTCTGGTCCTCCAGTTCTGGATGACCTATCCAGTTTGGGGCATATTACATCATTAAAGGCACTCTTACCCCTGGACTTCAGGGTCAAAGTCCAGTGCCTCCACACCCCCTGGGGGCCTCCAAATCCTCTTGAGCCTGTCCTGGGTGATGTGGTTTGTGCCCTCAAGAACCTACATGTTAAAAAATGATGCACCAGGGGGGCCTCCAAAGGCCTTTAGGTCCAGGCTCCAAAATGACCTAGGTGCACCTCTGGACATCATTAAAGCCACCCCCTAAGAATGTCTTTCTAGAATGTTGTTCAAAATCTCCATTAATTGCCCTATTAATAACATGCCCCATTAATTCTGCAAACCTGAACTAAACATGGGTGACCAAAGTGAGTTCCTACCCTGCCCTGCAGAGAACCCAAGTGAGATCACTGATTCACAGGAAGCAAAGTTATTAAGCAACTATTTGGGAAAATTAGACAAACTACTACAGTGGCTATTAAAGCATGCTGGCTGCCTGAGCCTCCTGGAGGCTTTACACACAGGGCTTCTACCCTGAATCTCCTTCAGGGGAGAGTGTGTGCATTCACACACCAGCGAAACTTACCCCGAAGTCCCTTCAAGATCCTCGGACCCACTCCACATACAAGTCGGGCTTTGTCTTGAGAATTCTAGCTTATCTCGAGGTATTTCCACGTTTTTAAAATGCTGGTTTTAAGCTACTTTTTCTGAAAATGCTGGAGCAAATAGAGAAAAGCACTGATGTGGAATCATTAGCATGATAAGAGGGATACTCTCTTTATAAATGCAGATGCCTCTTTAGTCAAATCTCTCCTCCCGCCCCGCCACCATTTGGCTAGAAGGAAAACATGGATGCCTGCTATGTGAACTTGCATCAAAAGCAAACCCAAGAGCAGAGGGGAGGGGCTGCTACCCTCAATGCCACGAGTGTACTTCGAAGTGGTTTCACTCAACATTTACCCCGCAGCATGAAGCCATGTACAAATAACTCTCTAGGGAAACAAGCAATTCTGAAGCTATGAATAGGAGAAGCACATTGTTTGCGGGGCAGCTCTGTGTAGTTCATAATCATCCTGTTGCATGCATTGCCCTGGGAACTTGGCAAGACAAAAGCTATGGTTAAGATTGATTTCATTTTTCATATTTTTACAGTGCCGGATAATTTTATAACTATTAATAACATTTGTAGCTGAGCAGTCAGCATACGAAATGGGCAATCAAAGCACATGCCAGAGTCCGCAACTCAGAAGGTGCAGCACAAGCCACTTGCGAAAGAAACCAACTACCCACCACTGTTCTCAGGGGTTCACTATGCCTAAGCAAATTGCCATCAAATCTTAGTCTGGGTCTAAGACTTAAGCTTTTCCAGATCCTGCTGTAGGAGAGGAGCTGTTGGTCCAATACTTGTTGAATAATGATTTATTACTCAGTTGTGCAGGATTCTTCCTGCAAGTTCTGCTTCTAGATAGCATAGACAATGCCTCTGCCTAGATTTGCACTAAACAAAAATGGCTGCTGTCTTCCACAGGAGTTAGCTTCATTTTAAAACTCAGCTGTTGCAGGGCATCCAAGCATCTCTCTGGAAAGCAGTGCGAGGTCATTCTCACAACCCAGGATGGCAGGGAGTGGAGGGCTGCAGACTGAGGACGGGGAAGGCAGGAGAGCTCTTACCTCCCCCCTCCGGTTTCCCCTCTTCGGGCTGCACAGCCCGCACAGCCCCAAGAGCCACGCAGCCGTCTGGAGGCAGGGGGAATGCAGCCCGGCCTCCAGAAATCTCTCCAGGCACCACACAAAGAGCACAGTGCTTTGGGGGATCTCCCCACAAGCCGAGAGCTCTCGGTGCAGGCAGCCCAAGCAGACACACAACTGGGTACCACCAGGGTAGAAGGGCATGCTCACACCCCTTTACCTTGCTAATAGCCCGGGAACAAAACTCAGGCTACCCATTAGGGCAGTGCTGGGATCAAGCCCAATCCTGGCGCTCCACATGAGCAGCCCTACCCAGGTAGGGCTGTACAAGCTCAGGTAGGGCTGCTTGTGTGAATAGCCTCAGTGTCAATTGTAGACAAAGAGCATTTGCCCAGTACTCAAATAGTGACATTTTATCATTGGGAAAATGCAGTGTGGCCTTTGTAGTATGGCATAGAACTTAGTCAAAACAGTCAAGGGGGCGGGGAGGGGAATCCACTAAAGAAAAAATGCTAATACATTTAATACTTAAGTTAAAAAGAGATACAAATACTATACGTATAAATGGGAATATAATGTAGTCATGCACAGATAGTCACAGGCACCCCTTCATTAGTGCCCATGTTGTATCACTAGTGATGAGCAGCACATTTCCCCGACCAGGAGCATTTCCACACGGGGTGTTCGGACATCGGCTGGATTCATGCTGAAGTCCATGTGAGATATTCGGGAGCACTTCACACACTGTTCCCTCTAAGGTGTGTGCATGTGTGCACGCTCACAAGCTTTTGGATGTCCGCTCAGTTCATTTTAGATCCCGCTCAGGTTGACTGAGGAACACCCCATTCTGATTGCACGTGCACACACACTGCCTTGGTACTGCCGCCCAGAACAAAACTCATTCCGCACAGAGATGAAAAAAATTAGAGGGACCACTGACTTCACACATGATTCGGGTTTTTCATTGCACATTAGAGCCTAGCCCCATTTAGGGGTAAATTTCTGGGGTTAAAAAATCCACTTTTTGTGTCAATTTTTTTGAGCAAATTTGAACTTGTAGTAAATTTGTTTGTTTGTTTGTTTACATTTTATATCCCGCTCTTCATCCAAGGAGCCCAGAGCGGTGTACTACATACTTAAGTTTCTCCTCACAACAACCCTGTGAAGTAGGTTAGGCTGAGAGAGAAGTGACTGGCCCCGAGTCACCCAGCTAGTATCATGGCTGAATGGGGATTTGAACTCAGGTCTCCCTGGTCCTAGTCCAGCACTTTAATCACTACACCACGCTGGCTCACAGTAAACAGGAGAGCCAGCATGGTGTAGTGGTTAGAGTGCTGGACTAGGACCGGGGAGACCCGAGTTCAAATCCCCATTCAGCCATGAAACTAGCTGGGTGACTCTGGGCCAGTCACTTCTCTCTCAGCCTAACCTACTTCACAGGCCTGTTGTGAGGAGAAACTTAAGTATGTAGTACACTGCTCTGGGCTCCTTGGAGGAAGAGCGGGATATAAATTTAAAAATAAAATAAAATAAAGCACAGCCTCACACCCTCAGAACCACAGCCTCACTGTAAACCAGAGGTAAAGCCAGCCTGCTGTCTGGGAAAGACCCTTGACTATTTTAAACTTTTTTTAAAAAAGGATCTAGGATCACCTTATCATACCACTGCAGCACAGAATCAGAGCAGCACCTCACACAACACATGCATAGTGTCTGACAAGCGCTCTCCCTGCACAACTGCCGGCTCCGTCACAGAGCTGGTGGGGGCTGCAGGGATTGGGGGCCGCATGGCCCCCTGAAATCCCAGAATGCCCCACGCAAGCGCATGGGGCATCCTGGAGAGACCCCTGAGCCCAGGAGGCTGCTTGCAGACTCCCAGCTGGGGGTCTACTCATATGTCACTGTGCACTGTGGCGACACACAAGCAACAACATGAGGTTAACGAAGTGCTCGCTCCATTAACGTCATTGAAGGGGAGGGTGTTTTAGGTGGGCTAGCCACCTTGGGAGCACCTGCCTCGCCCACGAACCTGGTGGTTCTCATGCTCCACAGAAAGCGGGCTAAGCTCCCTTAACCCACTTTCTGTTGATCGTGGGAATAACCTCAGATACTTCTAAAATTTATGCATAGCAGGGACTGGTGATCATTACAAAAGTTACCATCTCCTTTTACAGCAACCCCCTCTCATTTCATGCACTTTTTACTTTTTTAAAACAAATTTCCTGGTTGTACAATTTCTCTCTCCAGCTCTAAACTTCATAACATTCCTGTTTCAAAAGAATGAAAAAGAAAGCATCATTTTATGTCCTTTCCATTGAGTGGGTAAAGAATATTGCAGAATTAACACTGGATCCAAGCTAGTGCAACTCTAAAACTAAGAATAAATTCAATTTATTTTATTTATTGTACATATTTTTATACCGCCCAAAACTTATGTCTCTGGGCAGTTTACAACAGAACTTGTTTTCATCATCTAGAAAGATCCAGAGCAAAGCAGGAAGCAAGGAACCAGCCTTTAAGCAATTCTCTCAAAAGCTCAATGCAAAACTGTATCCTGGCTGCCTTTTACTAAAAACTACTATTTTGTTCCGAACTTTCACTGCCTTTGGCGTAACTGAGAGCTGGATGTAGTCCATTGGCTTTGCCATGTCATTAAAACATTTGCTTTCCCAGAAACTCCAAAATGACCCAGTGTTGAGTGATGGGTGTGTTTACAAGTCAACAGGTGGGAAAGAGGGAAATGAAACTGCCACAAGGGTTGAAACCTGACAGGAAATGGATTGCTTGTTGTTATTGCAAGAGAGGCATGGATCCCATTGCTAGTTCAAAAGTGCACTCCAGTTGTTTGACAGGCAAATCAAAGGGAAGCCCATATAGTGTGGCAAAGCGTTTGATCACAAAACCAGCAGTACAGGCCACAAGGCTGAAAATCAGCACACAGAACAGACAGCGGTAACAGTAACCTGAGGAGCAACTGCAATCTTCTTGTGCAGAACCCACAGTCCTGATATCCATGCTCCTTCCCCAGTGTGTCTAGCCATTCAGACAGGATTCCTGTAAACTAGATTGTTTCATTCTGCTCCCCTTCATCCTTTGGCTGAACACAAGAAATCATCTATTGTCTATCAGTGCTTGCAAATTCATAATCTGGAAAGAATTGCAAAAGGAGACAGATAATGTGCTAGATCCTATTATTTCAAGAGCTCTTACACTTCCAGGAAGTGGGGGAAGCTCGAATACAGAAGACAAGCAGGCCAAATGGAGTGGGAGCATGCAGTGGGGAGGAGGGAAAGAGGAATAGTGGAAGAAATCAAAGGGAGATGAAACCAAGTTCACTCCAGCAACCAATTAAAGCAAGAGTCTCCTCCTGAGCTTCTTTATTCAGATATTGAGTCTGTTCACACGACCGCCCGCACACACAGGGAGGAAGGCAGAGTTCAACCTACCTTCCTTCAGACAACTGCTGAAAGCCTGGACCACATGCAAGCTGCCCACCCATATGACCAGCGCTGCCGAGAACAGCACAGATTAATCACTACTCTGCTCCCAGCAGCCAGGCCTGACCTTAGGGCAGGGCGACCGGGGCGGTAGCCCTGGGCCCCACGTTTGGAGGGGCCCTGCTGTGCCAGCGAGCGGTGGGCAGCCTCGCAGACTGCCAACGTGCTCAGCTCCTGGCAGTGGAGTGCCAGCACCATGTGTGCTTGCCTAGCCCTGGGGGAGGGGGAAAACAAGCCCCACGTCCCCTGCGCTTGATGCATGGGGCGCGGCCCTGCTCTGAAATGGGCCTACACACTCCGTTTCAGAGCAAATACTGCAGCGCTGCATTCACAGCGTGGCTGGCATTTACTTTGAAACGGGGCATGTGGCCCCATTTTAGAGCAAGGCCATGCCCGCTGCTGCGTCTGACGTCAGACACTGCTGACGTCAGATGCAGGGGGTGGGCCCCTTCACCCTGAGCCACACCCCCCCACCCCACAAGGGACAGCACTGCTGACAGCACTGGTAAACAGAAACCAGAACTCGTCCCAGCCTCTGTGAATCCCACAATGTACCACATGACACATGGGGGGGTTCCCCCCAAGAAAAGGGAGTTCTAGGCACCTCTCTCTGTGAGTGGCCGGGTTGGAAGCAGCCTGGCTCACACACAAGCATGTAGCCCAGGTACAGGGAGTGCGTGCTGCCTAAACCTTGGGTAGGAGCTGGGCTAAAAAGCTGGGCTAGGCAGTGCTGCCAGGATCGGGCCCAATCCCAGCGGTTTTCATGCACAGCCTAACTTAGGCTGGGCATCCCTAGCCTGGTTAGGCTGCATGTGAGAACAGCCTTGTTATGTTGCACCTGAGTTCAGATGTCTGTATACTCTTACATGGTTTTGTGTGAATGACTGCATCCACATTCATTTTAAAAGCAAACCTGGGTAGAAGTATCTCAAATGCATGGTACATATAAGCAATGAACTGCTGCACCTGCATTCAACATAACATGTGAAATAATGTACCTCTACCTGTGTATACTGTACATAGACGGTATGAGTCATACTTAATGTGTGACTAGGGCTAAAGTCTTCCCCCAGCAGTGTTTCCTCTAAGGTGTGTATGTGTATGTGCCCTCACACGGTTTTTGATGTGCACTCAGTTAATTTTAGATTCTGCTCAGGTTTAATCAGGAAGGTCGCACTCTGAATGCATGTGTGCACACACTGCCTTGATACTGCCATCCAGAACAAAACTTATTCCAGTCACAGTTGAAAAAAATTAGAGAGAACACTGTTCCCCCCCGCCGCCAAAAAAAAGATGTTAAAAACAGGGAGTTGGACTGAACCTTAAAACATATTCAGAGAAGGTTCCCCACCCCACCCCAGTGAACCCAAACCTGAAATGTCTTGGACCTGAGCCAGAACTGAACCCCTAGTCACAAAAAGTGCTAACCCGTTCAAAAGAAAAACCAGGCAACTCAGCTTTCTATTGTATTATAGATGCTTTATTTTCCTGTGTTGATCCTGTTTATATTTTGTTTGTTTTAAAAAAAACAACTTGTAGAATTTCAATAAAACTTAGATTCAGGTTGGCCTTTAATAGCAAATTAATCTGCACAAAATAATGTTAAAATGTGAATATGGCTACCCAGACATGGAATGACAGTGCAAAGGCTGAGGGAGACACCAGACTGAAGATTCGGTCATAGGAACATAGGAACATAGGCAGGGGCGTAACTATAGGGGGGGCAGGGGGGGCACGTGCCCCGGGCGCCACTTGAAGGGGGGGCACAATTTCTTAAAATTAAATAATTTTTAAAAATGGCCACCAAAAACAAAATGGCCACTGGGCATGCTCAAATGGCCTCTGTGAGGTCCTAGGGCATGCCACGCCTTGCAGAGACCATTTGAGCATGCACAGTGGCCATTTTGTTTTCAGCAGCCATTTTTAAAATATATATATTTTAAAAAATGACCACCGCACATGCTCAAATGGTGCCTGTGAGGCCCTAGAGGCCAGTGGGAGGAGGGGGAAACTTTGCAGACCCCCCCAAAGCCTTTAAGATGTCCCCCGAAGGGGCTACAGGTAATTTTATTTTTTTTAAAAAATTAATATAATATGTCACTGTACACATATTCAGATTGGCACTATGTACAGAGAATAAGGGCTTGTGAATACTGAGCTGAAGTTTATGAGCTAAGATTGTATCCATTTGCTCTTACTTTGCTTCTTGTGATAAGTGAGTTAAATGTGGTGTCTTAATAATATGGCTATTAATGGTCAGTTTGTCTTTGAATCAATGTGAAATCCTTAGTATTAAGGCCCACTGGAAGTTTCTTGCTCTTTCTCTCATTTTTACTGTCTTTCTGAAATACTAGAATATATTCCAAGCAGTGACACAGTTTACTCTGCATATCATTTAATTATTTTCAGAGTATCTGGGAAAAGTCAAATTCTCCATTTATTTTTAAAACTTATGTAATCGTGATGCTACAATGCATAGCAGAGAATTAGACAGGCACTTCTTTTAGTGTTTCCAAGTACAACTCCGCATAATATTTGGGGATTTCATGAGTCCCAGCATACTGAAATTTGTTGTTTTCCAGCATTTTAACCTGAGCTATCCAAACAAATTAATGATAGCCCCACAATTTGGATAGTTTTAAAAAATAAATCTGAAGTGGTAGATAGGAGCTTGACCACATGTATGATATTGGTAATTTTTTAATTTTTTTAAATTTTTAAAATAAAAGTTTTCTGAAACATGTGTGTCAGTCAGATGTATGTTGGGGGGGTGGGGGGGGTGCAGTGGGGGCCGCGCAATTTCAGTGCTTGCCCTGGGCGCCGTTTTCCCTAGTTATGCCACTGAACATAGGAAACTGCCATATACGGAGTCAGACCATTGGTCTATCTAGCTCAGTATCGTCTACACATACTGGCAGCGGCTTCTCCAAGGTTGCAGGCAGGAATCTCTCTCAGCCCTTTTAGGGAGAAGCCAGGGAGGGAACTTGGAACCTTCTGCTCTTCCCAGAGCGGCTTCATCCCCTGAGGGGAATATCTTGCAGTGCTCACACTTCTAATCTCCCTTTCATATGCAACCAGGGCAGACCCTTCTTAGCTATGGGGACAAGTCATGCTTGCTACCACAAGAGCAGCTCTCCTCTGGTCCTGGACAGATCACTCCAGTGTGCTTGTAAATAACCAATGGTATGGTCACTTGTGGTTAGAAGGACTGGCCTCCAGGTGACCAGGCAGGAAAGCTTTAGAGAAATTGATTTTATTTCTTTTTTGGACCACTAAGATAGATATGAATGGGCAGGCACAGCAGGCTAGTAAAAATGTTTGTGGGCTAGTAATGTTTGTGGGTTTATTTGCAGGGCTGCCACCACCTGCACTTTGGAAACTCTTGCTTTGATAGGTCAAAAGTTCTGAATGCTTGGCCACCCACAGGAATTGGAAATAGGACCCTGAACACTCACCCAGAATGCAGCACAGTTCCTGTGAAGGAGAGCTGAACCCAATATTAATCAGCACTCCACACCAATGTTTCTGTCATGTTTCACTGGAGCACCTACTGATAGCAGACTCTAAAATCTGGAATCCTTTCAGTCCATGCTGTGTGGGTCCTTCACTGGTCGTGGCATATCAATTGCATTCATGTGCACCAAACAAATGGCTACGCATAAGAGAAGGTAAAACAAAACCTAGCATTTTTAAACATACACCTGGTGCCCTACAAGCCTAGAATCAGCACAATGTGGCTCCTAGACAGTCCTTTGTGACCCCCAGCTATGTTTCAGCCCCTTCTCCTCTTTGCCATGTGTGTCTGGGGCAGAACTACATGCCGCTTTGGCAAATGCATGTTCCCAAATCTGTGTTTGTTTGGCTAATGTGAATGTGGACGCAGGAGTGGATCTATAAGGGAGAACTGACAGGCAGGAGGGAGTGTGCTTAAGCTTCCCCATGCCCACCAACTCCTCCCCTACCCCGGAACATTCCCCCCTCTCCAGTGCTGCCCCCCCCCCCCGCCAGCTGGGCTTATTTCCAGTTTCTGAGTCCAGCTGGGGACAGTGGGTTAAAACGGCCAGTGGAGAGGTGGGGGAGGTTTTCAGGAGAGAACTGGCAGGAAGGGAAAGATTCAGAGTGTCTCACCCACCTGCCATTGCTACCCTACAAACATCTCCCCCCCCCCACACACACACACAGTCCCTACATTAGTGTCATGAAACAAACACAGAGTCAGGAGCCTTGGATTTGCTTCTTGGATATGATTCATGTTTCTCCATCTGGGTGTTTTCCGGACTATGAGATTTGCAACGCTTAAAGTGTTGCAAAGTGTAATAGTAACCATGAGCACAGTGGTTCTCAGGCAGTTTTCTATGCAACATGACAGGGTTTTGCCCATCCATATTGCCCGTCACTGCAGCGGGTTTTCCAGGCAGGGAGTGTCCGTATTCCCCTTGGGATCACATTCACTGCTCCTCCACCAATAAGGTCATGGAGGAGGCAGGGAACCGCTGATGCGATGAACTTTAAAAATAAATAAATCTCAGTGCCTTTATGCAAAGGTGCAACAAATTTCTCCTTTGTGCAAGCAGAATAATCGAAATAAAATGGAGCAGAAATATGTTTTTAAAAAGCTTTACATGTCAACAGATCCTTGATCTGCCAAATGAGCCAGCAAATCCTCAGCATGAATGTGCACCCCAAAAAATCTTGAGGGGGGGGGAAGCAAATGTGTTTGAAATCAAAAGCTGAAAGCGGATGAGAAATGGGTTGCACCCTTGTGGATTGCACCCTTCTACCCTTGTGCATGAACTCGGGAGGGAAAGTTTTTTTAAAAATCATTTAGTTGGTGCTTCAGCAAGTGGCTACCCAGGTCTGGCAGCCCCTTGGGCACAAATTAATAGGAAATTGGGAACCCCAGAGTTAAATGTGAACTGATCAAAAGGAAACCAGCTGGCCAGCAGATCCCATTTGGGCAGGTGATGTGCTTTTGGTGGGGAAAGGGGGGAAGAATGGAGCCTCTTCCCCCACACACACTCTAAGCAGCGCCTGTCCCCCCTCCTCATCAAGAATTCAACAAAAAAAATATGAAAATAACTGTCCACACTGCAACATGCTGCAATGCATAAACAGTGGGGCAAGCCTCCCTACAACGGAAAAATACAGCTACTTCCCTGCAATGCTATTACCACGTTATAGGGCCATAACACATTAATAAAAGCCAAAACAAGGCATCAGAAATATGGATGGCACCCTGGTGACAACGCAACGACCGCGATGTCAGAACAGGGGCAATACAGAAACGTTGTGAACCCGTTGCAGTGTGTAATCTGGGAAATGCCCAAGAGGAATCCTTATGCACCTGCCACTGCCAGAGGTAGATGATGAGAAGCAGAAGGTGAATGGCTGGTATGAACTTCAAACTGCAGCACCATCTAGTAAGAGAGGCAGTACTTGGTGCTCTACAGGAGTCTTGCTAACAGCATTCAGTATTTTACTAATGTACAGTCAGGTTTCCGGCTTTCCTCCCTTTCCTGAGCTAGATGTTCTCATTTTTTGGCTAGCTGCGGACTGAGAGTCAGTGGTACTGTGGTTTCTCAACCTATCCAGATTTGTGGGCTAGCTAACAGGGTTCCCTAACACATTTCCATTCTCTACCATTTATCTTTATTTTAAAGGCTCATGATAAATAGTGAGAAGCTTGTAAAGGTAAAGTGTGCCATCAAGTCGGTGTCGAATCCTGGCGCCCACAGAGCCCTGTGGTTTTCTTTGGTAGAATACAGGAAGGGTTTACCATTGCCATCTCCTGCGCAGTATGAGATTATGTCTTTCAGCATCTTCCTTTATCTCTGCAAAAGGAAGGTATTTCCGATAGTCTGGGAAATATACCAGTGGGGATTCGACCCGGCAACCTCTGGCTTGCTAGTCAAGCCATTTCCCCACTGCGCCATTAGGTGGCTTGAGAAGCTTGTACTTCTCTAAAATAAAAAACATACTTTGATTTCACCTGCAGAGAAAGCCTGGGAAAATACATGTGGGGTCAGACCTGATGACTCTGAAACTGCAGGAGAAAGAGAAAAGCCAACATGTTCTTTTCACACTTAACTTGTTAGCAGAACCTTTCCTAGTTCCCCCAAAGAATACCTTTGGACGGAGAAGAAAAGGCAGCATTTTTAAAAAATGAATCTTCTCCTTGCCACCTCGACTGCAAGCCTGTGCCAATCCCCCTGCCCAGGAATGGTGCAAGGGAGCCCGAGGGAAAGTGGCTGCCAGGTTTTCCATCTCTGCTCTTGTTTACATGGATCTGTCTGAAGTCTCCTTTCAGCAGAATAAGAGAAAACGAGCCTTTTAATTCCCCAATAAACTCTATGCCACAGTGTGAGTCATTGTTTGCTTTTTTTACATTGGCTGGGAAGGGCCTTCTGGTTTTAATAACTAATACTGCTGAGTTCAATAAAAAGCCCTTAATTTAATTTAACCCAAACCTTGATTAATGCCAGCTTCCCCAGGAATTTTATCTTTGCTTTAATTTGAGTCACCATGTTAAAGAGAGAGAGAAAGGAGACAGAAAGGGACAGGAGTCAATTAGTTCCTGTGCTTATATCTAGGCAAAGGGCTGGAAAATGGAAGATTGACAGGTACGTGCCGAGAGTCAAATCCTCGTCCCTCTGAGCAGTTTTTCGTGGGGAATCAAATGTTTTCCTTAGTCTTGGAAGAAACACATCATACGGTTCACAGTTCAGTTTGGAAAATACAATATTCCGGGGCCAATTAGGATCAGATTTCTTTGCTGGAAGTATATTGCTTTTAATGTGTTAATATTCCAGAGATATGCTACTGTGTAACTGGACACAGAGAGCCCTTAAAAGTGGAATGTTTAAACATTAAAACAGACAGCCTTGTGCATGGCCTGTGAGCAGTTATGGAAGGAAAACATCTGAGAAAAGCTCAGGAGGAGATGTCGTCGTCGTCTTCTTCTTTTCTTCCTCCCCACATATTAGTGGCATGCACGCACACATGTGTCTAATGCCATGCTTGGACACCTGTGTTTTTATGCTGTATTTAAAAGATGCAGAAGGAGGACATTAACTGCACATGAAATGCTAGACAGTCTGTTAGGATTATGAGATTCTTCTTCCACGCCCTGGTCCATATTTGGCTTTAACAGAATTGCCTTATTTTGTCCACACAGGGACAAATTATATGTTATGTTAAATGCATATTAAAGAAACTTGCTTAGGACTAGTCATTTCTTTTATTAAACACAATGCAGCCATGTGATCCCAATCCAGTTCACGGCCACAGCATATAGGGTGGTTAAACCTTTCTCCTTACAGTTTCTCCACAGATTATCACTTCCCCCAGAGCAGCTACTTGCTGTAAATAGCAGCTTCAGGAGCAATCTTGTGTGGGGAAAGAATGCTAGAAAAATACGGGCAACCTCCCCTCCCACCATGCTGTGGTCCCACCAGCTTGATGGATCAGGGTTCCTGTGGCTGCATTTTGATTTTTTTAAAGACTCAGCAATTCCCAAGCATGTTACTTCTAAAATGCATGTAATATAATGTAATGTGTAGTTCAGCCCTCAATGGACAAATGGATAGGCCTCCTGAAAAGAATGCCCAGTCATTACATATCTGCCTGGAAGTTTTACAGACAGGGCTTTCCCCCCAAATCCAGTCCTGATTGGAGTGTGGATCCAATCCACATATTGGCGGGATTTAACCTGACCTCCCTGCAGGCTATCAGAGACCAGGACAGACAGGGCTTTGTTTTTCTCCGAAGGGAGGCTGTGAATTCTGGCTTAGCCTGAGTTATGTCCAGGGTAAAAAAAATCCTCTATTTCCAGCAGCTTTTGAAAAAAACCCTCCAGGGCTTCTGCTTTCGCGGAAGGTGTTGATGGAGGTGCTGATGGCTATGTGAATAGTCCATCTAATCCAGGCCTGCACAACATAAGGCCCGGAGGCCGGATTCAGCCCGCAGGGACTATTTTACTGGCCCCCAGGTATCCTGCAGCAACACAGGAGCTGGAAACTGCCTTATAGCACCACCCTGTGCATGCTTTCTCAGTAATATGCTCCACCGTGTACCCAGTGAGGCTTACTCCCATGTATTCATGCCTAGGATTGCAGCCTGAAAGCAATGACAATTTAGGGAGAGGAGAAGACTTGGCATTTGTTTGGGGCTGACATGTGCTCCAGGGGCCCCACTGATTGAGCAGGGACAGCACCTATTTTCTGGCCACTGTTCTTGGGTCCATTGATGGGGAATAGATCTAGAAGTAACTAATAATATTTTTAATTTCAATGTAATGTGCTAAAAATTGACCTCGGCCCCTGCACACCAAGTTGTGGATGGTTTCGGCCCACTAGGGCATTTGAGTTGTACAGCCCCAATTCTAATTCCTCGAATTAAAATACCTCAAATCTGCTGCAAAGCAGATTTGCTCCTCAGATACCCCGAGGCATAGAGCCATGTGTGAAAAATGAGATTTGAGAAATCTGAGAAATGAGGGCTCATGCTGGACTCACACTGGGCTAGGAGGAGGCAGTGGCAGCTGAGGACTGCCTTGGGGTGCTTCTTGGAGAAGACCTGCTCCGATGATGGTGGTGGGAAGTGGCTGGCAGAAGCAGGCAGGTGAGGCAGCGGGAGGTATCTTGCCTCCCTGTCGAGGCCTCTAAAATCTGTTGCATAGGGACTCATATCTCACCTCATGAAAGCACCAGCCTTGTCTTGCAATCAAACACTGCACCAAGGTCTTGTGGTTTGTGGGGAGGCGAGCTGGTTTGGTGGTAATGAGCATGAATTATCCCCTTTGCAAAGCAGAGTCTGCCCTGCTTTGCATTTGGATGAGTGACTACATGTGAGCATTGTCTGCTGTAAGATATTCCTCTGTAAGATAGGGGATGAGGCCATAGATCAGAGGTAGAGCATCTGCCTGCATCCAGAAGATCCCAGGTTCAATCCCTGGCATCACCAGGTAGGGCTGAAAGAGACTCCTGCCTGAAACATTGGAGAGCCACTGCCAATCAGTGTAGACCAGGCCTGCTCAACTTTGCTGCCCCCCCTCCCCCACAACTGTTTTTGGACTACAATTTCATTTTCAGATGCCACATAGCCAAGTTCTCTGGCCTGCCGTATCTTCTCAGATACAGATATACTTGTGCAAGGGGCCTCAGTAACTTTGCTTGTAACATGAAGAATGCTTTTACTTTGCTCTGCTGTCACCCAGGCCAGAGAGCTGAACAGGCATGCAGAGGTTCAAGGCAGATGGACTACATTTTAGTAGCAAGCAGAGGTATGATGTGCAGAAGGAGTATTTGCCAAGAGACAAAAGAGAGCTGAAGATGCTTTTACAGAGCTACAACAGCTGCTGCCTCTGTCTGTGCCTTTATTGCAGTGGTTATAATTTATTGTATTGTCATTCTTTTAATTGTGCACCACACTGGGATCTTTGTGGAAGGATGCCCAAGAAAAGCACTAACTATAGTAAATATTAAATAAACAAACAGCATCTTCCTCATCCCAGGAGACAAAGGCACAGCTGATAGCTGAAATGCATTCACAAGTCTAGAGAAGGCCTGTCAAATACATAACCCATATATATATATGGGGGTGGTAGTGTCACAATATTTATATACACACCCATACAGTTCTATGGTCACTTAAGCAACATGCTGTGGCAGACAACCTAGTTTACAGGCCAGATCCATCCGCTTGCTGTCCAGAAGAAGGATAAGATCCTGCTCATCATTCCAGTCTCAGAATCTATTTTCTTCTCCTAAGCAGCGTTGACAAGGGGACAAAGAGGCACCTTTCAAAGTGGTGATTCTCCTCTTGTATTGAGCAAGGAGAGACAAACTGTCCCTATTCAACTCAGCACAGAGTCCCTCCAGTGGCTGTTTGCTGACATCCCTCTCATGTCTCTTCTTAGATTGTGAGCCCCTTTGGGACAGGAAACAATCTTTTCTTTTCATTTGCTTTGTAAACTGCTTTTGATAACTTTTTTTTTGGTTGAAAAGTAGTATAATTTTTAAAAATAATTTATTATAATAATCAGCAAAAATTGTTGCATATGTGGAACATTCTAACACAAGGGGAGCATTAGTCTGAATGCTGCCCAGTATCTTTCCACATTACTAAACATAATGAGAAATGGTCCAAAAAGAACCCTGAAGTCCTGGTTGTGCAAATGAAGTTCCATCTCACGTTATAGCCCAAACTATTATCATACACACTTCTTGCATAGTTGCAAGACTGTACTCTCCCCGGGCAGCTGGTTCTTGCTTAGATAAGGATGTTTGTAGCCAACTACCACTTGAAGTAGAAGAAAAGATTCCAAGCCTGTGTCTGAATCATACGTCCACACCACAAGAGATTTATCAAAATCAGAGTTTGCAAGCACTTGAACCTGGGACAGTCTGTGCTTAATGGCTCCAAATCCCATCTGGCACTTTTCATCCCAGAAGAACCTGTCATGCAAATCCTTTTTTCATATATCAGTGATAGAGGCTATCACAGCAGTATGTCTTTGATGAAGCATCCCTAGTTACTTTGCCAGCCCAATAAAAGATTGAGCCTCTCTCTCCGTCTTTGTCTTCCTTCCAATCCAGTGACATTTGTAGGAAGCCGGAGCCATTCCCATTCCCATTCGGCCACTCTGGCAGAGAGCCCATCTCTCTCAGAACTGTGTGTGTCTCATGTATACGGTACTCCCATAAATGGCTAAATATAGCAATCTCTCTCAACGCAAGAGTTCATGCACATCTCTCAGTAATGTCACCTTGTCATCTTGAACTGAGAAGGGATAATAGCTAAGCTGACCTTGGCAGTGACCGTTCTTGCCACATTTGGGCCTCTAGTGGGATTTGCCAAAAGGTTTTGGTCAAAGGAAAGGTAGGCCAAAATTCATTATTCACCTTTGTGTATTAAATCACATCAGCCTTAAGTGTGGAGAGGAAGTGCATCTGGCACTGAGGTCCTCTTCGTTTCCCACCATTCACTTTGAACTTCATGAAGCCCATCTCTCCTGGGGCCTTTTCCCATGATCAGACAAGGCATTTCCCATTTCCGTATTACTCCTGCAAGTCCTCTTTCCATGCCATTGGTGCAATGTCCCATACATATGTAATAGGTTGGGGTGGGGCAGTGCTGCCCCTGCTACAAGGAAATAGCTTTGCTGCTTCAACTCTTTTAAAAAATCTGTCTGCATATGCTTTCCAGCTGAGAAAAGGGACAAACACAACCCCTACAGTTTGTTTTTTAAAGAACTGGAATGCAGATAAGGTGCTAAATAGTAAACAATGCACTGACTCCAAATTATTATTTTTTAAATCCCAAAAAGCCTATGACTCATAAAATGGTGGAGGCATGGCAGTGGGAGAGTGGTATCATCTAATCACTGTGTGATTAAATTAGTGCTTCTCACTAATTTAATCACAAACAAGATCCATACAGAGCTGTGACACCATTATTCAACCATATACCACAGGAACCAAAACAATAATAGAGATGTATTTTATTTTCCCAGGTACAAAATGTGCTATAGTTTGAGCAGTCAGAAAATTCTGTTCTCTGCCAGAGAAGCACAACTTGGAAAGAGTGGAAAGATAGGAGGATCAGCAACAACAAATGAGAAACAAATGCATATTCAGTGCACAACACATTGACTGTGTTGAAAGAGATGAACACTACAGAGCTCTCTTGTGGGCTATACAACTAACTTATTCCTTTAAGCTCTCTCATGCCGTTTAGTTTTATCATTTCCTTGTAGCCCTGAAAACATGATTTGCCTTGGTCCTATGACCTTTCTCCAGCATCTTTCTTATGCACTATTCTTATTGCACTGCGGCTCAGTGGAAAGCACCTTGAGCCATTCTGGGACAGGCTCATTCTCAGGCAGTTTTAGGTTACAGAAGACAATGTCCCACATACTGCAGCACAATGCAACATGCACTTTGTGAGCACACAGTTGTGCAATTGAGCTCTTGTGCAACTGCAAAACAATGTGCAATATGTTTACACAATATAATACCATTATTTCCAATGGATTACAGTTGCATAAATGCAGTGTGATTCCTGCACAAGAGCACAGTTTTGTGCCAGCATGCTCAGGTCGCTATGTACATTGTGCAATATATAGGCCAATGACTGACATGACAAAATTGCTCAGAGTAATCCCATTGAACTTAAAAGAAGAAGTTAGGTAATGCCTAATTTGTTCTTTTAATTTCAATGGACTATTTTAAGTAATTTTCCTCATCATGTAGGCCACTGATTTTCTGTTTAAGGACATCTGTGGTACATGGTATCATACACCCCCATGAGCTATCTGGTCTGCTTTCAGTTAGCAGATGTATCAAGGGATCTCTGATACTGTATTTGCCTACTTGTCTACACAGTTCATCATACACACAGCTTTGTCCCAGGAGAGATTATAGCCCATTGAGTACATGGGACTTACTTCCTAATAAAGTATTCTTAGGATTGCAGCTTTAGCCTTGCCTCATGAGTGCAAACTTCTTCAGCCCAGGGTCCAAACTCTGGTGGGTCTGTCAACACACTGTAAACATGCACCAGAAAGCCATACAATAAAAGCCATACAGCTGCCTAACACATGCCCATCACATGTCCTCAGCTGTCTGGAGATGTATGTCACCATTTCATTCTCTGTCCACCAAAGCAAGTGCCAATGAATAGGCAGTAAAGATGACAGCCTTGTAAAGTGTGAATCGGTCTTTATACATCTTTTAAAACAGATACATCTTTTTAAAATGATGACAATGCCTTTCACACACAAATCTGGAAATGTTTTTCAATATATAGTAATAAAACACAGTATGGTGTGTTTGTGGTAGACAGACCTGACAAACCTTCTCACAAACTGAAACATTAGAGGCATTGTCCTCCAAGTCCAGGGACAGTCCTTCTCTGGGGTGCGAGGAGGCGGTCACCTCAAGCCATGGATTTTTGGGGTGCCAAGGCAGCAAGGTGCTCCCTGCCGCCACCATCAGAGCAGCTCTTTGGATGGATCTGACCTTGCAAGCTTTGCAGAGAACCCCTCTCCTCACCCTTTTTGCACAACTTATAAGAAGCACATGGAGAGGAAGAGGAGCCTGCTGGCAGTCTTCCCTCCTCCCTCCCCTGCTTCCACTTTCCAGTTTCCAAGAGTCTGTTTTGAAACAGGGCTGGCTTCCATTGAAGGCAAGGGGCAAGTTCTCATTTGGCACTTTGTTTCAGGCACTGCAACCAGAAACACTTTTACGAGGGATGTGCACGGAACCAGTTCCATGAACGCCTGGGAGGGCAGGAGGGTTACTTTAAGGAGCAGGGAGTGTGCCTCCTACCTGCCCATCCCTGCCCCACCACTCTCCCCACAACCACACCGGCACTCTCCAAAAAAGTGTGGGCATGGGGCTGCAGCATTCCTCCTTGTAGCCCCGTTCAGCATCAACACACAAATGGCCGGCGCACGTGCATCAGCCATTTGTGTGGCGACACTGAACTGGGGGCTGCAAGGAGAAACGCTGCAGCCCCATGCCCACACTTTTTGGGAGAGTGCTGGGGGTGGGGGAAGTGGCGGGGCAGGGATGGGCAGGTAGAAGGTACCCTCCCTGTCCCTTAAAGTAATCCCCCGCCCTCTGAACCGGTTTGAACACCGATTGGCAGAACCAGTTCAACACTCCAGAAAAGGACCACTAAACCAGTTCTGTGCACATCCTTAACTCTCACCCCTAGACTTCAGGGGCCAAGGTTCAGGGCCTCCACACCCTCTGGGGGCCTCCAATCCTCTTTAGACTGTCCTGGGCAGTGTGGTCACTGCTGGCCTGCACTGCCCTGGGCAGCTGAGTGTGATTATGACCTGTGCCAGGTGCTTTAGAGACAGAGGGGGGAAAGAAAAATGTGGGATGGGAATAGGTTAAGTTGTGGGTTGAAATGTTTCTGCTACTGCATATTTGCATAAATACACCCCACGTGTTAAAAAATACTGTGTTTGTCACAGGGTGTGTGTATGTGTGTGCAGGGGGATGATGCTTAACTTGCAACAGGAGGAGGGCCTCCAGAGTGGGGCGGGGGGGGGGGAGTTCCAAAGGCCTTTAAGTCCAGGCTCCAAAATTACCTATGTGCACCTCTGACTGCAACGCCTTGGGCCACTCTTGCTGCACTCCAGTGGGCACAGGCTGGTCTTGGTCATGGCACCAAAACTTTCAAATGCCCTTCCTTGGAGGCCCATTGCTGCATCTTTGCTGCTCATTCTCCGGCAAGCAGCAAAGACAAGGTTTTTTCAACAAGCCTTTGGGCTTAATTATGATCAATTATGTGATTTATTGGCTGCTGAAATGCTGGAGGTTCAGCCTGTATTAGCATTTGGCTTCCTCTTTTGTCCTGTTTTAAATTTTGCTTTTTCGGATTCTTTTATTATTCATATTGCTAACTACCTTGGGAGTCTACATGCCCCAAAGGAAAGATAACTATCAATCAGTCAATTAAATTAACAAGGGCTGATTTATTAGAGTCTCATGTTTAGGTACAGAGGAACAAAGTTCAATGCCAGTGTCAGTGCAAAGTACTTTTCACTGTAAGCAGCACAGCACACCCACCCATGTCTTTAAAAAGAAGGGTAACACACATAAGCCCGATTCAGACATTATGCTGTATGAGTGTATAGATATCTGTACACTTGTGTTTGTGTGAATGACTATACCTGTATTCGTTTAAAAAGTGGACCTGGATACAGGCCCTTCAAAAGCATGGCACAGATACGAAGTATACTTCTGTACCAGCATTCAGCATAACATGCGAATGACTTTTAGGAGAGGAGAGCTTGTCTTGTGATAGCAAGAAGCATGACTTGTCCCCTTAGCTATGAAAGGTCTGCCCTGGTTGCATATGAATGGGAAACTTGATGTGTGAGCACTGTAAGATATTCCCCTCAGGGGATGGAGCCGCTCTGGGAAGAGCATCTAGGTTTCAAGTTCCCTCTCTGGCTTCTCCCTAAAAGGGCTGAGAGAGATTCCTGCCTGCAGCCTTGGAGGTCGCTGCCAGTCTGTGTAGACAATACTGAGCTAGATAGACCAAGGGTCTGACTCAGTATATGGCAGCTTCCTATGTTCCTGTGACTGTTGCTGTGTACAGATCTGTGCCTGTGTACACTGTACACTCATAGTGTGAGTGCTGAACATAACGTGTGAATGGGCCAAATCTCCAAAGATGATGGGTACTCTCAGATGATAGCAAAATACCTTTTTAAGCACCAGCACAGTTCTCTGCTAATTGAGCAATCCAACCCATTATGGATTACTTTCTTTAGGAAGCATAGATATCCTAGGAAAACCACATTCCCCCACTTAGCTAGAGCACCTGATGCTGCTGCCACTGCTGGAGGAACTTCAACCAGCCACCCCTTTCTCTCTCAAGAGCACCCGATTGCCACTGCTATTCCAAGGAGGTCACCCTCCCACTAAAGTTTCTGCCAGCTGCTACCATGGGATTTATATACCTACCTGCCTCTTTCACATAGAAATTTGCACACTATTGTTTCAGCTGTCCCATTAGAGAAAAGTCAGGAGGAGGCAATGTTATCTAAGGATTTGCCAACTTCACCTCAGTTTTTGGGCTTTGAAATGAAAAAAGACTGGAGAGTCTTGTCAATTTCACCTTTTCCCAGTCAAAAGGTGTATGCCTGCATCCACACTGGAGTGAGGCTGTTCATACTATAGTTTTGTTCGGCACTCCCCATTCCTCTGGGGAGCGAGAAGTCTCAAGGAGCAGTGCTGCCAGGTCTGGTTTCCTTTGGATAAGTGAGCATAGCCTCTCTCAACCAAAGATGAGATCTGGGTGAGACACGTGGCATTTATGTAATATTTACTACAAATATATAAGCAGAGACAAAGTAGTTACTCCTGCAAGGTGGCAGGAGGACCCACTACCCTGCACCAAACCCCCAGAGAAAGATCTCACACCATCAAGATGCCACCAGCTACCTTTCTATCAACTTCTGCTACTTCACACATGAATACACACTTTTGTTCTCTTCCCTTCACTGGGGGAGGCCATATTTTTCAAGACCAGATGGCCATCTCCTTCAATACAGTCAAGAGCAAGGGTATCAAACTGCAGCTCTCCAGCTGCTGTTGGCCTACAACTCCCATCATGCCATCACAGTGGCCAGTAGCCAGGAGTGATGGGAATTGTAGGCCAACAACAGCTGGAGGTCCACAGTTTGACACCCCGCTCAAGAGCGCTCTCCAGGTTTCAGAAGACCATTTCTTAACAATTAGGTCCATTCTGATCATTCTGGCGATAGCACAACAACAAAAGTCAGCATGAAGGTGTAAGACCTTCATTCAATACACATCAAGATGAAACTGACAAACACCCTGTTAATTTCCCATCACATTTGCCTTGAAACAGTAGCAGGACTCTATGGAGTTTCAACTCTTCTTCAAGTCCACAGCAGGAGAGCACTTTGGAATAAATAATGACAGAGAGGCAGCCAGTTAATTGATAGGGGAGAATTCCACATCACCACCAAGTACATCAAAACTCACACCTTCATATAGCAAGGGTTAATTCTATAGTTGGAGATTCGCGAGGAGGTGTGAGCGGGAAGTCAACATTTGTGTAACGTGATGTGAATGTTAAGATATTGTTAAAATCAATAAAAATTTAAAGTGAAAAGAAAAAAAAACTCACACCTTCAAACACAGTGAGAAAATGGTGCCATGGCAATTCAACTGAAAGGACTGTGCTACTGTTGCAATGGAAGCGCCAGGGGCGTAACTATAATAGGGCAAGGGGAGACAGTTGTCTGGGGGCCCACTGCCTTGGGGGGACCCCCAGAGGAAAGTCACATTACTGACTTCCCCAGCCGCGCATCCGCCCGGGCTTCCTTCAGTTGTATTCATCCTCCAAAATGGATGTGAGTGTTAAGACCTGGAGCAACCAGAACAATATGTCTTTCTCTAGTACCATTAAATGACCTGGATCATCCACAATTTTAAAAATAATTTAGGATGATGTTCTATTGTTACCACTATTCAGCCTCATTTAAGATTTCTTTACTTCATGAGCTGAGCTTCAGTGAGGTGGGGGGCATTTTAAAATCTTGTCTCTGGGCCCACTCCAACCTTGCTATGCCCCTGGGAAGCGCCAAACATTGTTACAAGAGGTAATTGATTGCTGCCAACCAACATGGAAAGGAAAGATTGTGCCATTGAGTCGGTGTCGACTCCTGGCGCCCACAGAGCCCTGTGGTTTTATTTGGTAGAATACAGGAGGGGTTTACCATTGCCATCTTCCGGGCAGTATGAGATGGTGCCTTTCAGCATCTTCTTATATCGCTGCTGCCCGATATAGGAGTTTCCCATTATCTGGGAAACACACCAGCAGGGATTCGAACCAACAGCCTCCTACTCTCTAGGCAGGTTGCTTCCCCGCTGCACCATTAGGTGGCTCAGCCAACCTAGCTAGGATATAGGAAAGCTGTCTTGTACTGAAAGACTCTTTGTCTTTCCAGCTCAGTACAATGAGCAGCAGTGGCTCTCCAGGGTTTCAGAGGGGGCTATTTCCCAGCCCTTTTCTTTCTTTCCTAATCCCACCTTCCCTCAAAATAGAATCTAAGGCAGCCAGGGTTGGAACCTGGGGCCTTCTGCATGCAAATTTTATTGTATTTTATTTTAACAGGTTTCTATCCCAATCTTCTTCCAAGGAGCCCAGAGTGATATATATTCATACCTGACAAGATGTCCCTATTAATGGCGAATAGGTACATCTTGGCAGGTATGGTATATGGTTTTAGGTTTATCCTCACAACCACCTTGTGAAGTAAGTTAGGCTGAGAGATAAGTGACTGGCCCAGAGTTATCCCATGAGTTTCATGGCTGAGTGGGGATTTGAGCTTGGGTCTCCCTGGTTCCAGGCCAACGCTTTAGCAATTACACCACACTGGTTCAAATAAGGTGCTCTGCTACCAAGTTATGGCCCTTCCTGCAGATGTATCCCACACATCTCCCAGCTAAAGTTTCCTAGGAAAAATGTGTGCTGGCATGGAATATTCCATGTCTCCCCAACCCCTGCAAGCCACAAACAATGAACTGTAGTGGGAGCAGGAAAATTCTGGAAGTAATGCCATCATCTCACATATTGCTTTTACCAAACATTAGCAAGAGAGCCAGCGTGGTGTAGTGGTTAGAGTGCTGGACTAGGACCGGGGAGACCCGAGTTCAAATCCCCATTCAGCCATGATACAAGCTGGGTGACTCTGGGCCAGTCACTTCTCTCTCAGCCTAGCCTACTTCACAGGGTTGTTGTGAAAGAGAAACTCAAGTATGTAGTACACTGCTTTGGGCTCCTTGGAGGAAGAGCAGGATATAAGTGTAATCATCATCATCATCATCATCATCAGACATCACCAAGACCTAGCAATGGCTTAAGAATGGCAACCTGGAGAAAGAAACAGAGGGTCTAATATTGGCTGCACAAGAACAGGCACTAAGAACAAATGCAATAAGATCAAAAGTCGGGAGGGCGGGAATCAACAACAAACAGCAAGTGCCACCTTTGTAAAGAAGCAGATGAAACTGTGGACCACCCAATCAGCTGTTGTAAAAAGATCACACAGACTGACTACAAACAAAGGCATGATAAGGTAGCAGGGATGATACACATGAACATCTGCAAAAAATACAAGCTACCTGTAGCCAAAAATTGGTGGGACCATAACATTGAAAATGTTGTAGAAAACAAAGATGCAAAAATATTATGGGACTTCTGACTACAAACAGACAAATATCTGCCATATAATACACCAGATATAACTGTAGTCGAGAAGAAAGAAAAACAAGTTAAAATAATTGTCATAGCAATACCAGAGGATAGCAGAATAGAAGACAAAGAAATAGAAGAAATCACAAAATACAAAGATCTACAAATTGAAATTGAAAGGCGGTGGCAGAAAAAGACCAAAATAATCCCAGTGGTAATTGGCGCCCTAGGTGCAATTCCAGAACAACTTGAAGAGCACCTCAACACCATAGGGGCCACAGAAATCATCAGCCAGTTACAAAAAGCAACTTTACTGGGAACAGCCTATATTCTGCGACGATATCTATAGCAACAGTAAAAACATTGACAATAAAATTCTGGCATCCCAGGTCCTTGGGAAGGACTCAATGTCTGGATAAAACAAACCAGTCAATAACACCTGTCTGACTGTGTAAACAACAACAACAACAACAATAATAATAAGAGAGATGAGAGGGGGGAAGATGTGGGTCCGTGGCAGCCTCACATAATCCACAATGTCTTTTTTGGCAAACAGAGAAACCGCCCTACTATGTTGCCCACAGACATCTGTTAAATCATCCACAATCTGAGCAGTCCTGCCTGGGCCTCAATCCTCCCACTTCTCCTGGATCTAGTAAGAAAAGGCTCACAAACCCTGTCTTGGGACCTCAGAGGAAATATATTCCCTATGGTTGTTGAGCAATCTTCATCCCATAAACATTAAATAAAGGTATTAAATAGTTTTACTCTGAGTAGATGCCAATTTGCTACTAATGGTGGTATTTAGATTTTAAAACATACTGAGTTACACAGCAATAAAGTTTCCAAATGCAGCCCACAACTTTCAATGAGCCACAGGTGCCAAAATTAAGGGCCAAATTACCAGTCTGGTTTAAATGATGATATGGGAAGGCTCATCACGTCAAGGAAAACAAATACACATAATTCCATTCAGATTCTAAGGAGAAGCTGCTAAAATTTACAGAAGGAAACGTGTTTCAACACGGGGTTTCCAATCTCAGGCTGTCCTCAAAAAGCCATTTTCTAAATCCAGAGCTGAGTTTTTTTTTAAAGCAAACCCAAAACTCAATGCTCTTGAAACAGACCAAAACAGAACAAAATATCTGGTTTTTGCCAATATTTATTAATACATTGGAAGCTTAAGTGTATCATGGAAATGCCTGCTCTGTTGAGTAAAATGAAATCTGGGGGCTACTCACCTCTAAAAGCAGATTGGAGACACATTTCCAAACAAGCCAGTGTCACCCCATCACAGTGTTTCCCAACCAGTGTGCCGTGGTACACTAGTGTATCATGGGACAATGCAAGGAGACAATAAGGGAGTAGGAGTATGTGAAGAGGTTTGGAACTGAACCACTTCAGTTTTGAGCCGGTTTGGTTCAACAGTTTGGGGACAAGTCAAATCACCCCCAGTTCTGCTCGACCCCGGATCAAACCTCCTCCGACCATTCAGGGGGTTCATGGACCAAAAAGTAAAAAATAAATTAAAAACTTTTTTTTACTTACCCCCACCGGTGGGGGCTTCTCCGAGGTGCCAGGGGCTCCACGGAGGTTAGCCCTCCCCTGCTGGTCTCTGCGGTCTTTGGCCCTTTCCAGGCCTCCCCCCCCCGGCCATTTTGGAGGCTGCCGTGCATGCGCAAATGGCCCTTGCATGGCCTGACTTGCAGGGGAACCTCCACGGACTCCCTGCTGCCTCAGAGAAAGCCCCTAGAGGGAACATGTTTTTTAATATATATAAACTTATAAACCTATAAAGGAGGCAAAGAGAGAATCTGAGGGACACTTAGCTAAAAGCTTCAGGGGAATAAGCAGGGGCATATCTAGGGTAGGGCAGGCAGAGCACATGCCCCGGGCACCACTAGTGGGGGCGCCATTTTTAAAATTTTAAAAAATGGCTGCTGAAAACAAAATGGCCATCGTGCATGCTCAAATGGTCCCTGCGAGGCCCTAGAGGCCAGAAGGGGGAGGTGGAATCTTTGCAGACCCCTCACGGCTTTTAGGAAGGGGCTACAGGTAATTTTAAAAAAAATATATTAATATAATATAAGTCACTGTACACATATTCAGTTTGGCACTATGTACAGAGATTCAGTGCTTGTGAATACTGAGCTGAAGCTTATTAGCTAGGATTGTATTCATTTGCTCTTACTTTGCTTCTTGTGCAGGGGTGTAACTACCATTAGGCAAGGGGAGGCGGCTGCCTGGCTATATACATGACTATATATTGTGAAGTGTGTGTGTGCATCAGCGAGGGGCCCATTTTAAAATTTTGTCTCCGGGCCCACTCCAGCCTTGTTACGCCCCTGTTCTTGTGATAGTGAGTTAAATGTGATGTCTTAATAATATGGCTATTAATGGTGAGTTTGTCTTTGAATCAGTGTGAAATCCTTAGTATTAAGGCCCACTGGGAGTTTCTTGCTCTCTTTCTCTCATTTTAACTGTCTTTCTGAAATACTAGAATATATTCCAAGCAGTGACACAGTTTACTCTGCATATCCTTTAATTATTTTCAGAGTATCTGGGGAAAGTCAAATTCTTCATTTATTTTTAAAACTTATGTAATAGTGATGCTACAATGCATAGTAGAGAATTAGACAGGCACTTCTGTTTAGTTTTCCAAGTACATCTCCACATAGTATTTGGGTATTTCATGAGCCCCAGCATACTGAAATTTGTAGTTTTCCAGCATTTTTTGGTCTGGCTACATCCACTGCTAAATAGTTTTTGAAATATTAAAAGATGAATGAGCTTGACTTGTATTTTTCAGCTAATATTATGGTAAAGTTATCTGAAAGATGGGTGTCAGATGTTTGGACAGGGGGTGCAATTTCAGTGCTTGCCCTAGGTGCTATTTTCCCTAGATATGCCTCTGGGAATAAGAAACATTTATTTAAATACATCAGAAGCAGGAAACTTGCCAGGGAGGTGGTTGGTCCATTAGATGATGAGGGAATGAAAGTGATTATTAAGGAGGATATGTAGACTGCAGAGAAGCTAAACAAGTTCTTTGCATCTGTCTTCACAGCAGAGGATACTGAGAGTATACCTGTGCCTGAACAGAGTTTCTCAGGGACAGAGGCTAAAGAACTGAATCAGATAGAGATGACAAGGGATGACATTTTAAACTGTCTGGAAAAATTTAAAATTAACAAATCACCAGGGTCATGTGGCATCCACCCTAGAGTTCTTAAAGAACTCAAATGTGAGATTGCCAACCTCCTTGCAAAAATATGTAACTTATCCCTACAATCAGGTGCTATACCAAAGGACTGGAAAGTAGCCTATGTAACACCAATTTTCAAAAAGGGATCCAGGGGATCCAGGAAATTACAGGCCAGTTAGCTTAACATCTGCTCCAGGCAAATTGATGGAAAGCATTCTCAAAGATAAAGTTGTTACGCAAATAGAAGAACAGGCCCTACTGAAGGAAAATCAGCATGGCTTCTGCAAAAGTAAATCTTACCTCACCAACCTTTTGGAGTTCTTTGAGAGTGTCAACAGGCGTGTGGATAAAGACGATTTCGTTGACGTAGTATACTTTTACTTTCAAAAAGCTTTTGACAAAGTTTCTCATCAAAGACTCTTGAGAGAATTTAGAAGTCATGGGATAAGGGGATAAGTTCATGTGTGGATTGGTAACTTGTTGAAGGACAGGAAACAGAGGGTAGGTATTAATGGACAGTTCTCTGAATGGGGGAGAAGTACAAGTGGGCTCCCCCAGGAATTTGTATGGGACCAGTGCTTTTAATTTATTCATAAATGATCTAGAAGTTGGGGCAAGAAGCAAAGTGGCCAAATTTGCAGATGACACCAAACTATTTAGGGTAGTGAAATCCAAAACAGATTGTGAGGAGCTCCAAAAAGATCTCTCCAAACTGGCATGGTGTGGAGAAAGTGGGTAGAGGGAAATTTTTCTCCCTCTTGCCTAACACTAGAACCATGGGTCAACCTATGAAACTGATCCCCAAGAAATTTAGGACCAACAAAAGGAAGTACTTTTTCACACAACCAGGGGCATAGCAAGGTTGGAGTGGGCCCAGAGACAAGATTTTAAAATGGGCCCCACTTCACTGAAGCTCAGCTCATGAAGTAAAGAAATCTTAAATGAAGCTGAATAGTGGTAACAAAAAGCATAGTAGAATACACACACACACACACACACACACACACACACACACACACACACACCTCCTATGTGCCAAAATAGAACATTATCCTAAATTATTTTTTTTTTAAGGTTTTGTAAATTGTGGACAATGCAAGTCATTTAATGGTACTAGAGAAAGACATGCTGTTCTGGTAGCCCCAGGTCTTAACACTTGCATCAGTTTCGGAGGATGAATACAACTGAAGGAAGCCCAGGTGGGTACGCGGCTGGGGGAGTAAGTAATGGGACTTGCCTCTGGGGGTCTCCCCAAGGGAGTGGGCCCCCAGACAACTGTCTCCCCTTGCCCTATTATAGTTACGCTCCTGCACACAACGCATAATCAACTTGTGGAATTCTCTGCCACAAGATGTGGTGACAGCCAATAACCTGGATGCCTTTAAGAGGGGTTTGGATAACGTTCATGGAGGAGAGGGTCTATCAACGGCTACTAGTCTGAGGGCTATAGGCCACCTCCAGCTTCAGAGGCAGGATGCCTCTGGATACCAGTTGCAGGGAAGCAACAGCAGGCAAGAGGGCATGTCCTCAGTTCCTGCCTGTGGGCTTCCCAGCACCATCTGGTGGGCCACTGTGTGAAACAAGATGCTGAACTAGATGGGCCTTGGGCCTGATCCAGCCGGGCTGTTGTTATGGGACGCTGGACGGTGTGCTGACTTGCTCTCAATCAGCTCCAAAAGCAAGGGGATTAAACTCTCACCTTTGAAGCTGACAATCCACAATGCACTGGGGAGAATGTGTACTTCCTGGTACATAAGGGAGCCAGTTTAAGCTCCCAATTTTTGAAGTTGGATCACTCCCTTATGCACCAGGAGTGAGACATCTTTCCTGGGAGTTATTCGCACATGGCTTCATGCTGCAGGGTAAATGTTGAGCGAAGCCACTTCAAATTACACTCGCGGCGCTGAGGGAAGCAGCCCCCCTGCCTGCTCTCGGTTTTGGTTTTTGCAAGTTCACATGGCATGCTTCTGTGTTTTCCTTCAAACCAATGTGGGGAAGGAAGAGAGAAAGATTACTAAAGAGCTATATTTGCATTTCAAAGACAGTATCCCTCTTATCATGTTAATGATTCTACATCAGTGCCTCTCCCAATTTGCTCTGGCATTTTCAGAAAAAGTAGCTTAAAACCAGCATTTTAAAAACCCAGAAATAACTCGAGATAAGCTAGAATTCACAAGACAAAGCCCGACTTGTGTGTGGAGTGGGTCCAAGGATCTCGAAGGGACTTCGGGGTAAGTTTGGCTGGTGTGTGAATGCACACACTCTCTT
The DNA here is from genome assembly GCF_027244095.1 of Hemicordylus capensis. Lineage (NCBI taxonomy): Eukaryota > Metazoa > Chordata > Lepidosauria > Squamata > Cordylidae > Hemicordylus > Hemicordylus capensis. Next base: position 288,041,736 of record NC_069659.1, read on the forward strand.
TCTGAAGGAGATTCGGGGTAGAAGCCCTGTCTGTAAAGCCTCCTGGTGCATTAGGTTAGTGAATAAGTTCCAGTAGAGCTAAGCAGGGCAGCTACAGATAGGAATAAAAATTATCTAGGAATACTGAGGAAGAAGGTAGCAAAAATAAATAAAAATCATACAACAGCTTTGCGAGGACACACAGACACACAAAAGGTATGTGTGTTGGGGGGGCAATATGTGATAGATAGATAGACAGACAGATAGATAGAGAGAGAGAGAGAAAGACAGATAGATAGAATGTAAGTATGCCTTGGGATGAAAAAGGTTAGGAAACATTGCCCTATCACACAGAGGCAATGGAATGGGAACTGGGCAGGATGACAGCACAAGACTTTCTCTACACACACACACACACACACACACACACACACACACACACACCTACCTCCAACCTCAAAGTGACAGGAAAAGGGTTTAAACACTCCTAGCACCACCAATCAATTTCAGGGAGCACATGTTTCTTGCTCAGTCATGTGAAGTTTGGAGACAATGTGTTAACCGCTGGCTGAGCCATGTGCTCTCCGGTGTAACGACAGATGAAAGGGGAGGTCAGATTTACTGAGTGTTGAGGAGGTGTCATCAAGGGGTGCCTATTAGTTCAAGATGTGTCTCCCCAGCACCAGGGGCCATGCAAGTGTCTCATACAGAAAGGAGGCTGCTTCATCCATTGGGAGCGTTAGAAGTCTAGTACCTCTGGAAAGGAAGCTGCCAACTAGCTGAACTCACTGAACTTGCGGCACTAAACTCACAGCCGGTTACACGCTACATGTGCCACAGGAAGAGGAGCCAAGAGGAGCAAGGCCCTGCCTACAGGAAACGCTGAAGGTTCCCCTAGAGATCAAGAAAGCAAGCTGGGATTGTTGGCAGGAGCCAGGGTCTCTGGCTGCCTTTCCCCTTCCATTATTTTTCTCTTCTTATCTCTAACTTACTCTAGTCTTCATTCCTGCCTTTCGCAACAACTCCTCAGAAAATTTAGCTGCTAAAAAGAGAGAGAAAAACAGTCAGTGAGCAACATCCAGACTAAGTTAGTCATACCTAAGTACATTGGTTGACATCCTGGCGAATGTATCAAGACCAGCGTTACAGGGAAAACACTGGTATAGCACCAGTACATCCAGGGGCGTAGCTAGGAGAGAGGGCGCCCAATGAAAGAAGGAGATGATGAAGCAAGTAGGGAGGGGTGGAACTGGGGGGCCCTCAGGAGCTGGGGTCCCTGGGTTCTTTGAACCCATCCGCTCAATTATAGCTACACCCCGAGTGCATCTGAATAAATCCTGACTATCGTCATACTGGCAGGAGATTTCAGTGACCTCCCCTTCCCCCAGAAGCCCTGTGTGTCACCTGGAATTATGTCCAGGGATACATTTCTGGATGGCACAGAGTGCGTCCTGGGGAAGGTGAGGTTGTCAAAATTTGCCCCCACTGTTGAGTGGAGCTGAGTTAGCTGAACTTTGCAGAAGCACCAGTGCTTCTCCTGCTGAACCAGTGATTGGTTAATCAGGATGTCCCCTGCTAACTGAACAAAGAGGCAGCTTTCAAAGTGGTGATTCTCTGTCTATTAAACAGGGAGAGAGCAACTGGCCCTATTCAACCCCAGCACAGCTGCAAGCATCCCTCCAGTGGCTGCTGCTGGTGTCTACTTTGTTCGTTTGTTTGTGACTGTGAGCCTTTTGGGGACAGGGGATCGTCTTCTCATCATCATTATTTTTCTGCTTTGAGAACTTGTTTTGTTGTTGAAAAGTGGTATATAAGTACTACTACGACTACTACTAGTAGTCGTAGTAGCAGCAGCAGCAGCAGCTACAGTGGTACATGTCAACCATTGAAATTAATGGAACTTAAGTTAGTCATGACTAATTTGTCTCATTGACTTTAATGGTGCTTAGTCATGTCTAACTATTTTTTATTTATTTTTATTTACTTTACATTTATATCCCACTTTTCCTCCTAGTCTGAATGTTGCCCCGTGGCACGTGTGTGTGTATACTATGTTCTCCAGAGTTCCTTGCCTCTCACCAGGGGAGCCTTTGGAGCAGGCATTGCTCAGCTACAGTTGTCAGGTGTCCACATGGTGAGTGCAACATATAGCCAGGTTCTTCGTTTTCTACCTTGTCTTAAAGAAGGTGTGGGGGAGGCTAGAATTAATAGATAGTTCCATGCCAAATATGAATCTATTCCTTGCCCTGTCTTGTCCTTCCTATGTGGGACCATCCAAAGCTTGGTTGCTTCTATGGCTGTAACTGCAGCAGCTGCACTGCCCCCAGGACATGAATGCACTACCCTAGGCAGCCACACATACACACCCGCCAAGCAGGAATTCTCCACTAAAGGCCTGGTGAGACTCCTCACACCCACAGTGCTTACCACCATGCCAACGACTGGGCAGTGATCAACTCTTCTCCCTTGTACTCAGTAGCTGCAGCCCTTAAGGAAAGCACAGACGGTGGTTAGTGAGCTTCTTCAGGCTCTATAGCAGGGGTGAGGAACCTTGGCCCTCCAGCTGTTTTTGAACTACAACTCCCACCATCCGCAGCCACAATTAGATGGTGGGAGCTGTAGTTCAAAAACAGCTGGAGGGCCAAGGTTCCCCACCCCTGCTCTATAGCCTTAGGTCTTGTAAGGCCACCGCAAGGCTCTATGCCTTTCTATGCTCTGAAAGGTTCTCTCCTCACTCAGTATATACCCAATAGGAGCTGCTGGCTGCTTCAGGTCATGGACGTAGCTTGCTGGCTGAGCTCCACACCTCGCTCTTTGGCTTCATGATTAAATGTGCAAAATTCCTATCCAGGATTAAAGCCGGTGACAACTGAAAGGAAACCCTCCACAAGCCCAGGAGAGCCATCGACTTCCTCAGAGAGGGTCTTACGTCAGACAAGGAAAGGGAGTCACTTCATATGGAGGATTTGGGGCATTAGGAAAGACAGCCGATTCTGCCAAGTTTTTGACGTAAATTGAAACATTTTGTTTAAAAGCTGCCTGCAGGAAAAGGAGGAACAGGAGATGAAGCAATTCCAAGATGGTGTCAAACATGCACTGTGTATGCAGCTGTCCCATTCCAGTCTTCTGGGCAAGGCAGGGGAGATGGATGGCAGTGTCCACAAGGTTAGACAAAGTCAGAGGGCCAAGTGCTGAGCCACAGAGGACTTCTCCAAGGAGCAGCTCAAGCTAGGAGCTGGTCCATGGAGCTGCTGCATCAGCAGTAACAGGCTTTATGTCAATAGCCAGGCTGCCCTAGCTTTCCTGGTTTACTAGAGGGGCTCTGATCCTTACTACATGTTAAGGTCAGGATTCCTCCCCCTGCATAGAGCTTGTTACCATGCTTGTTCATACATGTGCAGGTTACATGTGTCTGCCTCTGCTTTGGGGACAACTTGAGAGAATTTGCTCGAAATCATATATTCAAGTGTGAGTAACAAATGGGCCACAGTGTAGACAGAGATAAGGCCACCATTAGAGCAGCCCAGCAACAATTTTGAAAACAAGGAAGAAAGTATATTTGTAAACTACAGAGGCACAATGTAAAATACGATAGCTAGCGATCTTGGTACAGTCACAGCTGTACAGGAAGTGAAGGCAGTAGGGATGTGCACATGAACCAAGGTTCATGCACAGGTTCGACACTCCGAAGTGCTGACCTGTCCAACCAATGGTTTGGCGGCAGGGGGGTTACCTTTAAGGGACTGGGAGGGTGCTCTTACACACACACCCTGCTGCGTTTCCCCCACCGGCACTGTGCTCAAAATCATTGCACGGGACAGCAGCATCCCTTCTTGCCACCCCAGTCAGCGTCAGACCAGAAGTGGCCAGTGTGCACGTGCGTGCATGACGTGTACATGTGCACTGGCTGCTTCCAGTCTGACACTGACTGGGGTGGCAAGAAGGTGTGCTGCTGCCCTGCACAGCGATTTGGGGCACAGCGCCAGCAGAGGAAATGCGGCAGCGGGCAAGGGGTAAGAGCGCCCTCTGCTGCTGGACCATCCAAACTGCCGCTGGACCAAGCCAAACCAGTTCAGTGGTCTGGAAAAGAACCACCGAAGTGGTTTGGGCACATCACTAGCAGCTTCCTGCTGTGATAGTGCTCCCTGCAACAGCCCATGCATGGCACCAGCATGTACATGGCCTCTGTGGATGTGCCAGCGCCATTTGCATGGTTAGCATGGTGTTGCTAACCATGAAAATGGCATCCATGCATGCATGGAAGCGATGCGTGTGCCCGTGCTGTGCAATTCGTGCACACACCTAGAAGGCAGCTCATGAGGAAAGATAAGATGGGAAAAGGAGGGAGAGATGAAGGCTCTAATAACCTGGCAGCAGGCGAGTGTGGAATATGGCAAGAAGAGGGGCAGGAGGTGGGAGAGAAAGAGTTAGAGAGAGAGAAATCAAGAGCAGTTTTGATATTTTTCTTCAATCTGCTGTTTCATGCACAATGCCAAAGGGGAGCTTTCCACTAGGGAAGATTTAGGGGGTCCCAGCCACAAAGTTTTGGGACCCCATGGTTCAGTGTTCTAACTTAGGAATTCAGCCGTCTGGATTCAGTTTAGGGGAAAGAGTTTGAGCACACAGATGAGTGCTCAGTTGGGAAGTCCCTTGAACAGAAGGCAGTGTGTGCTACTCTCACAACAAGAGGGTTCACTAAGAAACTTCACAAGAGAGCTCACAATCTAGAGTTTGAGAGAAGAGGCTTTTATAGAATTTTGCCTTTTGCTAGGTTCCAGAGATGGGAAAACATAGAAAGATAAATGGGACAAAGGAGAAATTTCCAGGTACTGGATTTGGAGAAGATATGGGTATGTTAGTTGTTATTCAGAAGGAACACAGAAGGAAAGGAATCTATTGTGCTGAATCTACATAACTACATTAAAAAGGTGTGTTTCCCCCCTTTTTCTCCAGGGTAGTCTTTAAAGGCTTTAAAGACTTTTTTTTTTTTTTTGCTGTATCAGGTATTCTGACTTCATTAAAAATGGATTGAATGCAGTGGGGTGAATGTCACCTTTTTTGGTTAGCTTTTGCACCAGTTCAAGATCTCAGGGGGGTTATCTTGCAGCACACCATCTTCCTCTTGGTTCATGCTGGAGCTCCTGGTGGAGTTTCATCTGATTTTGGCTATGGGAGGTCCTGAAGGCTGGTTCCCTAGAGTGGTTACTCTTAAGGCAGTGGCATCCTGCACAAGACAGGGTCAACCTACAGTAAATGTTCTGGGAAGATAGTATGTGATACATATACACCTGGTGCCATTGACTTGGAAACATTTGCTTGCTGTTGGAGTCAGAAGAGGATCCTGACCAGTTACAGGACAGAGGGTGGAGAGCAGAAGAAGAAGAAAAGACTGGGACAAGACAATTGTTTCTGCTTCTTTACTTCAGCTGCCAAAACATTAAGCCAGTCTTGAGCATCCTGCTCAAAAACGGCCAAATCCTGAAATCACTGTTCATCAATGAGTAAAAATGCAGCTACCTTCCCCCCCACCCCCGCCCGAACCCGCCCTAGCAGGTCTAGTAACACTTTCCAGAAGTGGTGGGTTTAGACAGGGGAAATGGTGAAAGGAAAGGCTCAAAAGCTCCTTCTTCCCAGCATCACTCCTCTGAGTACCCTGACACTGCTTTCCAAGCACCCAAATATTGTTTTTAAGCAAAAACCAAAACATCAGGATACCTGATTATGGATCTTCCACATAACATGTAGTTTGGGTTGGGGGTAATTACTTATATAACAGAATATTTCAGGAGCTAACTCACTCCCATTACAGCAGAAGTTAACAGGATCTCAGGTAGGGATGTGCAAAACCGGTCCGCGGTCTGGTGATTCGGTCCGGAGGTTCGAGGGTTTGGGATCGAACCAAACCCCACCCCCGGTTCTGTCCGGACTGAAACCGAACCGCCAGACAGCTCCGCAAATTTGGTCCGCGATGTTTTAAAAAAAAATAAAATTAATGTTAAATACCTGTAGCCCCTTTGGGGGGCTTGCTATAGGCTGCGGGGGGTGTGAGGGTTCCCCCTCCCCCCACCAACCTCCCTCATCACTGCCGTGGCCGGGAAAATGTAGTATTTTTGGCCCCTTCGGGCCTCTGTAAAGGTGATCAGCAGCCATTTTGGCCACCGCCGCACATAAGCAAATGCCCTCTGCGAGGCCATAGGCCATGCCAGGCCTCACAGAGGGCATTTGTGCATGTGCAGCAGTGGCCAAAATGGCCACCGCTCACCTTTACAGAGGCCTGAAAGGGCCAAAAATACTACATTTATCTGGCCACGGTGGAGATGAGGGAGGCTGGCAGGGGGAGGGGCAACCCTCATGGGACACACACACCCCCGCACAGTCTACAGAAAGCCCCCCAAAGGGGCTACAAGTATTTAACATTAATTTTAAAAAATTGTGGGCCCCCACCAGACCGGACTGAGGGGAGTTCGATGGGGGCTGGACCGAACTGGCCCGGTTCCATTCAAGGCTGATCCAGCCTCAAACTGAACCAAACCGGGCCAGACGGTTCCATGCATACCCCTAGTCTCAGGGGCAAATGATAAATGATAAGCATGGAGATTCGTGTAAGGTTAAACTAATCTACTTTATTCAAAATACCATTATGATAGGAAAAGACCTATATAAAACTGCTGGCTACATGGTGGTCAGAGAGAGTCCTATAGAAGCATGGTGCTCAGAGATTGTTGTAAATTTGTTGGCCTGGCTGACCCAACAGGATTTACAATCCCTTCAGCAATACTTCTGTGGGTTAAATAGAAAGTCTGGAGATAAGAGTAGCAGCTTAGCTGCACAATGAAAACGGAAAAATGACTCACAAGAAAAGTAGTATAAACAAAATTTAAGTCCCTTGAACTAAACTAGGTACCCCCCTCTATGATAACTGAGTAATAACTGAAAATAATGGAGCAAGGAATGAACCGAACAAGGACAGGCTGAAACACCAAAGGTTGAATAATTCTAAGTACGAATACTGTCTGCAGTAGGCAACGTTGCTGACAGTAACTGTAACAGGAACAGCGTCAGCTTAATATAGGGCTCAAGAGAACCAGCAGTCAATCAGGCTTTCCTGACTCAGCACTTCTATTTCCTCTCCTGTGAGATCTTGCACCTGCGTGTCTCCCACTGAGCCTTTCTCTTGAGACGTCTTAACACAGGTGAAATTCCAGCTTCCTCCTGATCAATCTTCTCATCCCTCATCTCTGCCAGCTGTTCAGATTCCCCTGTCTGCTGCCGTTCCAGCTCAGTGTCAAAGTCTGTTCTCACAGCCAAATCCTCCTGCTGTGCTTCTGAGCCTGCTCTCCCAACCAAGTCCTCCTGCTCTTCTTCTGACTCAGAGGTCTGGGCCATGACAAAGACAGAGAAAGCAAGAAGCATTCTGGGAAGAAGCAAGGAGGAGGAAGTCACTCCCAGGAAGTTCCTGAATACACTCTATCAATTGAGGGATTGTTGAGACAGAGATAAATAGGAAAGAGAAAGAAACTCTGACTACCTCTACTCCCAATGCCCCTAGTAGTCATTAGAGTTACTGGTACAAAAGGTTAATCCCATCTGGACCTGGATCTCCAACAGTTTGGTCTTCAGTGTCCCCATCTTCTGTTGCATTTTTATTAATATTTAGAATATTTATATACTATTTCCGAAAAAAATAGATCATAATGTGGTCTACATAGCAAAAGAAATTAGAGATGACTCCCCATCTGTAGCGATCAGCCACTGCCCTGGTTGCATCTGAATGGGAGACTTGATGTGTGAGCACTGCAAGATATTCCCCTCAGGGGATGAAGCCGCTCTGGGAAGAGCAGAAGGTTTCAAGTTCCCTGCCTGTCTTCTCCAAGATAGGGTTGAGAGAGATTCCTGCCTGCAACCTTGGAGAAGCTGCTGCCAGTCTGAAGACAATACTGAGCTAGATAGACCAATGGTCTGACTCAGTATATGGCAGTTTCCTATGTTCCTATGTTCCTTTCCCCTAAAGTGTAAACCAGAAGTGAACCCTGTCCTAACAGGCTGGTGAACTCCAGGGATCAGCCAATCAGCACACCAGGTGGATGGGACCTAGGGGGCCATGAGGAGGAAGAGAAGGTCTCTTTGTTAGAAAAAAGCTGGGCTGGATGTGCAGCCAAACATATGGCCAGGGAAATGGCTGCAAAAGGAGGACTGCAGTTCTTGGAAATAGGATTACAGGGGCTTGAATTTGCCATCAAGGGGGTTGTGAGTTTCAAGGCAAAGGAAGCCAGGGTTCTTGGCTTCTGGAAGTTTAGTCTAGGGAAAGTTTGTTTAGTCAGATTTTGCATTAGACTTTTATTCCTTTTGTGTGCTTTGCATATCCCAGGCCTGGGAATGACCCAGGCCACACAGAGGCCCATTGCACAGGGACGGCGGCCTCCAAAATGGCTGCTGTGCTGGAGGGGGAAGGCCCAAACAGGCCAAAGAGTGGGCTAAATGGGCCAGTTAGGGCAGTAAGGGAGGCTGGCGGGGGAAAGGGGGACCTCTGCAGACCACCACCACCCCTGCTGCCTTAAGCAACTATCCCGGTGGGGTAAGTTTAAAATTTTTAAAATTTTAAAAAAATCGCAAAAAAATAAACAAAACCCAAACCCAGACTGCACCGGGGGCGGGTCAAGGGGGTGCCGGACCAAACTGGCCTGATCTGGTTCTGGACTCCAATCAGACTGGACCAGTCGGTTCTGTGCACATCCCTAGTAACCTACTGAGTATTTATTTTACCTGTAACTAAAAGCTGAGAGAGCCACAGACCGAAGCAGTCTGTAGCATTTGAATAAAGCTTTTGTTTTTATGTTTGTTCCTTGAAATTTTAACAAGCCTCTTTGAGTGGATTTTTAACTCAGGAAAGTGGGGCTGGAAAGGGTTTTCTCTGGTGCAAGACATGTCCTCAGGTGTTCAGCAACTACCGGTTTTTCTCACCATGTGTAAGCTTACACATGGAAAGTTTTTGTATACTTTTGCAGTAGAGAAAGGGGAGTTTCATTGAGAGCTCACCTAAGCTCAGGGGGACCAAACTCTGTTGATAATTGGGTGGCGGTGGCAGCCTTGAACTACCGGAAATAAAGGAAAGTTTTGAGAGAAGCCTTTGCCAGAAAGCTCAGAGGGGATGATTCAGCATTTTTCTTCCCCTCACATGGGCTTGCTCTGAGACAAAGGCTGGTAATCTGCTAAACCATGCCAAAAGAAAAGCAAGCAACTGTCAGGGGACAGACACTATGCTGCGTTGAATAGGGATAGTTGCTTTCCTCCTGCTAAATACTAGAGAGTCACTACTTTAAAAGATTCCTCTTTGCCCAGTTAGCAAGGTTACAGGTGTAGGAAGTGCTCAGAGTCACTATCCTTTTCCAGAATAGCAAACAAGTTACAAAAAGGGGAGGGAGCTGAAATGTAGAGACTAGGCTGGAGATGCATGGTCCATAAGTACATTGGGTTCCAGCTGGTAAAAGAGCTAGGGCCAGTCTCTCTCTCTCTCTCTCTCTCTCTCTCTCTCTCTCTCTCTCTCTCATTGAGATGTGCGGACATATAGTCTTAATACAATATGACAGCTCTTGTGTACTTTCTAGCCCTATATAAATCATTGCTAACTATCGAATTGGGAATTATTATCTTTCCCTGACTACACTGTTATTGAAATGACAGGCCAAGGTTTGACTTTCTAGGAGTTGTTTTTCAAGAAAAGGTTAAATGTTCTTAGTAGTTAACAGAAAATTTATGTCTCGCTGTGTCCTTCCCTCTATTATTAATTGCTACCAAGGGTCCCTTGGAGCAGATGAGCCAACCACATGTACAAGGTCCTGTATCATTATACAGCCACAAAACCATAAGAAGTCCAAGAGATAAGTGGTGTGCACACTGGGAACACAACAACATGTGCATGCGTGTCTGTGAAACCATCCAGAGATAGGAAAGACAACGCCAGCCATTAAAGGAACCCTTACAGAATGAACCTCTACTCACAGTTCCTGCCAAATTGTTTGGCATCATGACAGAACAGACTCCAACTCTGTGTGGACTCCAAGACAAACAAGACTCTTCAGGAAAGACAAATCCAAGAATTCTGCTTCCGCACAAGCACATGCACATGAACACACACACACCTTCCTTTACGCATAGAGCCAAAAGAAAATGCAAACCCAGTTATTGCTCCTCTAATCTGATTTCTGAAATGTAAAAAAAGAGTCAGATTTCAGCCCACAGGCTTTTCCCTATAGCAGCTCTTGTCATCAGGAAAACATAATGCTTTGTACCTCACGTGAGCCACCCCAGGCAATAGTGTACTGGAGGAGTGAAGTGTAAATAATTTAAATAATTAATTAATAATGCAAGTGGCTGTACAGAGGAATGATACTATGGGCTCTAAAGATACTACACTCTAAGTGTTCTATAGATCACTACCAAGATGAAGTTAATTGGCCAGGAGGGCTTCTGCCCCGAATCTCACAGAATCTCACAGGAACACACTCCAAACACACTTCTGCTCTGAATCTCCTTCAGAACAGAGTGTGTGTGTTCACACACCAGCCAAACTTACCTCGAAGTCCCTTCGAGAGTTTTGGACCCACTCCACACACAAACCGGGCTTTGTGATGTGAATTCTAGCTTATCTTGGCATATGTCTGGGTTTTTTTAAATGCTGGTTTTAAGCTACTTTTTCTGAAAACGCAGGAGTAAATGGAAGAGGCACTGACATAGAATCATGAGCATGATAAGAGGCATGCTCTCTTCAGAAATGCAGATCTATCTCTGAAGGAGCTCTCTCTCTCTCCCCTCCCCGTTCCAATGGCTAGAAGGAAAACACGGAGCATGCCATGTGGACTTGTTTCAAAAGAAAACCAAGAGCAGAGGTGAGAGGCTGCTTCCCTCAATGCCACATGTGTACTTCGAAGTGGCTTCACTCAACGTTTACCCCGTAGTCTGAAACCAAGTGCGAATAACAGTCAGGTGGCTGACCTGCTGCATTTGCTCTAAGAACAGAGATTGGGGAATCCTAGTTGGCATGGCTCAAGAGGTACCCCTTTAAAGAGGCATGCAGTAGACAGCTACAACGTATAGTTGGCAAAAGCTGTACATTGGCCCAGCACGTATCCATGATGTTTTCAAGCTATAACATCTTAATCATTTGCCTTACAGTCTTTGTCCATTCCCTACAGCACAGCAATTTGAGGATGAGAGGTGAGGAAGTTAGAGGTTGGCTTTTCTGAAGCTATGCAATCGTTCTTGTTTTATACTTTTTTCAATTATATTACATTTTAGGAAACATATAGGGGAAAACCAATATTTTTACACCAAATGGAGAGGAAACTATTTACTATCTGTCTTCTAAAGATAAAAGTATGTATGTTGCACATTCAGAGTAAAAAGCGGCACACGTCATCTCAAAGAAATATCCAAAGAAGATTTGCACATTTCCAAAATGGATTTGTCACGATTGCACAGAATTAATTTGTTCCAGTATGGGGGAAATGTATAATTGATTGCACACTTTTCTCCAGAGCTTGCAGGCTTATGTATGATTGTTTGAGCCCATGGCAGCTGGAGTTCTTAGTCAGCTGATGCCAACTTCAACTCAGGCTACCATAGTCAGGGGTTGAGGTGTGTGTGATGCAATTCCTGAGAGATAGAGCTGGGTGTCATCAGCAAACTGATGACAACACAGCCCACATCTTCAGATGAACTCTCCAAGCAAATTCATGGAGATTTTGAAGAGTATGGAAGACAAGGTGAAATTTACAGGAGCCCTGTGGAGTAAATGCCATGGGGTCAAACAGTAGTCTTCCACCACTATCTTCTGGAACCAGCCCTTTATGTAGGGGCAGAACCACGAGAACAGCATACACCCAGTCCCTGGCTTGGAGAGACTATCCAAAAGGATACCATGGCTGAAAGTATCAAAGGCCACTTAGAAGTCCGGGGCTGCACTCTTCTTGTCCCTCTCCCAGCAAAGGTCATCCATCAGGGTCACCAAGACCACTTCTGTACCAAGATCAGGCCTTATACCAGATTGAATAGCTCCAGATAATGAGTCTCATTGGTCTCATCCAAAAATGTCAGGAGTTACACAGCCACTACCTGACTGAACATCTTAAATACCTGCTTGAACAACAACAGGTAGTGGCTGCTCAACTCCTGACTTTTTTCGATGAGACCAATGAAACCAAGAAGAAGATAGTGGAAACCAGCTGATAGTTATTACAGTCACTGGGGTTCAAGGAGGCTTTCTTTAGAAAGCCCTATACTAAAAAGGTAGAGAAGGATATCCAAGGACAAGACAGTTAAAATGCAGATGCAATAAAACCAGACAGACTCATTAAAATCTAGAAAAACTATTAACATTCTAGAGAGCCTCTCCTCCCCACCACCATTTCTGCCCCTGCACTTTCTTTCCCCCCTCCTGGGCCTTGCCTCCACGGCCGGGCCAGGCCCACTGCCGCCTCTGGCCTCTGCCGCCAGCCCGCCGCCATGGCGACCAACCCTCCTTGGTGCACCTCAGCCAGTCAGGCGCGTGCGCCACCCAGCCAATCAGCTGGGCGCTGACACACATTCCAAGGCACACCTAGGAGAATTATATATATAGATGGAACTAAGAGGTCTTCTAGTCCAGGCCCCTGCTCCGTGCAGGAATCTGCTACAACCTCCCTAACCAGGGGTGTAGCCATAATTAAGCAGATGGGTTCAAAGAACCTGGACTCCCCCCCAGCTCCTGAGGGCCCACCACCTCCACCCCTCCCTATTTTCTTCATTATCTCCCTCACTCTGAGGGGCCTCCAGAGAAAGGGGCGAACGTGGACCTCCTCTCTGCTAGCTACGCCCCGTCTACTGTTCCCTCTAAGGCATGTGCACGTCCAGGCACTCACAAGTTCATTTCAGATCCTGCTCAGGTTGAATCAGAAAGGCCCCACTCAGAATGCACGTGTGCACGCACTGCCTTGATACTGCCGCCGAGAACAAAACTCATTCCACACAAAGATGAAAAAAATCAGAGGGACCACTGCCCCTGTCCCTAACAGATGGCTATCCAGCCTCCATTTGAAAACCACGAGCGAAGGAGAACTCACCACCTCATGAGGCAGAATGTTCCACTGCCAGAATTAGGAAACTCCACTTAATGTCTGGCCTTAAAATGCCTCCTTGTAGTTTCAACCTATCAGTTCTAGTCCTGCCCTTAGATGCAACAGAGAACATGTGATAGCCCTTCAGATATTTGAAGATGGTGGTCATATCTCCTCTAAGTCCTCTCTTCTCCAGGCTGAACATATCCAGCTCTTTCAATCATTCCTCAGAGGACCTGGTTTGCAGCCCCCTCACCATCATTGCTGCCTTCCTCAGAACCGATTCCAGCCTATCAATGTCCTCCTTAAATGCAGTGCCCAGAATTGGACACAGTCTCCAAGTGAGGGCTGACCACAGCAGAATTATTACTTCTTACAATCTGGACACTATGCCTTCATTAATGCAGCCCAAGATTACATTAGCTTTTTAAGGAGCCGCACCACACACAGCTGGCTCATGTATGTTCAACTGGTGGCCTTCTACGATAGCAAGAAACTTTTCACATGTACTGCTGCCAAGCCATATCTCCCCCATCCTATATTTGTGCATTTGATTTCTGTTACTAAATGCAGAACTTGACATTTGTCTGTTCGTTCATTCATTCATTCTATTTCTATACTGCTCTTCCAAAAATGGCTCAGGGCGGTTAACACAGAGAACTTAAGAATATAAGAACAACCCTGCTGGGTCAGGCCCAAGGCCCATCTAGTCCAGCATTCTGCTTCACACAGTGACCCACCAGATGCCAGTGGGAACCTACAGGCAGGATTTGAGGGCATGTCCTCTCTCCTGCTGTTACTCCCTTGCAACTGGTACTCAGAGGCATCCTGCCTTTGAGGCTGGAGGTGGCCTTTAGCCCTCCAACTAGTAGCCAATGATAGACCTCTCCTCCATGAAGTTATCCAAACCCCTCTTAAAGCCATCCAGGTTGTTGGCTGTCACCACATCTTGTGGCAGAGAATTCCACAAGTTGATTATGCGTTGTGTGAAAAAAATACTTCCGTTTGTTGGTCCTAAATTTCCTGGCAATCAATTTCATGGGATGAAACTAACTTCATCTTGTTGGTTTTAGCCCAGCATTCAAGCCTGTCAAAAGCATTTGAATATTGATTCTAAGGGGTTAATTATCCATCCACCCCCAGCTTCTTGTCATCTGCAAATCTGATAAGCATCCCTTCTACTCCTTCCTCCAAGTCATTTATGAAGATGTTGAACAGCACAGGTCCCACTCCCAGGACAGAGCTGTGGTGGCACTCCACTCAATACCTTCCTCCAGGATGATGTGAAGCCATTAATTAGGGCTTTACTCACTGGATACAGATGCTCTGCCAGCTGTGAACCCACTTGACAGTGGTATCCTCTATCTTGCATTGTGTTTCATTGTCTTGTTGGCAACCTAAAGCAGGAGTGCACGATTCAAATGCCCCAGCTGGCCAAAACCAACCGTGACTTATCATGCAGGCACCGAGGTAAATTTTAAAATGAAGAATTAGTTAATTAAAATAAAATTATTAATAAATTTAATTTTAAAATCATTTTTAATTAATTTACATTTTTAATAGCTAGGGGAGGATGGGCTTGCATTCACCTCCCCTTAGTCACCAGCTGAGCAGCCTCCTCAGATAGTAGGATTGCCACAGGGCTGTATACTGGGTTCTCCCAGCCCTCGTCTCTCCTCCCTCCACCACCACCACTGCCTCTCGCCACACCGCTCTACACCCAGCCAGCTCCCGGGTGGTAGGAAGGAGGCAGCTGTCATCTGGGCCTTTCCTCCTTCCCGCTACCGAAGAGCCACTTGGATATGGTGGCTCTGGCCACTTCTTAAAAGGTACTGAAGACACATTTGCTCACCCAGGCTTTTAATTGGAGTTTTAATGTTTTTAATGTTGGGTTTAACATGATTTTAAGGTTTTAATCATTTTTAATTCTGCTTAATTTGTATTGTTTTTGTTGTATACCACCCAGAGACGCAGGTTTTGGGCAGTATATAAATATGTTAAAGAAAGAAAGAAATATGGAGCAGCGCAGTGGTGAAAAGGAGGAAAGGCTGAATGGCGGCTTCCTCCTTCCACCCAGCCCAGAACTGCCTACAAATAAAGGATGTGTGGGTGGACGGAGGAAGCTGCCGTTCTGCAGGTCCACTCCCTGGCATCTCCAGGGTGCTTTCCAGACTAGCTGCTCATCAGCAGCAAAATGCCTCCATTCAAGCAAGTCACATTTGGAACGTAAACAAAAAAGGAGAGCAGTCTCGCAACAACTAACAACCCGAAAAAAGAGCAACCTTTTCACACCGGATATGTGACATCCTTACTCTATATGGCAGCGATTAAATTCACAACAAGGCATTGGAAATATGAATGGCACCCTGCTGTCTGCGTAGGGACTGTGGTGTCACAACACAGGAAGTGTGGAAGCCCACTTCCGAGATTCGTCCTGACCCCGTTATAGGGTCTAGTCTGGAAAGCACCCAGGAAGGGCTGGGAAAGACTCTTCCTGCCTGAAAACTTGGAGATCTGCTGCCAGTCAGTGCAGACTACAGTGAGCTAGAAGATGAACCAATGGAGGCAATATAAGGCAGCTTCCTTTGTTCCTATGCTATGCATATACCCAATGAAAACAGAATGTTCACACAAAAGCTGACCATTACAGGATGACAGCTACTGAGCAAGTTTAGCTTTGAGATTGTTCAAGAATGGAAACAAAGCAGGTTCTGATGGACACTGATATAAATAGGTCCGTTCATTAATTTTAGCTGTTGTCCAAGTATCCCATCCTCCTGTATTGCCTAGGCTATAGTGCTTACAGAGAAGCAAAGCAAGTAAGGTCAGCCCCCACCCCTACCCCAGCCCTGGTTTAAAGATAGACAGCAACAAAAATCCTTCTGGGTTAATGTTGGTGCTAACACAGAGGCGTTTTCTGAGTTTGAATCCAGGCAAGAAATCTCCCTCCTTAAGTAGGCCAGGACTTTGTTTGATTTGTTTTGTTTATGAATGATGCTAAAAATGCCTTTAGTCTGTCACTTGTGAGTGTTGGAGTGAAGTGTCTGAATGTGGTGCTCTCTGGGTTGGCTCCTTGGTCCTGTGTTCATCAAGCCCACCCAGATCTCACCACATAAACACCAGTGCTTGGCACACTTTACTTCAGCTTTGAAGAAGGCCACTGGTCACTTGCCCAACAGGATCCTGCTGTAAATTTGGAGGGAGCCTGCCCAGCAACGAGCCCAGCAGGAGTAGAAGACAGCTGTTTCATTTCTGTTTCTCACAGCAAAATATTTCCATGAAGTGTAATGTTTGGAAATATCTAAGATCCTGGATCATGCTTTCTGCAAATTCTATAGTCATAGTGCTGCTGTTGTCTACATTGGGAGAGACAGATCAAGAGAGAAGAGGGAGGTGTGAGCATGTGTAAGACTTGGAATGCAGAAGGATTTATAAAACATAAATGCATGGAGGAGAACTGTTCTCGCTAAATGGCCAACATGGAGAGAAAACAGCAGTTGTGATCTGCCCAAGGTAGTGGCAGGTATCCTAGGACAGATTTATTTGTTTTATTTATTATTACATTTCTACACCGCTCCATCCAACGGCTCTGAGCGGTTTATAAAACCAAAACAAACAAATCATTCAAAAATCAAACTTAAAACCATAAAATCTAAACAATTCAAACAATTTAAAAGCCCTGGAAGGCCAGACCAAACAAATAAGTCCGAAGGGCTCTAGTAATGCAGTAATGCAGATACAGGATAATTAAACATGGTGGTGGCCATGCAGTATGTGGGTGCTTCTTCTTGGCTTTTGAGTTCACTAAAAAGGGCTGGGAAAGACCCCCTGCCTGAAACCCAGGAGGGCCAAGTAAACAATGCTGAGCTAGCTATAGAGCTGCCATATGGAAGAGACTAGAAGACATATATCTTTAAGAGATGCACAGAAAAGGGGATTTCAGCGGATGCAGGTTTTCTTTTCCCTGCACGACAAGCTGCACCTCCTGAAATTCCCTCTTCTGTGCATGTCTTAAATGCATAGGAGACCTGTCCTCTTTTCCATATGGCAGCCCTAGCTAGCTGGTTTGACTCAATAGGAGACAGCTTTCTGTGTACCTATGTGCAATCTATGGGCTCACCATGAAGAAATAATACATTGCACTCCAGTTACAATGCACATGGATTTTCTGTACTAAGATGCTGTGGAATGGCCCTCAGAGGAAGGCACTGAATAAGTCAAAAAGCTCTCCTTTTTATATGCCTTCATAAAAGATAATTGAAGGTTTGAATAACAGAAGAGAGATGGAGAATAAACATTAGGAAAACTTTCATAACTCCAAAGAGCAATTTGTCAGGAGAACACATTCCCTAGGGAAATTGTAGAATCATTAGCCCTAGATGTTTTTGAGGAAAGGACCAGCATATATCTGTCTGAAATATTTTCTGTCCAGGCTATCTTGCTTTAGGTTTGGACTTGCTGGCAAGTAAATCCACTCAAACCACCACGATTTTCACTAGTTTATACAGCTGCATTTTACTTCCAAGGCATGCAGATAACTTACTCTTGGAGGTAAACGCTCTCAGGAAGTTGCAGTTCAGATGGAGATCAATGTCCAAGAGAAGGAGTCTTGAAGTCTTGTAGGTATGTAAACGTGGAAAGAAGAATGCTAGGTGAGAAAAGTTGTGGCTTTATCTAACTAATTTCTGAGGGATTTTTTTCCAAGGGGTCCTTCTTAGACAGCTTCCACAGCAACAAGATGGGATATTAAACTAAACAAAGGGCCAAGCTACCTGCTTGGATTGGCTGAGAAAGCAGAAAGCCCACAATCAGGCACTTCTGGGTAATTAGATGGGAAATAGACCAAAAGGTCTTTCATGCAATCAAAAATTGTGTTCTACTTGGGTAGCTTTTCCTGCTTCTACACAATCACTTCTACCCAGGTTTTCCTCTTACCTTGCTTCCACACAACCAAAAATTGGAGCACACACAGCTCCCAAACCCAGGAACAACAGTTTTGTGTGAATGACCTCTAAGAAACTCTAGACAACAACTACTACTACTTATATAGCAGTTTTCAACAAAAGTTTCCACAGCGGTATGTATGGATAGATAGATAGATAGATAGATAGATAGATAGATAGACAGACAGACAGATAGATAGATAGATATGGATCCCTGTCCACAAAGGGCTCATTTTAGGGCTTTTAAGTTCCTAAAATTGAATTTAATGTAGACCGCAGTAACAGCCATTGGAGTAAACTACCAAGACTTGTAGTAGACTAACACAATAAAAATGACTAACACAATAAAAACAAAGCATTTCTACTTTGCATGCATCCTAAACCCATGGTGCTCCCATGGCAACACAAAGATACATTGCCTTAAGTCAAGATCTGGGCTAGCAGGCACCACAGGTGCCTTCCAGTTCTATTGTTCATGGGTCACTTCAAGCCAACAGCTATGCCTTGGAGGGGTAGGGTAGGGGGAGTGTCCTAACATAGAAAACCAGAGAAACCTCCATGGCCTTTACTATGGATTGCATGATTCTGGAGCCAGCCAATGTATGGCTATTATGAGTCTCCTCACAAATGTGCCAGAGAAATTGTGAGATTTTGCTGAGGCCTGCAGAGCCTGAGTGAGCTTCACAGTTGAGAAAACAAGTCCTTTCTGAAGCCTCACATCAGAGCTGGGTTGATAAATTTGTGCAGAAATGTATCATTCCTTCCTGGGAGCATTAAGAGTCAGCAAGTGGACAGGGCACCCAAATGGAATATCTGGGATTTCTGGGTCTGAGGGCTGTTCCAAACATTACTATTTCTAATACCAAGATTAACTTCTTTGTTGGCAAAGTGTGAATCAGCCTCAAGGAGATCCTGCTGCTGGATCTGTTGCAGTGTCGTTGATTCATGCCAATCAACTATTAGACAGTGTACCCAATCTAGACATTATGGACCATGTGGTCTTCAGAGAGGCAACAAACAAGAACTGAGGAGACCAAGGAGAAGGGAAAAGAATGTAGGCTGGAGAACTGTCCAAGATGACAAGCTAAATAGAACAGGCAAACTTTTTATGACAACAGTTCATGATACAGGTTCAGCGGACTGAGAAGCTTGGGCAACAGGTTTGAATTTCCAGGCTACCCTTCTGCCCAGGTGATAGATGAAACCAGAGAAACTTTGTTTTTTCATGGCTGTGGAGACATACAACTTGAAGAGGAGTAGTTTCCCAGCATGCACAAAAGGTCAATTGACAATCCTGCCCTGAAAAGGGACAGATAATATCACAAATTCACTGAAAGAGTCCACAGCAAGACTCCCCTGTCTCCCACACTAGGGAGCATGGGTGAATTAAAGACAGGCCCAGGCCAAGCCAAGACCCTGCACCATACGGTTCCTATCTGGCCATGTCACACACTATTAAACCCCAATCAGAAACAGGATCTGGGAGAATGGAACATACTGAGCTTAGGACATCACAAGCCTCTTATCCTATAAATAGGAACCATTTTCCAGTACAGAGCAACTCTCACATTTTTTGGCAGTGAATTGGCCAATAAAAGCAGATGAAGATTATCCTATTACCATCATTTTAAATACAGAACAGTTAACTCAATTCTGATATAATTTAACCCCATCACTGCCTGGACCGTTGGCTCTTGGGGTATGGCTGGAAGCAAATCTCCCAGAAATCTGTCTTCTCTACTGACTGTCCAGGAGTGTAAAGCCAGATTTCGCCTTATCTGTTGCTTTGCAATGGCATGATCAAAAGAGCGTCCAGCTAGCTTTGCAGAATAGCAGGGTAAGCTTGTTGACACTTAAGAGTTGCTGGGGAAAATTAACAGAAACACGTGCAACTTGTAAATGAGGAGAAAACATGAAGAGCAGCTTCCAAACAGGTGCAGCTGATTATCCCAGGCATCTCTGTGCCTGGAAGGGGGAAAAAAGATTTTCTTCACAAATTTTAAGAGCACTACAGACTTTCAGATAATAGGAAATCCCTGAAGCTTTCCAAAAGTGTTTTCTCATACGGTGTACCTGGTGTGACAGCTGCTTCTTTGCAGCTATGGGGAGTTGTGGTTTTCCATTTGTGAAAATTCAAGTGAAATCTATCATTTTTTGGAAAGCTACTAGGTCCTGGGGTCTCAAATATCTTTACAGGTTGAACACTTGGAAAGCATTCAAGGCTCCAATCAGTGCTGGGATATGGGGAAGTGTTTAACTCTAAGAAACAGTATATAAAATAAGCTGTTTCTCTGCTTGATGATTATTTCAGGATTGACTAATGACTTGTCCTGGTGCCAGACACCTTCAAGATGGCTCAAGAGGCTCATTTCTAAGGTTTGTGTCCATGGCATTCCATCAAACGGAGACTCCTTTCTCTGCAAAACTTCTAGACCTGGGAATTCAGAGCCAGGACAAGCACAAATGAACTGTTGGACACCAAGACCAAACACTCCTAGATGTAATCATGCAATTAAATCATCTAGCAATCCCATCCACAACGGCTGACAATGGGAGAAAGAAGCTCTTAAAAGGAAGTAAAATGTGGCCATGATGTCAGCTGCAGCCTTTCCTCTGTGATCCCTGGACACATGCCAGCTTGCTGTGAGTCTTTTCATCCCACAAGCCAATCGTGGTTAGGTAAAGTGTTGAAACACTGAGGGCCAACATGCTTAACATAACCCCTACACAGCCAAAGCGGTTTCCTTTCCCCAGCACAGCAAGCAAGCTCTCTGCTTGTAGCTGAAGGGGGAGACAGAGAGGCATGGGTGACTCCTTAGGGATACAAGATCATCTGGTCTTATTAGCACAGTTTTCTACTTGTGCTACAGCCTTATGAATCACTAAGGTTGGGAGTATTAATTGGAGTATTAATGGGAGTATTACGGACTATTTATTATTTAAAACGTATACCAGTATTAAAAGCTGACAGCGGCAGATTATGGTTCTGATAACAAGGGGGTGTATTTTAATCCGGCAGATTTTGCCAGATAGGGTAGATCCCCCCAGGCAATATGGAAAATCATCATCAGCTGATCATTTCTGGTAGGAACAGGTCTCAGTTCCTATCAGGTACAGCCAAAGGAAGCCACAGAACATATATTAATTCTAGATATATCTGTTTGCCATGATTCAACACAAGAGTAAAAGTACTCAAGACTTTACAGCTGTCAGTCAAGAGGAAAGTAGGCTGTTAGCACAAACCCTGGGCGAATGTAGGATTAGGCATGACATAGATATTGATTTGGTCATCTTGTTCTTCTCTTCCTTTCCTTCCCCCTGCCCCACCCAGAAGTTGAGTGGCTTCTATGCCACCTTCACTACTGATGCTCCCAGACCGATGCTCCCAGACCAGTTGTTGACCTCTGCAGACTCTAGAAAAATCACAGTGTCAGGAAGGGAGATTGATTGCCTGTTGCTGTTACTAGGGATGTGCCACGGGGAGGGAAGTGGTGAGCAGTATCTTTAAAAAAGAGGAGAGCAGGCCCTTACCACATGCACCACCAGCATGCACCACAGCACCAAGCTGACCATGCAAATGGCACCCACACATGCACGGAAGCCATGTACATGCCGGCACCATGAGTAGGTTCTTGGGATTCGTGCTGTGGCAGCAGGAAGCTGCATCCTGCTCTCCTTTATTTTAAAGATAGGAACATAGAAACATAGGAAGCTGCCATATACTGAGTCAGACCAATTGTCTATCTAGCTCAGTATTGTCTTCACAGACTGGCAGCAGCTTCTCCAAGGTTGCAGGTAGAAATCTCTCTCAGCCCTATCTTGGAGAAGCCAGGGAGGGAACTTGAAACCTTCTGCTCTTCCCAGAGCGGCTCCATCCCCTGAGGGGAACATCTTACAGGGCTCACACCTCTAGTCTCCCATTCAGATGCAACCAGGGCAGACCCTGCTTAGCTAAGGGGATGAGTCATGCTTGCTACCACAAGACCAGCTCTCCTTTCGCCATTCCCCTCCCCGCGGCACTGAACATGTTCAGACCTCGTCCAAACTAGTTTGGTGCTGAACTAGTGCTTGAACCTTGGTTCATGTACATCTCTACCTGTTAGTCGCAGACACTGTTGTCTGAATGCATGGAGCAGATATGGAACAGCCCCTCTGGTCATTATGGCGGTGATACGATTGCAGGCAAAATACTTTTCTTATAGAGAAAGCAACTTGCACAGGCACAGTTCTCAATTTTACCCTAGTCTTCCTCCTCCTATTTATATACAACAAAAAATTGCAAAGCACTCTACACAGAAAAGTAATAATAAGAAATAGATAGCTCCCTATCCCTGAAGGGCTCACAATCTGGAAAAAAACACAAGGTAGACACCGGCAACAATCGCCAGAGAGATACTGTGCTGGGCTTGAATAGGGCCATTTGCTCTGCCCCTGCTTAATATAAAAAGAATCACCACTTTGAAAATTGTGCCTCTTTGCCCAGTCATGACCTCCTTTTGCCATAAATGCATGTAAGATAAATTTTAATTATTAGTCATAAATCATTTTCTATTTGGGAAAGCACATTACATGCCATTATATATACAAAAAGCATGCAGATTTTCTAAAGAATCCATAAGGCAGGCATCTGAATGCTCACATTTATCAAAGTCCTTTCTGTTGAAACTCTACCATTTAGATTTCCAAAGTCAACAAAGATAGCAGGTTGGTGAACTGATATGATCAGGAAATGCTTTCCCAAACAAGTGTGTTGTGGAGCACACTTGTTTGGGAAAGCATTTCCTAATCATATGCCCAGATAGTGCACTCAAGGGTGGTCGGACTCTGGAGCCACACTGCAGGAATTCAGTCTGAAATGCCATGTGCCCACAATAGAAAGCTGTTCAGCTAAGGCCCTTTCCATGCCTCACTGTCCACCCCAGTTGTTTTGTTCCTCTCTGACTTTTCTTTACACATTTATCTCCATGCAAGTAGGGCTAAAGCCACCTAACGGCACAGTGGGAAATGACTTGACTGGCAAGCCAGAGCTTGCCGGTTTGAATCCCCGCTGGTGTTTTCCCCAGACTATGGGAAACACCTGTATTGGGCAGCAGTGATATAGGAAGATGCTGAAAGGCATCATCTCAGACTGCGCTGGAGATGGCAATGGTAAATCCCTCCTGTATTCTACCAAAGACAACCACAGGGCTCTGTGGTTGCCAGGAGTTGACACTGACTTGACGGCACACTCTACCTTAAGTAGGGCTAAGTGCTGGAAGCTTTCTATCCTTGCCAGAAAAGTCCATAGAGAAGAATGGCAGTATTCTCCCATAGGTAACGTTATGAACAAAGCAGAATCTAGGCCATGATGGAGTCTAAAAAGAGACTGAGTTTCATTTGCTGATTTTCTTGTCAGTTAAAAAATAAATCCAAACACTTGGAAAGGGCAAGTTATTGTTCCAAAGCATTTGTGGATTTTGTTTTAGGACAGGCCTTGAAAGGTCTCTTGCCCCTGCTTCTGCTATCCTAAGCCAAAGTCTTTGAGACTTGTTTTGATTAACAAACAATATCCAAAACAGAGAATGAGCATTAGTACTACTAACCCTTATGCATGCGCACACACTCTTAAGTCTGTCCCCTCCTCTGAAGTCCCTCTTCTTCTTCATGCTCCTACTCTCCCAGTTATGTACAAGTTATTGTGAACGAAAACAGGACAGCCAGTTTTGGATTGAGGATATAAGAGTCCCAGTCAGAATGAGCTGAATCCTTATGGAAGCAGATACCTACCCTACATCTCTCTGGCCATGAAGCTGCTCTCAATCTCCCTTTCTTGATTTTTTTAAACTCACAAATGCTAGTGAGAATGCCACATGTGTGATTCTAGTGTTGCATCTCCACACTGGACCTCTGCCTGAAGAGTTCCAAATTGCAGTTAACTGTGCTGTTCTATTTCTCACAAATTCTCACAGGGCTCCTTCACCATTGCTGCTATGAGGTATCTAATCAGCCATTTCCTCATCAAATGGCTCAGGGATCCAGCACCCTTGGAAGAAGAAGGGAGAAGCCTAGACCACCCAGCCTCTTGAGCCAGTCAAAGACAGCTTGTACAGTTCCCTTGTTAGGCAAGTTTTTGGATTCCGCATTATTCTCTGAGTATCTGAATGAAAACATTTCACTCTGTTCCCCCTCTCCCCACCATGAAGCCATTTCCTCCTTCCAAATTATCCAGTTGGTCTGGCTCAGATGTATCAGCTCTCCTTTTTACACGTGCACAAACAGTGACATTGTCATATGAGACAAGTGAAGACTGAATCGGAGGGCTAAAAACCAGATGTTTCCCAACCTTCCTTTGCTGAGCCATATTTTATCTATGGCTCTTCCCTGAATTTATAGCCAATGAAGAGATGTTACTACATTAGCTCATGGAGGGGGTGGATGATAAAACAAGAGAGGAAGAGCCAGACAAGGGCCGAAGAAGCTATCCAGAGCGCTGCAATCGGAGAAGCGTGACGAATGGGCAGTGCGGCTGCCGCAGGCTCCAGCAGATTGGCTGGCTAGGAGTGATTGGCCACAGCTGGAGGCAGCATTGCACACACACCATCTGGAGCTCCTTAAACGCCCTTCCCCAGGTGATCCGGTTTAGGGAGTGCCCAGCAGAGGGGAGAAAAGGAGCAATTGAACATCTCAGGCGGATCTATCCCCAGTGCCCCCTAATTACTTAATGGAGGATTGCTGGAATCTGCCTGAGCTTCCCCCTTCAAAGCTGCTGCTCTTGCTCCCTTGCCAATGGGCTTACATTTCACTCCTAAAAGGTTTCTCTCCCTCTTTTGTTTCTTCTGAGTAATTTAATAACTGTAGTTCCTGGCATGGTGACCTAGTGGTGTTGAACGAAGCAAAGGTGATCCACCTCTCAAATCCATTCCTGCCTCACTGTTATTCAGTTGCTCTTCTAGCCAACGTGCATTGCCAGTTCCTTGACAAGCAATGAGATTTCATGAAGCTCCAATATGTCACGAAAGTGGTGGCGGCGGCCACATCCAGAACCCATGTAGAAATCTTACGTGCAAAATCACTTCTCTTTGGGATCAATTTGTTCCATCCAGAAAACATGGATTTGAACCCAAGTCTGCCAGCCGCCAATTGGTGCCCCTGTTAACAAAAGATTGTATTCAGGGGCAGCTCTTTCATGAGGTGAGGTGAGGTGAGGTGGTCACCTCAGGCAACAAATTATTGGGGTGATAACTGGATGCAAGATGGCCCCATCACTCTGGGATGGACCTGAACTTTGCAAGCTTTGCAAGAAGCAACCCTCGACTCCTTGGAAAGCTTGCAAGAAGATCAAGGGAGAAGAGGAGGCTGCTGACAACTGTCCCTACCCCCTGCATCACTTTCAAAGCTTGCAAGGGTTGGCTATGCAAGGGAGCTGGCCACCACCAGGGGCATGGAGCTGGCACCTTGCCTCAAGTACCATAACATTTTGGACCACCCTAGCTGTATTGCCCTGTTGCAAGGGCTTCACGTTACTTTCATCTCTGCCTTGGAGGACAGTCTGTTGGGAAATGCCCTCTGCCCCCCATCCCTCAATGTTTTTAAATAAATAGTACACATTCACACATTATGTTCAACATTCATATGAGTGTGCTGATAGAGTTATTCACACGTTAAGCTGAACACAGGTACAGAAGCACACCTTATCTGAACCATGCATTTGAGAGGCCTGTACACCCAGACTCACTTTTGAGATGAATGCAGGTCCAGTTATTCACACAAAAAACATGTACCTGTGTACAGATCATTGTACACTTGTACAACATAATGAGGCTGGGCACACGACCTCTTCCTGGATGGATGGATGGATGGAGATGGAGAGGGCTGGTAGAGAGGTGATCTCCCTCCCCACCGCACTCTGCTGCTTGCCACGTTGTAGCGAGCAGCAGAGCAGGGAGCCAAAGGAGGAAGTCCTCCAGCATCCCAATGCACCATGCCAGGAGTGCAGTGCATTGAGGGATCATCCCTCATCTGGGTGCTCATGCCACCCGGCTTGCTGTATGCTCGGACTACTTGTATCCTGAACACACACACGCCCCCAGCACCAGGGTTAAGGGCACGCTTGTGCCTTTAACCCTGCCTAAAGGCCAGGGCAAAAGGTAGGGTTAGAGAGGGTAGAAGCACCGGGATCAGGAGTGATCCCAGTGCTCCACACAAGCTGCCTAACTCAGGCTGCGCTGCTCGAGCCTGTGTTAGGCTGCTCGTGAGAATAGCTTCAATGTCTGAATAGGGCTAAGGACAGGCATACATTCAACAAGAAATCAGAATGCCAGGACTGGAAGTCTTTCATAGCCAAGAGCGGAATGTCTAAGACATGTCAGGGCTGAAAGTACACATTGCTGCATTTCTGTACAATTCCCTGTGCAATCGGAGCTCCTGGATGAAATGGGCCGGGGCAGCGGGGGCTCGCCCAGCATGTAAACCGGGCTCTCTTTTTGAACTGGCCATATCAGGAGAACATGAGGAATTGCAGACTAGGATGGGACAGACAGATGGGGAAGTGGTTTGGAGTCAAGCAACACGCTGGAGTCAAGACTGCGTTCCTAGCAGCAGGCAGTGCCCCTACTGATTGCAGCAACCCTGTGGCCACTTGAATGAGAATCCAGATGCAAACTCACCCACTGTTCCTTCTTCCTTTGCTTCGCCTTCTAAACTGTGCAGGAATCACAGCAATAAATAATTGATCTGTCATCAGGAACGCGTCCCTCAAGGCATGGATGAAAGAATGAGCAATGACCCCATCAACACCATGACCACAGCATTCTTTCTCCCTCTCCTTCCTCCCAAGGAATTCCAGCAGCTTGTATACTATTGCATATCACTCTTACATAGCAACTAACTCTTTCCTTCCCCTAGAACAAACTCTTACCTTAAAACTGGCCAAGAGTGCCCCCTGGGTGATAACCATCAGTGCCAACAAGGGCTCTCAAGCTGTAATTCTAGGCACAATTACTAGGATATGGCCCACTGAACTCAGAAGGACTTATCTCTGAGTAATCAGGATAATGGGGAGATATTCACAGCACCTGCACAACAATTCTGGAACATCCTGTATCTCCAGGAGTTTTCACAAAGCCTGAGCAGCTTCCAAAAGCATAAAATAAAGATCTACAGGCACTGGTAACTGGATGTGCCTGAACAGAACCCGACTGGGGAATACCAAGATCCTTGCCCATCATATCCCATTTCACATCTTGCAGGAACTGCTGATAGCATTAAGAAAGTAGGGCTTCCATGCCAGGGTTCAGATCCTAAGTGTGACATGCAAAGCAGAGTGCTTATGAGATAACTTTCCCCATCATCATGTCACAATTATGGGAGAAGCTGCACTTGATGTAATCTCTCGAGACATGCAAATCAATTCAAGCTCGAATCAATTCAAGCTCTAAATGGGCCATTTCAAGTGTTTCGAGCTTGAAAAAAACACCCTTAAAATAAGGGGCCTGTTTTGAGCTCGAAACAAAAACAGCCCCGTTTAAACTCTAAACATTTTGAGTGTTTCAAGAGCCTCTTTGTGGCCTCTTTTTCTGGGGAGAGCTGGTCTACCAATTGGGGTTCATGGGTAGACCAGTCCTCCAAGGCAGGCCGTTGCACCAAGTCCAAAGCAGAGGGCTAGTCTACCCGCCGACCCCAATTGGTAGACCAGCTCTCCCCGGAAAAACAGGCCTCAAAATGGCACTTGAAACACTCAGAACATTCAAGTGTTTCAAGGCTGATTTGTCGAAACAGCCAGCTTTGGCAGCTGTTTCAATGAATTGATTTGAGGATTTTATTATTTGTTTTGAGCTTGGAACAAATCGCAAAATCCATTTCGTGCACATCCCTAGTAATCTCCTCTTTTATTCATCCTTTAAATGTATCAAAGCTCCCCCAGAGCCTGGATCCAGCAAGGCTGTTTGCTTCGCTCAAACAAATGAGTGGTTGCAAAAATAAAAAAAGTCAAGGGATAAAACCAAATTACTACCACTAGCCACTACTAATAGTAATAATACAATTTATAAGTGTTTTAGAATGTTCAAATTATTTACATACACTGGCTGACATACTGACTAACAAAGCGCTTGCAGAAGGATATTGCGCAAGCACAAAATTGTTGCGCTAGCTACTTGCACTAAGTCTGCAGCTTGCATTCCAGACTAGTGTTGTGCTATTGCAGGTATGCATGCATTTTCATAACAGTTGCACATTCTGTGGCACACTTCATCTGTTTCAAACAGAACTTTTGTGCAAGAGCTCTATAGCACAAAAACAGAAGAGTGGAATTCTGAAAAATCCTGGTTTTTAATACAACTATGCAATCTTCTTTATGTAAGCACTTTTTTAGGATGCTCACCAGTGTTTCAGTGATGCTTACAACAGCTCTGTAACATTGGCCAGTATTATCCCTATACTGCAGATGTGGGATTGAGGTTAAGAAGAGAGAGTAGTTTGCCTAAAGGTCAGACTAGATGCTACTTCAGAGAGAACTGAATGCATTTCCCAGTGTTTTGTATTTTTAAAAAGTTCCCCACTTAAAAGCAGCAAAGGGGTACAATTTGGACTGGAGCTGTGGTATGTAGGGGGTTAACCCCTCCCCCCAAGTCTATTTCTTGATACCAGCGTGCTATTAGCTGCAGAGAGGAAAACATGCATCCAGGCACTGCACTACTCTGGTTGTAGGATTGTTATTAATTCACAACAATGTCTTGTCTCATTGTTTGGGGGGATTCTGTTCCAAAAAGCAGGGGGAAACCATTCTGAGGTACAGTGTCATTGACTAGGATGTCATTTTTCCACCACTGAAATGCTGTAATAAGAAAAATTGCGCCTAATGAATTTGTTCTACCTTCAGTCCCAGTATGCTCCCAGGGATTCAGTGCTATAAAGTGGAGATGGCCAACATGGTTGCTTTTTAACTCCAAAAAAGGCATATTCCAAAATGATCTCATGTCTGCTAGTCACATATCCTTTTACATACACATTGGGCACTTCCAGATTTTCTCTTTGTAGCACCAGCCAGCTGTTGCTTTTTCACTTGCAGTTACACATGCAGAAATGCAACATGCCTTCTGCACTGCAGTAGATCTAGTGGCTGGCATGCAGAGCAAGGATGCACTGGTTCAGCAAGAGAGCAGCCTCACAAAACTCCTCAACTAACTGCACCATCACAGTGGGGCAGGGGCAATTTTTGACTCCCTCCCCTTCTCCAGGAAGCCTTCTGTGCCACCCAAAAGTATTGCCGCCCCATATCTTTGGCACAGAGGGCTTCCTGGGGAAGGGGAGGGTGTCAAAAGTCACTGTTGCAGTGGCACAGTAAATGGGAAAGATCTCAAGTGCAGGGAAATACAAGTTGACAATGCATGGATGACAATATCATGTGCCCCCTCTAAAAAATAAATAAATAAAGAATGAGTGGACAAAGTATGACAGTCTCAGAAATTGAAATGCCCATTGCTACCTAGGAAGCCTTTTCCCTCTCTTGGTTCTACTCCACCAGAGGTGCACCTAGGTAATTTTGGAGCCTGGACCTAAAGGCCTTTGGAGGCCCACCCTCCCCTGAAAATTAAGCATCATCATGCTCCCCCAAGCAACCACACCACTCAAGACAGACTAAAGAGGATTTGGGGGTCCCCAGGGGCTGTGGAGGCCCTGGACTTCAGCCCTGAAGTCCAGGGGTAAGAGCATCTCTGTCACAACCATTTAGGTTTGCCAGCCTCAGATCAGGAGAAGGATCCATTGTCTGTAAAAAGCTGCAGGAGAGAAAAACATTTGCCAGGCTGTGTGGTTTCTCCCATCATAGCTGTCCTGGGCTGGGGGAACTCTTCCCACCCATTGTGCAGCTCTTAAAAATACAGGGAACTTTTCAGAATGATCTTGACCTAGAAAACATAACCACACCCCTCACTGCATGCTTCCCAATTATCACTCCTTTTGCCAGTCTCGTTTCTTATCTTTCATAACAGAAGAATTCCCCTATGTTTTCTGAAGAAGAAACCCCCTTTTCCCAGTAGCTAAAACTGGGGTAGGGGGAAGAAAATGTAGAACATGTATTGCAGCACAGCATGTTCTTCTTTGCCCTTAGTACACACAGAGAGAGAATGGCTCAACCTTATCCAACTTCATAAACATATGAAACTGCCTTATTATGTGTCAGGCCATTTGGTCATCTATCCTAATATTGTCTGAGTCGCTGCAACTCTCAAGGGGTTCAGGAAGAAGCAGTTGCAGGATTGAAATGTTTAACTGGAGATTGTGAAGACTGGATCTGGGACCATGTTCATGCATGCAAAGCATGTGCCCCACCATTAGGCTATGGCTTCTCCAGTCTCCAGCAATGTCCCAAGAGGAGGGGATAGTAGTCAGTCTCTTTCTTCAGGAAGTACAAATTCTAATTAATTAGCCCTTTCTTCCCTTCCCTTCTTTTTTCTTTGTATCTCCCCTTTGCTCTTCTGATTCAAAGATTCTTGCTAAACTTCCCTAATTTTTTCTCTCACACACTCACTTTTCTATCACCTCCAAGACAATATAAGTCTATCATTCTGAAGTACATTCTCTTGGTAGAAAAGCTTAAAATGTAGGACTCTTCAACAAATAAAGCTCAGTATATAAAATACTATATGGCTTAGAAAAAGCAAATGGGTGAAAATAAGTATAGGAGATAGATAGATAGATAGATAGATAGATAGATAGATAGATAGATAGATAGACACACACACATCACCTGTCTCTTGCCATCAAAAGACACCAACAACAGTGCTCAACTGATCTCCACAAATATAGTATCATTCAAAAGTGCATGTAGTCATAATACAGTTTACTTTAATAAAAGCTGCTTGTGAACCTGGGATTACACATTCTGCAGGCTTCCATAACAGCAAATGGGTTTTTGGCTGCTGGGTCTGAAATACCCCCCTGTTACATCAGTGCAGATAAGCCAATGATGTTAAGAGAGGTCAGGGAGCAAAGAGTTCAGAGATGAAGGGGGAAGTTTGTTTATTTGTTTGTTTGTTTATTATTTACATTTATATCCAGCTCTTCCTCTGAGGAGCTCAAAGCGGTGCAGAAGCAAATACAAGAGGGATGCTCAAGGCCACTAAGGGAGGTTCCAAAAGTGATTGAACATGTGCTTTCATTGTTTGGCACTGTGAGACACAATGCACAAGAGATCCGCTCATATGACAGCACTCACATCCCATAGACCGTGAAGGTATTGCATAGTAGTAGAACAACCTGGTGGAAATAATGTGCTTAACCATTTTAAATTGAACCAAAGGGGATTTTTAAGATGAAATGTCCAGTACCGTGCAAAGTAGGCTGGTTTGCACATACATGTCCATCACTCATTGACTGTAGCATCAACAAATGACTTGTATGTATGCATGAGCCATCCTAGATTAATTGCCACAGAGAGAACCTTCATATGATCCAATATTAACAGAAACAATACATTTCAGTGTTGACAATTCAGACATTCCTTGGAGTCATCAAGTATTGAGTGATAAAGGGATGTATATGCATGTGTGAACCACATCTGTGCGTAAGTGGGTATCACTATCTAAATTTGATTAGAACTAACAAATGTTCACATTGTATTGACCATATGCAATCTATATGCATGGGTGGGTGTCTGTAGGACTTTATTGGGTGGGGGTGGGGGGAAAGCCTGCAATCTTATACCCACTTACCTGGGACTAAACCTCATTGAATTCAATGGGACTGAGTCAATCCAGGGGCAGGGATGGCCTTTATATACATAGGCAACCCACACACACATACACCCATGTATATATGGTCAATGCATTGTGTAAATACATACAGTCACTCAGGTCTCTGGAGAGAGCTGCATGCCACATATAACATCTGAGCTTGGCAATTTTTCCTGGAACATAAAGAAGCGGAATTTGAATATAGCACTAGCTATTATTCCTGTGCACTTTAGCCCATCTTTTCTTTTTTATAAATAAAGATGACTGGAGGTGCCTGTGAGCTTCCTTTTGAACATGTGCTTACTGAAGCTCTGTTCAGTCATTATATTGTACACATGTACAGACGTCTCTTCACATACATGTTTTTGTGTGAATGACTGTCCCTGAGTTCTTTTCAAAAGTGAACCTTGGTTCAGATTCCTCAAATACATGGTACAGTACAGAAGTGTACTGCTGTACCTATGTCCCACATAAAATGTGAACAACTACCTCTCTATAGAATTCTGTTCAAGCATTCAGCATAACGTCTGAATCGGACTATGGAGATGCCATAGATAAGGATAATCCCTAGACTGATACTACACTGTGTACAATATTGTGATTTCCCAAAGCTCAATTATCCAGATTGGCCCATTCCCTAGCAATGTGTCAACTAACTTAATTAAAGTCAAATAAATTTGTAAAGGAATTTGGCAGGCACTAATTAAAATCTGGCTTATTGTGAATGGAAGTTTGGCAAACTGTGCCTTTTCCATTTGACCTTTAAATATTGTTTTCCCCACTCACTCCTTGTGAGAAGCAACAGCAAAGCCAGACATGGTTGGCATTTGCAACTGTATTATGGTCTGTAGCACCAGAATCTTCTACAATAAAAAATAGTACATGAAGAGTGTCCCTAGTTTTAGCCCCTATGCATCGTTTGCCCAAAGTGAACCAAGGAAGATCAGCGCTTGGAGCTGAACCAAAGACAGAAACACAGGAAGCTGCCTTCTACTGAATCAGATTGTCAGTCCATCTCGCTTAGCACTGCCTACACAGACTGAAAGTGGCTTTCTGAGGCTTCAGGCAGATGTCTCTCCCAGCCCTACCTGGAGATGCAAGGGATTGAACCTGGAGCTTTCTGCATGCAAGCAGATGCTCTACCACTGAATTACAGCCTCATTCCTTAAGGGAAATAGCTTACAGCAGACAGTGCTCTCATGTAGTCACCCACCCAAATGCAAACCAGGGCAGACCCTGCTTAGCAAAGGGGCGATTCATGCTTGCTACTGCAAGTCCAGTTCAGTGGTAGATTAATGGAGAGGCAGAGTAGACGTTTGCCTACGGTGGCAAAATAGAACAATATCGGACCTCTGAAAAGTATACAGTGTACTGTACTTGATTGGCCAGCAAACTCGCCTGACCTGACCCCATAGAGAATCTATGGGGCATTGCCAAGAGAAGGATGAGAGACATGAGACCAAACAATGCAGAATTGCTGAAGGCCGCTAATGAAGCATCCTGGTCTTCCATAATACCTCATCAGTGCCACAGGCTGATAGCATCCATGCCACGCCGCATTGAGGCAGTAATTGCTGCAAAAGGGGCCCAAACCAAGTACTGAATACATATGCATGCTTATACTTTTCAGAGGTCCGATATTGTTCTATTCTTCAATCCTTGTCTTCTTGGTTCCATGTAATATTCTAATTTTCTGAGATTGTGGATTTGGGGTTTTCATGAGCTGTATGCCATGATCATCACAATTATAACAAATTAAGGCTTGACTTATCTCGCTTTGCATGTAATGCGTCTGTCTCATATATCAGTTTCACCATTTAATTTGCATTACTGAAATTAATGGACTTTTGCACAATATTCTAATTTTCTGAGTTTCACCTGTAAGTGAGACTTACTCTGCTTTCCCCCGCCTCCCACAACCTAACCCAGATGGGGTTATGTATCATGGCTGTATCAAACAGATTGTTGTTCAGACTTCTCACATCGGACCACTTTGTTCAGAAAGCTCACATGAGGTTTTTGATAACTTTAAAGGGTCGCTATTATAGCTATATTAAATGAATATAGATGTTGCTGAACTACATCACTTCCAGCCACAATAAACTGTAGCTGGGAATGATGGGAGTTGTAGTTCAGCAACATCTGGAGGACCACAGGTTGGGGACCCCTGTCCTTTTGTTTAGTTATTTGAGCATTACCATTAGGACAAGCCGACATGGCTTATACTATCTGGCAGTGGGGTTGTTGTAGAAGGCCTGGTAGAGATTATAAATGCGTCTCTGAGGGAAGGTAGGATGCCTCCTTGACTTAAGGAGGCAATTATTAGACCGCTTCTGAAGAAGCCTACCTTGGATCCCTCAGAGTTGAGCAACTACAGGCCTGTCTCCAGCCTTCCATGGCTGGGCAAGGTAATTGAGAAGGTGGTGGCCTTTCAGCTCCAGACAGTCTTGGAGGAAACTGATTATCTTGACCCATTTCAAACTGGCTTTCGGGCTGGCTATGGGGTGGAGACTGCCTTGGTCGGCCTGATGGATGATCTCCAATTGGCAATTGACAGAGGAAGTGTAACTCTGTTGATCATTTTGGACCTCTTGGCAGCTTTCGATACTATCGACCATAGTATCCTTCTGCAGCATCTGAGCGGGTTGGGAGTGGGAGGCACTGCTTTGCAGTGGTTCCACTCCTACCTCTCGGGCAGGTTCCAGATGATGTCCCTTGGAGACTGTTGTTCTTCAAAATCTGAACTTTTGTATGGTGTCCCTCAGGGCTCCTTATTATCTCCAATGTTGTTTAACATCTACATGAATCCACTGGGAGAGATCATCAGGAGATTTGGTGCAGTATGGTTATGACACCCAAATCTATTTCTCCATGTCAGCATCATCAGGAGAGGGCATAACCTCCCTAAATGCCTGCCTGGAGTCGGTGATGGGCTGGATGAGGGATAACAAACTGAAACTGAATCCGGCTAAGAGGGAGGTACTCACTGTGCGGGGTCGAAACTCGAGAGACGATCTTGATCTGCCTGTTCTGGATGGAGTCACACTTCCCCAGAATTAACAGGTACGCAGTCTACGGGTGCTTCTGAATCCAAGCCTCTCCCTGGTCCTCCAGGTTGAGGCAGTGGCCAGAAGTGCCTTCTATCAGCTTCAGCTGATACGTCAGCAGTGTCCATTTCTTGAGATGAACGACCTCAAAACAGTGGAACATCTGCTGGTAACCTCCAGACTGGATTACTGCAATGCGGGGTTGCCCTTGTATGTAGTCCAGAAACTACAGTTGGTCCCAAATGCAGCAGCCAGGTTGGTCTCTGGGTTATCTCAGAGAGACCATATTACTCCCGTATTGAAGGAGCTACACTGGCTGCCGATATGTTTCAGGGCAAAATACAAGGTGTTGGTTATAACCTATAAGGCCCTAAACAGCTTGGGCCCTGGGTATTTAAGAGAACATCTTCTTCTTCGTCATGAACCCCACCGCCCATTGAAATCATCAGGAGAGGTCTGTCTGCATTTGCCACCAGCTTGTCTGGTGACTACTCAGGGACGGGCCTTCTCCGCTGCTGCCCTGAGGCTTTGGAATGTGCTCCATAGTGAAATAAGAGCCTCCCCATCGCTGACAGCTTTTAAAAAGTCTTTAAAGATGCATCTGTTCACCAAGGCTTTTAATTAATATTGTTTTATTTTATTTTATTTTATTTTTTGTTAAATTTATATACCGCCTTTCATTAGAACAATCCCAAGGCGGGGATTTAATGGTTTTGATGCTGTTTTAAAATATTGTTTTAATTTTTTTAAATTGTTATAATAAACTTTTTGTTTTTGTTTTAACTAAAGTTTTACTTTTTCTGTATTTATTTTGTTGTAAACTGCCCAGAGATGTAAGTTTTGGGTGGTATAAAAATATATTAAATAAATAAATAAATAAATAAATAAATAACTGTCATTTTAAACCCTTTTTTGAAAATTTTATATCAAATCCCCATTACTGATGTGCCTCTTACTCTGGGTTTGATTCCAATATCTGATCAATAAAGTTGTCCTGCAAAGTTTCATTGTATTGTACATGTATTGCAGTCAGTATTTTATTGATGATTGTGTGTATGGGGTGGGAGAAATTGAAGATAAAGCTATGCAAAATATA
This sequence comes from Hemicordylus capensis, assembly GCF_027244095.1. Lineage (NCBI taxonomy): Eukaryota > Metazoa > Chordata > Lepidosauria > Squamata > Cordylidae > Hemicordylus > Hemicordylus capensis. The sequence goes on from NC_069659.1 coordinate 288,077,604, forward strand.
ATAGTAATACCTGACTGTCTCTTTAGCTATGCAAATATACAGTAGTACCTGACTGTCTCTTTATCTGACTGTACTACTCTTCAGTAGTAGCAGACTGTCTACCTTATAACTGTACACTATGTAACTATCCAAGAGTGTTTAAAAATAATAATAATGGTGAAATGCTTATTTCATACTGCCAACATGTCCCTATTTTCCTGTTCATCTGAATGGGAAAATAACGACATGTTGGCAGGAATATTATTTGCCCCAAACTAGGCACTATACTTCTTGAAAAGTAGCACTTTTCACAGCATCTTTGAAGAGTCTATCTTGTAAAGTACAACCAGGAAAATATTAACTTTTTGCAATAATTTGGAGCTGCTAAGAGGGTATATTAGAAAATTGACTTGGTATAGTATAATACAATGGAGTTGTAACTAGTTACATTGGAACTTTCTGTAGAATTACTTATTTGTGTGATTTATTTCCCAGATCCCCCTGTTAAAAAGAAGCATAAGCTGGCTTACAACAGACTGGTTCAGCTTGTGACCACCAACATTTCAGTTCTTCACTGAGTCTGCATTCATCTGCTCATCTTGGAGCAAACCCCATTGAGCACAATGGGGCTTACTTCCAAGAAAACCTGTACAAATGAACATGTAAAATCAGGGAGCAAACATCAAGTGCAAAGAGGTCAGGTGTTCTCAATGCTGGCCTCTATATATTGCATATTGACAGCCTGAATAGGAAAGCATGTAGCATATATTTATTGTTGCCACGACAACTGTGTGTGTCAGTGTTCACTACGATTATTGTGCCCTTGGAGGAAGAGTGGGTATAAACATAAAAATAAATATTATTGCTTATTATTATAATTACTTGATAATTTCAAAATGCATAATGGGCATTTATTATTCATTTTGACTTCATTTCATTGTCAAGATGGGAAAGCCATTTGGCAATTTATTGAAGATTGTGTGTCTGGGGTAATCTGACCAGGAACTGTGAGCCAAGGCCCCTGATCTTTTCAGGACCTAGCAGCGCCTCTGAGCCCAGACCTGACAGGTCAGCAGGGCTTGCCTGGCCAGCTTCCCCAGTAATGCACTCACCACAGCAGGCGCTCCAAGTTGCAGGATGTGAGGATGGCGGCGGCGGCGGCAGCAGCACATCTGGCTGCCATTAATGAGCCTGCAGTCAGGTCGTGTCCTTTTTGGCAGTAAATTCCTCCTTGGGGCAGCCCCAACAGAAGCACTGCAGGGTCCACTAGGCCCTTGCCTTCAAGGCAAGTGGAGAAATGTTCATTTCACCCTTCTCAAGGAAGCGATTAGCAAAATCAGCATGAGGTTTCCAATCCAGGCACAGAGCCGGATGTCTGCACACTTGGGGACAAGAGCCACCGGTTGGCGGTACGTTTCCTCGCCACAGCCTGGGCTCCAAAAGGTAACTTGCCACTAATGTATTATACATGCTAGGCTGATTGACCAATTAAGGAATCAATCATATGCCTTTTCCCCACCAATCACTTGATTACATTTTAATAAACATGCATACCATCTGTTTGACGCATGGGTGCTTCTTTGAGGGAGTGAAAGATGTTACTGTAACTCACTGAACAATAAACAAGAGCTACCTCCCATTGGTAAATGGAAAAGCCCATCTTTAATATTTTCTTTTTAATCCTATTGCAATGACACACCAGAAACAAAGGAGCCTCAGAATAAACATGCCCTTAACCAACAGCTTCACAAATTAAGATTCCTACACACCAGTTAACCAACTACATCTTTAGTTGATGAATCTGACTATTCAATTTTGCAGGCCTAATAAATACAGTTCTTCAAGGGATGACACTACCACCAGTCAAAAGCAAAAGCAGGGTCGATGGTATGTCTCCCTTGTGTTACATTTTAGACTACGAGGCCTTTGGACACAGGGAAGCATCTCATTATTCTTTTTCTGTGCCCTTTTCCTATATTGTACAGACAGTTCTGTGTTTCTTCTGATTTCCAATTGTGATGCACTGTCGTCTCTCTTGTATGGTTAGTTAGTTATACAGAGAATTGTCTTGCCTTGCAATGGGGTGAACTGGACTTGATGACCTTTAGATTCCTTCTAACTCCATGATTTCGTTCCATTGTTCTTTAAACAGTCTCCTGATGTAAGGACTTTTTAAACTGTAATTCCATTTATTGTATTTCACACTCTGTTAAGTTGACTGGGGTGGTCGGGGGAAAGGCTTCCCAAACCTTGCCTCCCCCCTCCCCCTCCATAAGAACATAAGAACAGCCCTGCTGGATCAGGCCCAAGGCCCATCTAGTCCAGCATCCCGTTTCGCACAGTGGCGTACCAGATGCTGCTGGAAGCCACAGGCTGGAGTTGAGGGCATGCCCTCTCTCCTGCTGCCCCCCCCCCCCCCCCGCAACTGGTACCCAGAGGCACTCCGCCCCCAAGGCTGGAGGTGGCCTATAGCCCTCCAACTAGTAGCCAATGATAGACCTCTCCTCCATGAAGCTATCCAAACCCCTCTTAAAGCCATCCAGTTGTTGGCTGTCATCACATCTCGTGGCAGAGAATTCCACAAGTTGATTATGCGTTGTGTGAAAAAGTACTTCCGTTTGTTGGTCCTAGATTTCCCGGCAATCAATTTCATGGGATGACCCCTGGTTCTAGTGTTATGGGAGAGGGAGAAGAATTTCTCTCTATCCACATTCTCCACACCATGCATGATTTTATAGACCTCTATCATGTCAGTTGTCTTTTTTCTAAATTAAATAGCCGCAAGTGTTTTAGCCTAGCCTCATAAGAAAGGTGCTCTAGGCCCCTGATCATCTTGGTTGCCCTCTTCTGCACCTTTTCCAGTTCTACAATGTCCTTTTTTAGATGTGGTGACCAGAATTGTACGCAGTACTTCAGGTGTGGCCGCACCATAGTTTTGTATAAGGGCATTATAATATTAGCAGTTTTATTTTCAATCCCCTTCCTAATGATCCCTAGCATGGAATTGACCTTTTTTACAGCTGCCGCACATTGAGTCGACACTTTCAACAAGCTGTCCACCACGACACCAAGATCCCTCTCTTGGTCAGTCACCGACAGCTCAGATCCCATCAGCATATACTTGAAGTTGGGGTTCTTCGTCCCAATGTGCATCACTTTACACTTGCCAACATTGAACCGCATTTGCCATTTTGTCGCCCACTCCTCCAGTTTGGAGAGATCCTTTTGGAGCTCTTCACAATCAGTTATGGATTTCACTACCCGAAAAGGTTTGGTATCATCTGCAAATTTGGCCACCTTGCTGCTTACCCCTGCTTCTAGATCATTTATGAATACATTAAAAAGCACCGGTCCCAGTGCAGATCCCTGGGGGACCCCACTTCTTACTTCCCTCCATTGCGAAAACTCTCCATTTATACCTACCCTCTGTTTCCTGTCTTTCAACCAGTTTGCAATCCACACATGTACTTGTCCCCTTATCCCATGACCGCTAGGTTTGCTCAGGAGTCGTTGATGAGGAACTTTGTCAAAAGCTTTTTGGAATTCCAAGTATACTATGTCAACTGGATCACCTTGATCCACACACTTGTTGACACTCTCAAAGAACTCAAAAGGTTTGTGAGGCAAGATTTACCTTTGCGGAAGCCATGCTGGTTCACTCCCAGCAGGGCCTGTTCTTCTATGTGCTTTACAATTTTATCCTTGAGGATGCTTTCCATCAATTTGCCTGGAACGGATGTTAAGCTAACCGGCCTGTAATTTCCCGGATCGCCCCTGGATCCCTTCTTGAAAATCAGTGTAACATTTGCTACTCTCCAGTCCTCTGGTACACAACCTGATTGCAGGGATAAGTTATATATTTTAGCAAGGAGGTCAACAATTTCACATTTATTTGAGGACTCTTGGATGGATGCCATCCAGCCCTGGTGACTTGTTAGTTTTCAGTTTTTCCAGACAGTTTAGAACATAATATCTTGTCACTTCTATCTGGCTCATTTCTTTAGCTGCCATCCCCGAAAAGCCTGGTTCAGGAACAGGTATATGCTCAGTATCCTCTGCCGTGAAGACTGATGCAAAGAACTCATTTAGCTTCTCTGCAGCCTCCATATCCTCCTTAATAATCCCTTTCACTCCCTCATTGTCTAATGGTCCAACCGCCTCCCTGGCAGGTTTCCTGCTTCTGATGTATTTAGTTTTTGTTATTCCCCTTGATGCTTTTAGCTAAATGTTCCTCAAACTGTCTTTTCGCCTCCCTTATTGTTGCCTTGCATTTCTTTTGCCAGAGTTTGTGTTCTTTTCTGGTCTCTTCATTTGGACAGGCCTTCCAATTTCAGAAGGAAGTCTTCTTCCCTTTTATGGCTTCCTTGACAGTACCCGTTAGCCATGCTGGCATCTTCCTGGACTTAGTGGTACCTTTCCTCTTTTGGGGTATACAATCTAACTGGGCTTCTAGTACTGTGGTTTTGAGTAAACTCCATGCACTCTGGAGCGAAGTGACTCTCCTGATTTTCCCTTTCAGCTTCTTTTTCACCATACTCCTCATTTCAGAGAAGTTTCCTCTTCTGAAATTCAAAATGTCTGTGTTAGACTTCGTTGGTGATCCTCTCCCCACATGTATGCTGAATTTGATGGCACTATGGTCACTGTTCCCTAAAGGGTCGATGACGCTGACATCTCGCACCAGATCCTGGGTGCCACTCAGAATTAGGTCCAAGGTTGCCTTTTCCAGACAATCATTGGTTACTCGGTGGAGCGCAGAGCGCACTCCAACACGATCAGCCCTGCTCCATGCAGCGTAGAGCAAGGCAGATTGATTTGAGGCTGGGACTCATTGTCCCAGCCTACATGAATCCCACAATGTACTGCACGACACGCACAATGCATTGGGGGATTCCTTCAGGAGACGGGTGCTCTAGGCACCTCTCTCTGTGTCCACTGCAGTTAAACATAGCCCCAGTGAACACATGAGCAGTTAGATCGGGTTAAGGAAGCACTCGCTCCCGTAACCTTGACTAACAGCCAGGTTTGAAAGCAGGGCTAGGTGGTGTCGCCCCACTACGATCAGGCCCGATCCCAGTGGTTCTCATGCACAACCTAATGCAGGCTGGGTGTCCCTAGCCTGGGTTAGGCTGTGCGTGAGAACATCCTCTAAATGTTTCTATTAATCACTACTTTTAATCCTGTGTTAAGGGATTATAACACCATGTCAAGGTGTTAATAAATAGTAGCAGTGAGTGCATATTGTATTATAACTCATAATTTATGATTATCATTCTCATCTTCATCCGAACATTTTGCTGTAACAGAAAGCAGTAGGAGTACAAAACTCGTTACAATCATAGCCACTAAGGTGAGATATCAAAAGGACTAGGAAAAAAGCAGCATTTGTGTGTGTGTGTGTGTGTGTGTGTGTGTATATATCTATATATATATATGCTGACTGACTTGGTTATTATGGCTAAGGAGGAGGAGGAGGGTGGGGTGGCACATCTTGTCATGTATGGAGTAGAAGGAAAATCTCCTGCCATGTGCAATTGGATTGAATCATATTTCATTGTTCACTTGCGTTTCCTCAGTCCCGCCTCACCTATAGGGTATAGGCACACATTATTACTACTACTACTACTAACACACACACACACACACACACACACACACACACACACACACACCAAGGGAAATGCTTCCCTGGAAAAGATGCCGAAGAGGGCAACCAAGATGATCAGGGGCCTAGAGCACCTTCCTTATGAAGCAAGGCTACAACATCTGGAGGCTTTACAGACAGGGCTGTTACCCTGAATCTCCTTTGGAAGAGAGTGTGTGCATTCAAACACCAGCCAAACTTACCCCAAAGTCCCTTCGAGATCCTTGAAAGTACTCCACACATAAACTGGGCTTTGTCTTCTGAAATCTAGCTTATCACGATGTATTTCCAGGTTTTTAAAATGCTGGTTTTAAGCTACTTTTTCTGAAAATGCGGAACAAATAGGGAGAGGCACTGATGTAGAATCATTAGAATAATAAGAGGGATACTCTCTAGAAATGCATATATAGCTCTTTAGAAATCTCTTTCCCCCCATTGGCTGGAAGGAAAACACAGAGGCATGCAATGTGAACTTGCACCAAAACAAAACCTGAGAGCAGAGGGGAGGGGCTGCTTCCCTCGATGTCGTGAGTGTAATTCAAAGTGGCTTCTCTCAACATGTACCCCACAGCATGAAGCCATATGTGAATAACTCAATGCGGCTTTTTAGTTTAGAAAAAAAGACTATTGCGGGGAGACATGATAGAGGTCTATAAAATCATGCACGGTGTGGAGAAAGCGGATAGAGAGAAATTTTTCTCCCTCTCGCATAACACTAGGACCAGGGGTCAACCCATGAAACTGATTGCCAAGAAATTTAGGACCAAAAAAGGAAGTACTTTTTCACACAAAGCATAATCAACTTGTGGAATTCTCTGCCACAAGATGTGGTGACAGCTAATAACCTGGATTCCTTTAAGAGGGGTTTGGGTAACTTTCATGGAGGAGAAGTCTGTCAACAGCTACTAGTCTGAGGGCTATAGGCCACTTCCAGCTTCAGAAGCAGGATGCCTCTGGATACCAGTTGCAGGGAAGCAACAGCAGGCAAGAGGGCATGTCCTCAGTTCCTGCCTGAGGGCTTCCCTGCACCATCTGGTGGGCCATTGTGTGAAACAGGATGCTGGACTAGATGGGCCTTGCTCCTGATCCAGCAGGGCTATGTTCCTATGTCCTTATGTCCCAAAGGGATTCACAATTTAAAAAGGAGAAACAAAGGAGACACCAGGAACATCCAGTTGAAAGGGATGCTATAGTGACTGGATAGGGCCGGTTGCTCTCCCCCTGCTAAATACAAGAGATCCACCATTTTTAAAGGTGCCTCTTTGCCCAGTTAGCAGGGGTTCTGTCACAGGCAGCAGCCATTCTCATATTCATATATATATATATATATATATATATATATATATATATATATATATATATTCATCTGTGGACATTTAGTAGACTAGAAATGCAAACAGGTAAGCAGTGCAATTTGACTGTGACTTCCAGTGATCAAAGAAAACCATCACCCCTCTCAGGCCCCAGCTGAGGTCACACCTCCATCCTGAGAACTACTTTCTCAGATACTCACTCATGGCACATACAGAAGGTTGGATCTGTCAGATGCCAAATGGGACGTGGTCCAAACTTCTGAGTCTGTAGGAAGTGGCAGAAGACCAGCTGCAGGACTAGATCTTGGAGACAAATTAGGGCCAATTCACATGGCTCAAAATCACCCCTAGCTAGGCAAGCGGCGATTTCAAAGCACATTACACTGGACCACACAGAAAAATGATCACCTAATTGCTCTGTCTCATGGCCAGATCATTGTAATTGTCAGTGTGCAATGAGGTAAGCAGAAGAAAATTACTGTCATGTGCTGAAAGGTGATTAAGCCATGAACTGGAACTGTCAGATGACCTCTGCCAGCTATAAAGTTCTTGGAATTCACTACACTCTGAGGGCTGCTTTTCAGCTGGAAATTTATCCAGACCCCTAACACAGACACTATATCTGCCATCGCTTCCATATCTGCCTCCTCTTCTCACCTGCCTGCTTAACCATATCTGCACCCCTGCCACAATGTTGTGGGTAAATAAATAAAAGCAAGTTTTTATCTAGGAAAGAAGCCACCTGTGCAAGAGGCAGAGAGCAGAGCTCAGAGGGAGCTATGGGGTCTAATGTTCATCTGGGGCAGAACAAGGCTTGATAGAGGGACAGTAACCCCACTCAGGTCCCACAACTGCCTGCCAGTGTCCCTACCCAGTTGTTGGAAACCTGCCAGATGCATCTTTCCCTTGGAGTCCTTTGTGCTCAGAATGATCCAGAATATGCAGGTGCAATTACCCCTGTGCATCAGACAACCCACCCCCTTCACACCATGCAAAAGACAGAATCCATCATAGGAAAGAGAAATATTTACACAGCTCTGTCTGGTTACAAGTAAATATTATGTTCTGCCCTGGGAGAACACAGGGCCCAGCTACATTTATGAAATCAGAGATTAAACTTCCTTAACAATTATCAGGCTGCATCAATCCCATCCAAGGAGGCTGGGAAGACGACCCACACGCAGCCTCACCTTTCAAGGAGCTTTGCGCCGCCAACAGAGACACCTGGAGCTGGACCCTTCCAGCCTCCCCCATAAACACACTTGAAAAGGCCAAGAGCCTGCAATAACCAGGTGCCCCTCGGGCAGCAGGTCCTGGGCAAAAATGCAAGCAATGCTCCAGGCCTCTCTGAAACAGCCTTGGAGAGCAGTGCGGGAGGGGAGGAGCCCTCCCTTTGGGGGGAAGTTTGTTTAGCGGAGAGTAAGCAAGTTGTCAGGGGAGATTCCAAGAGCTCAAGTGGGAATAAACAGCCAAGGGGATTATGTTACTGAGAATGAGAAACGGCTTGAAGGGATCCTGCTCAGGCATCAGCCGGGCTCAAGTTGAGGTATCCATCACAGCCAGATTTCTTTCTCAGGCGGCTGAGGCGGCCCTAGCCTCAGGTGCCTCCCGTTTCCTCCCCACACAGTGGGGCTACCAGGCCCACCAGGCTGACATAGATAGTCCTATCCCGGCAACCCAGCATCCCTAGAAACTAGAGGAAAGTTTGAACCAGGGCCTGCCTTTGCGTATCCGTGGCAACAACCTAGGACCTCTCAGTGGGGCTTTTCGCTGCCACCCACTGGCCAGAAACAGATATTCCCCTTCTCTCCTCTTGCTGGCCGAGCAGGCCATCAGTGGTTTACGAGCCCCCTGCAGCCCCCACATTACTTCGCAGCCTGTCAGTCATTCCAGGACCCATTTCATGGATAATTCAAACAACACCCATAAGAGAAACAGCCACTCAGCTCCATCTGGGCCATTATCTCTTTTATATTTGCTCTTTAATATTTACTGGGTTCATTCAAAGTGCATGTGCTGCTTGGGCTTCAGGGACACCAAATTTAGTAATTGTTGCATCCCCTTTCTTGAGGCAAGCAAGGGCACAGAGAGGGGGAGATACTTTAAAAAAAAAAAAAAAAAACCTCATTCATGGCTATTTTCAGTTACAAATGTCCTGCATCACTTGGGTGGGCAAAGGCCCATTAAAAGTCTACAAGCAGACAGCTTCTGCTGGGACTAGCAACTCTCTCTTCGCCCTGCCTCCTCCAATGAAGCAGTTCTTCTTACAGAAAAGCACAGCAGCTGCCTCTTCTCTCCAGAGCATGGCAAGACTGTGGCCTGCTTCATGCAATCATTCAGATCAAGGTTCAATGTGAATTACAGACATTAGCATGATTGTGTGAACCCATGCCAAGGTGGGGATCCCAGATTCACCTTGGGTGATAAACCACCTTGGCATGAGTTCACACAATCACATGAATGTTTATTAACCCACATTAAAACTAGATTTGAACACTTGTGTGGACCAGGCCATTCTCTCTCATGGAGGCTTCAAACAGAGATGTTTCATATCAGAATGTTTCAAATAAGGGTCATCTTACATTAGGAGTGGTTATCTGTTGGTCTGCAAACCAGAACCATCCTCCAGAGCAGTTTTATCTGGTTTCTGGCAGCCAGATCATATTTTAGGTGGTAAAGAGTTTGCCTGTAGTCTTATACATAAGAAAAAGGAAATTGTTTTCAAAAATTGTAATGCTACATCACTTTTGGGATTTGGACATGGAAAGGTCAGGTCACATGGTGAAAGTCTGGAGAATAGAGTTGTTTCTGCCATCCTTGGCTTAGATTCAGGATGTCTGAAACAAGGGTCAACCCTTTAAAATGACTATCATCCTTTAATTAGGCATCTGGGCACTCTGCTCTCAGAGCAAACTCAAGTTGTCTGCAGTATAGTATATAGGATAATATTTGTGCTCTTGCATCTGGTTAAGAAAGGTGGTTTTGCAGACAGGTGGGGAGGAGTGAAACAGTTTTTCTTTGCACTTCTTTCAGCATTGGACTGGTATATAAACTGGATGGCCCACCTCCCTGGCTCAATTTTGAAAGTAGCAGAGTACCCATCCACCCACCCTTTGTGGCTTTCAGTGCAGGATTGCTGGTCAACGGCTGGCCACTTGCGTTTTGAGTAGAAATTTTTCTGCATTGGTCTTGGAGCAGGGATTTTCTTTCACCTACTCTGCACTGTTGGCCTAGGAGCAATACAAGTAGAGGTAAATGCCCTTTAAACACACACACACACACACACACACACACACAGAGGTCACACACTTTTAATCTCTTCCAGGTCACAAGTGGCAGGGAAAATGCAGGCAATGAGATCTTACCAGTAGTGAAATTTTGGTGAGCATCCTGAAGCCTCAAATGAAGACTGCAGTGAGGGATCCTAAGGAATCCTTGAGGACTGGGGCACAACACCCCTTGGGGCATACCTGAATCACCTACCCAGAGCAGGCTCATACCTTCAAGAGTAAGGCAAGGAGGAAACTGAGGCAGCAGTTAACTGCTGCCAATTCAGAGCCAGAGGCCAATTCAGGTGTTACTAGTTTACTGGCTCATGCAATTAAAAAAGTGGACGTGGCAAGAGCATGCCTGTCAAGACATCTTCCATAAACATCCTGATATCGCCCCAACATGTCCCATTCTACTATGACTACAAATATTTATATACCTCTTTATGAATATTTATACCCCGCATTCTCACATGGGGGTGGGCTGCTCATCTGAAAGGCTGCAGAGTGATAAAAGGATGTGCCAAGGAAGGCCTTGGGACATCCACAAAAGTCTCAACAGGCATACTCTTGACATCCCTTTCTAATCATGTGAGCTGGTAAGATATCCTGAAATGGCCCAGGGTGGATGGAGGGAGAATGAATCATCCAGGGATGGTGGAGGGAGAATGGACCATTTCTCCGTGATCTCTTATACATAGCATACCCACACTGAGGGTTATGTTAAGCAGGAGTATTTGGCTGCAGATTCAACATGAACAGTACATCACGTTGTGGCTGTTTAAGACACCAATGCTGTTGCAACACCTCTATATTCACAACTTACTGTGTCCACAAAAAGATACTGTCAGATTAGAAAGAATGTATAACTATCTCACGAAGCAGCTTTTGTTCACTTTGTATTAATTGTTATTGCTACTATAGCTGTATCACAAACTCTGGCCATAGCCACAGACCGAGTCTTCCGGTCAAACTCATAAGATTGTCTGTGTCTCAGTAAACTGTCAGGCAACCAAAGCCCTTTCTTGCTATTACATGAGATCATCCAGATCATCTGAAGGCAGGATGCCTCTGAGTACCAGTTGCAGGGGAGTAACAGCAGGAGAGAGGGCATACCCTCAACTCCTGCCTGTAGGCTTCCAGCGGCATCTGGTGGGCCATTGTGTGAAACAGGACGCTGGACTAGATGGGTCTTGGGCCTGATCCAGCAGGGCTGTTCTTATATATCCAAACTCCATGGTTGATCCCAATAAACATTTCTCCATTCTGTCACTTTAGACACCAGACTTTGGTATGGGATAGTCAGTCATTATCTTTTACTCATACACACTGGCACCATTTAAGCTGCCAACAGAGTGAGGAAACTCATTCTAGATCATGTGAAAAATTCCAGTTGACCTTGAGCTGGCTATTTAAAATCCCATCATGACTCTGTAGCAATATAAGTCATGGTGGGAACTTAAATCAAAGATCCTGCCATAATCTCACTTCCCACCATAGAATTAGCAGCAGTTTGATCTGCTAGAGTTTCAACTGTGTGCTGATCCTTGGCTCAAGGTGACCTTGCAGCCTTACCTGTTAGCGTGAGGTTGGTGTAGGTGTTGGAGAGCTGCTCCTTGAGGAGAACCAGGTGCATCTGAGCTGCCTTTTCCCTCTGTAGCTCCAGCATGATATCTGGGTGCTGGGCGATCTTGCAACCTTTCTGCTTATCCAAGGCAATATCACTGCGAATAATATCTATGGCAAAAAAAAGAATGTGGTGGGGGAAGGAGGAAATAATAGACTTAGCTTCCAATCTTATGAAAGAAACCAAAACATCAAGCTGGAGCCAAACAACATTATCACTGTGGGAAATTTCATTCCCACTTGCCTATCTATTGTTTATGCTTCTCCATACAAACATCCGCAATGTCTCATGTCCCTATCCACTCCAATCCCTCCTCCACAACAGCTAACTTGAATTTGCCATCCTCACCTTCCTTCTAATTGAAAGCTTTGTCTAGGCCAGGCCTGAACAAGATCAGAGATCTGTTCTCTTGTACATCTTCCAGTGTGTCATCACCTACCAGAGACTTGTTCCCTTGTACATCATCTTCCATATCATCACCTACCAACAATGACCTTCTGCTCTTTACATAGGGCAAGTAAGAGAACAGACTGGCACAAACCTAACATTAAAAATGGCACAGTTCAAAAGACAATAGGAGAATATTTCAGGCTCCCAGGACACTTCAACAAGAAGCCTTCAAGAAGAGGCTCCAGCACACAACTCAGTTTGAAGAGCTGCCAATTTGTTTCTGTGTTCAATTCAATATGCTGATTATTATCTTTAAAGCCCTTAATGGTTTCGGCCCTTGATATCTGAAGGACTGTCTGCTTCCAAATGCCTCCACCAATCTGAGATGGTCGCCAGAGTGCTCCATGTGCCCAAACTAAGAGAAACTTGTGTGGCGTGCATTCAGGACAGGGCCTTCTCAGTTGCTGCCCCCAGATTTTGGAATGCTCTCCCCAGGGATATTCACTCTCTGCCCTCCCTTGTCACCTTTTGGAGTTGGGTGAAGACCATTTAGTTCAGCCCCAAGTGCTTGACCCTTAGTGGATATAAGCTATATACTCTTGCTGCTGCTGCCTATTTTGGTTGTATTTTCACTGCGTTGATTTTATCATTATTTTAATAATTATTTTGTGGATTTTTATTTATCTTCACTATCCATTGTACACTGCCCTAGATTCTGGGTTTGGTTTGTTTGTTTGTTGGTGTGAAGACAGTAAAGGTAAAGTGTGCCGTCAAGTTGATTTTGACTCCTGGCGTCTACAGAGCCCTGTGGTTTTCTTTGGTAGAATACAGAAGGGGTTTACCATTGCCATCTCCCATGTGGTATGAAATGATGCCTTTCAGCATCTTCCTATATCACTGTTGCCCAATATAGGAGTTTCCCATTGTCTTGGAAGCATACCAGCAGGGATTCAAACTGGCAACCTTCCACTTGTTAGTCAAGCATTTCCCTGCTGTGCCACTTAAGGTGGTACATAAACCTAAATCTGAATAAATGAATGAATGAATGAATATCTGCTGGACTAGAATTTATTAGGATATTTGATTCAATTAAATTTGGACTCAGTCAAGATTTGTGGCCATGCATCCACTAGAGAAAGCAATTGTCCTCCTCAAGGTGCTAGGTAAGTATAGTCTGAAATACCACATTACCATATGTAACTATAAGTCTTATAAATCTGTTGCAGCTCTCCTCCTCTCACTACTTACCCCATCTGTGCTACAGCCCTCTTTTCATCAAGAAGCAAAAAGAAGCGGGGGTGTGGCAGGGGGCAGAAATCATGTGATTTAGTTGCTAGGCAATCAACCCACATGCTCTCCTCATTTCCTTCCTCCCTCCCCCAAAATCTTTTATTCCTGAACGGCCTGTGTCAGATGAATAGGAGTGAGTATTGCAGACAGGAGCACATCAGCACATATATTTTACTGTAGCTATGAATAAGGCACATTGTGACAAAGGGCTTGTATCTATCTGCATTCATAGGATGTACTCAGTATTACCTTTGGTCCAGCAGAAAACGTATGACGTAGGTCACTGCCCCTTCTATATTATAAATTAGTACCTGTGTGAGCACTACCTCATCAATTCCGGTTGCACTCTCCTTTAAAAGATAAATTATTTTCCATTTGGCTGGCATGCACTTTCCAAGCAAGTGTGACGTGACTCAGGGTAGCTGTTAAGCACATCATCATCATCATCATCATCATCATCATCATCATCATCATCACCACAAATATTTTTATAACTGCTTTTCAGCAAAAGTTCTCAATGCAGTTTACACAGCCAAAGAAAATAGAAGATGGTTTCCTATCCAGAAGAGGCTTGCAATCTAACTAAGCAAGCAAACAAACACCAGTAAAAGTCATTCCTGTTGCCTCCCCGCCCCCAAGTCACATAGTAGGGCTCGTTGGAAGGCAGCTTCCTATGTTCCTATGAGAGAGTTGCTCTTCCCCTGCTGCACAGACGAAAGCCACCACTTTAAAGGTGCCTCTCTGCCTAGTTAATAGGGGCTCGCATGACCTGTGAGGCAGGAAAGAGGTCCTCCTTGGCTCAAATCTCATCTTTGACCTCACTAAGTGACTTTAGGCAAGCCATTCTCTCTCTCTCTCTCTCTCTCTCTCAGCTCCCTCCTCCCCAGTAATGTGAGGATAATCATACGGCCCATTAAAAGCTAGCTTGGTTATCATCAGCACATCACACAAAGGGAGCACAGCGTGCAGAACTCCTCCCTGCCCACCCATGCCCATGTTGAAGATCCCGGCCGTTGCAGATCCCTGCCCATGCTGCAGTTGCAGGAGGTGGAACGGCCAAATCAAACCTAATTGTGCAGCTCATATAAAGTAGTGTAACAAGATTGGCCGACCTGAGGCTCTTCAGCTGCGGTTAGTCTGCAACTCCCATCATCCTCTGCCACAATAAATCAGTCCAGCAATAGCTGGAGAGTCTTGGGGTGGCCATCCCTGAGTACATCAACTATGACTAGGTGCAATTTGTACATTCCAACCCACCCCACGTGACTTGGGGAGGGCAATAAGGGGTGGCATCAGGGGTTAGTCAGGTTGGGCATCAGCTGAGGATCCATGCTTATTAGAAGATCTACCTGGCCAGGGCTAACCCTGAGCTTCTCAGTACTGGTGGCAGTGGTGGTGCAAATCAGATTCATACCCCAGCTGCACCCAGAATCCCCCCATCTGCTAATGGAAGGGTCACCCAGAGGCCTCTGCATCATCGTGGGACCCGTAGGGGATGCTCCCATTGGTCAGTTCCTCCTCCTTCTGCCCTCCCACCAGCCAATTGATCTTCACAGGGATCTTTGGGAGAAAGCCCATTGGCCAGTGGGAAGAATGGGAGGCAGAACTGTCACTACCAAAGATCCCTTCTCATGCCTTTGCTACAGGGGAAGGTGGAAGGGGCCCCTGCCCGCTACTGGTAAGCTTGGGCGCTGGGGAGGGCTGATGCGGTGCTTTACCTCAGAGACCCCAGAAACCTTGTGCCAGCACTGTGAGGGCAAAGACAGCAGGCTGAGCGGGTGGGAAGGAGCTGCACACACTCTCCTCTCATGTGAGCTGGCAATTGTCCAAACCAGCCCAGGGTCTTTGTACAAATTATAAAGATACTATATGCAAATGCTTTAAGCAATTTTAAAAAGCACTGTCATCATTCCCACGGTTTTGTCACACCTGGGCATGACCAAGCAATGAAACCCAGTATGCAGTTATTTAGAGAGTAAGAGTTCTCAGTGGCTTCCATTGTTACATGCCATCAAGTAAAGAGGATGGAATCTGGGACTAAGTTGAAAGAGGGCCATATCGCAGGCACTGGGGTCTCCTAGGACAGGGAACAGGTTTAACACCCACTCCATTGCTGCCCCAGAGTGCACAGCTGACTACATTGAGGAATGCTGTTGCTGTGAAGGGAAAAACCTGTGGGCAAATGCACTGCACCACCATCCCTGGGGTTCTTTGCCCATCACCATGAAGGGCATTTGACTAATGACATATTTAAAAACTTGGTGTTATTACTGTGAGGTGTTGGGAAGTAGATGCTCAATCACAGTGCTCAGGGTACTCCAAAAACCCATTGCAAACACTCTGTTCCAAGAAAATAATCCTTTGACGTCAGCTTTGGCCTTCCTTTCAAATTATGCTTTAACAACAACTTGAAAGTTACTTTCCTGGCATCACATAGTCCTAGTTGCTTAGTGTCTAGTTGCTTAGTGTCCAGCAAAATTGGGGGGGGGGGGGAGCTGAGATGTTGGAAGAAAGGTATCCGAGACAAGAAACATCAGGGAAGACAGAATCTGAATCTGGGAGGATGAAATGAAAGGAGGACAATGGAAGAGCAGCTGACAGTCATTCAGTTGGTTTGCTCAGATATAGCCATGAAAATCCCCTCCACTTCCATTGCACAGATCCCATCATTTAATTCTAGCCAGTTAAAATGTGCAACCCTAACTGCTATGCTAGAAAATTGACCCTATAAAGTGTCTTACAGTCAAATCATATGCATGTTTACTTGAGAGTAAAGCCCAGTGCAGTCAATGAGACTTGCACCTGTTTAAGTAAACATAGCATAGTAACCCCGGAGTCCTGCTAGGAGTTTTGCCTAAAGTCTAACTTGCAAGATGGGTTTTGAAATATGGGTTTCTCTTTGCCAGGAGTTCTCGGACTTGGTTGCTGTATATCTCTAGATCATCATCAAGCACTCAATGCATTTGTGGCATTAGGGCTAAGTAGAACCATCCTTTGTGTAGTTTTCCTGCAGCAGACTCATATATGAAGTATGAAGGGAGCACACCCATGTGGCAGGTGGGTGAGCTGCGGCCAACTGCAGGACACAAAATCCAGAGGGCTGGAAAAGTGAGGGGGCACCTAAGGCTGCTGTGAGAAGAAACAGAAAGGCCTCCTGCAGACAGTATGTCCAGCTGCCCCATGCTCTCTCGGCAGCCCAGCCCAGGATGGGTCTGAATGTTCTTAGAACTTTCATAATGAGGCACTGACAGCTTTCTGAAGTTCTGTCCCATACATTCCAAGGCTGACAAAAAAGTGTTTTCTCAACTTTCCTGAGGATGGACTCAAAGCATTGCAAAGAATTTCCCAGCTAAGGGCCTTCTTTGCAGTGGGAGGAGAAATACCGAGGGAGACTAGTAAGTCCCACATCAGAGGAGAAATACCAGAGGAGATTGGTACATCCCACGCCACATCCATCAGGCTTCTCTCAACCAGCATCAAAAGACAGAACAACCACCAGCCAACTTTTGAGACAGGGAACACACGACTTTGTTGAAACAGCCTGCATTTCTCTAGCATACCTACAGAGCTGAGCAAATATTCCGCAGGGGTTAGAACGCCCACCACCTAGCAACCACCTAAAGACCAGTTTGAGGGCTTTGTTTAAACTTTTCAGACTAATACCAAATGAATTTTAAAAGAAATTTTATTGCACTTTCCTTTTGACAAGAACCTTCGTACTTATGGAAACAAGTCAGGCAGGGCAACACTGGAAAAGTGAGACATCCTGTAGGGATCAAACCTACTGTCTCTCAGTCATCAGACAAGAAAGCCAGTAAATGGAAAGCCATAAAACTTGGAAAATAGCTAGTTAAAAAGGTCATGGTCATTAAAATGGCTTCTGCAATTTCTCTCATCTCCCTGGCCATGTTTTTAAAGTGTCCAGTGACTGGGGTGTTGGAGCCCTGGCATAAAATCAGAAAAGGTGAGTACTTTACCCCAAGGGTATTTATACTAACTATCCTAATGAGACGTTGTTAAATGGGTGGAGCCATGGGGGTGGGGAGCGCTGATAAAAAATGTGTCTGTTGGTGAGCAGCAGACCAAAAGGCTCAGAAAGATGTTTAAATCATGCAAAAACAGGAAGCTTTCTGAACAGAGTCAGTCAAAATTTATCATGCCCATAAAACAACAGTCTTTCTGCTATGCTCACCAGTAGAAAGCCTTGGTGGGGGGGGGGGAGAGCTCCACAGGCTCCCATTGGTGTGTGTGTGTGTGTGTGTGTGTGTGTGTGTGTGTGTGTGTGTGTGTGAATTCTTTGTGCTTTTCTGAATCCAGCCATTTCTTCTGATATGCTAGTAGGGCAGCTTCAGACTAAAAATAACCCAGAGATAAGAAACCAGCGTAGGTAGTGTTTGCTACTGCAGCACTGGGAAATGTTGGCAAGCAGATTAGTTTGGAAGGTGCCACTTGGCCTTCTGTTAGGTTAGCAATGGTTTTTCTTCGCTGCCTATTTAGTTACATTTTCTGCTTTCTGGAGCACTCCAGAAGGTAGGACAGGTTCATAAGTGCAAGCACCACCCATCAAAAGCAAGACATACCACCAAAACCCAGCATCTGTGCCTGCTGTTCCATCCAATACGTTAGAAAAATCCCCTCATCATCCACTGCATTCAGTGCAATTTATTCCCAAGTAAATGTGCTTAGACGACAGACTACAGCATGTTGTGTGTGCTTAGAATCAATCATACTAAGCAAAACTACTTACAAAGATATGGCTATTTAATATATATCAAGAGTTCCTATATTAGGGAAAGTCTTGAATCATGTGGCGTAGGTTAGCAATTCGGAAAGCAGATCCATTTCCCTAATATGGGAACCCTTGAAATATTAAAAAGCCATATCTTTGTAAGTAGTTTTGCTTAGTATGATTGATTCTTTACCCCCTTTCTTGTTTTCTCCCCTGTTGAAATTTAGATTGTTAGCTTCTTGGGGCAGGGAACACAGGAACATAGGAAGCTGTCATATACTGAGTCAGACCATTGGTCTATCTAGCTCAGTATTGTCTTCACAGACTGGCAGAAGCTTCTCCAAGGTTGCAGGCAGGAATCTCTCTCAGCCCTATCTTGGAGAAGCCAGGGAGGGAACCTGGAACCTAGATGCTCTTCCCAGAGCGGCTCCATCCCTTGAGGGGAATATCTTACAGTGCTCACACTTCTAGTCTCCCATTCATATGCAACCAGGGTGGACCCTGCTTAGCTAAAGGAACAAGTCATGCTTGCTACCACAAGACTAGCTCTCCTCTCCATCTAACTCACACTAAATGGCAGCAGCTCTCTAGATTTCCAGACAAAGGTCTTTCCCAAACCTACTTGAAGATGCCAGGGATTGCACCTGGGATGTTCTGCATGTGGAGCATGCATCCCAGCACCAAACTATAGCTCGGTCCCCAGATAAGCATCCCTTGGAATAGACCTCTGAGATCAGGACTCCACATCTCCTGGGTTAACATGCATGTCAAATCTTCCAGGAGATGGCAAGCCACTATCCTAGCACATGCGGCATCATCTAGAACCTAAGATAGGGACCTATCTTATTGCTTATGTTGGGTACTACGTCCATTGCTGGTCTTGTGGTAATGAACATGAATTACCCCCCTTGCTAAGCAGGGTCCACTTTGGTTTGCACTTGCATGGGTGACTTCATGTAAGCGCTATAAGATATTTGCCTTAGGGAATGGGGCCGTAACTCTGTGGAAGAGCAATCTGCAGGCTTACATGCAGAAGGTCCCAGGTTCACTCCCTGGCATCTCCCAAAATGGCTTGGAAAGACCCCTGGCTGAAACTTTGTAGAGCTGCTGCCTGTCAGTGTAGACAATACGGAGCTAGATGGACCAAAGCTCTCACTTGGCAGCTTTCTATGTTCCTACAGTCAAGTCATTCATTCATTTAGAGCCTGCATAAGCCATCCTTCAGCACAAGGATTCCAGGGCAGCATACACATTAAACATAATAAAACAATAAAACACCACTATTAGTTCAAATTTTAAAAAGGAAAACTAGCATGGAGCAGCAGTCACAGAATCAATAAAAAAATGCCTCAGCAAATAAAAGTATTTGCCTAGCACTGCAGAAACATAAAATGGGCGCCAGGGGACCTTATCTGAGGATGGCATCCTGTATGCAGGGCACCATATGGAATCATGCCCTCTCTCACCAATCGCTGAGCAGGCACCTTGCTTCAGATGGAGGTGGGGAGGACATTACAGGAGAGCCTCCAGTGCTGAGTCATCATCACCAGAAACCTCATCCGCTTCATTGCTCCCCATCTGGGCAAGCTCTAGCTGAGTCAAGCTCTAACAGAGCAGCCCCTGCTAACTGAGCCAAGAGGCTCCTTTTAAAGAGGTGGTCCTCTTCTTTTTCACAGGAGCAGAGCAATTGTCCCTATCCAGCCATGGCACAGCATCCCTCCTGTGGCTGTTGCTTATGTCTACCTTGTGTTTCTTTCTTTTAAGATTATGAGCCCTCTGGGGACAGGGATCCGTCTTTATTTATTTATATCTTATTATTTTTCTATATAAAATATAAAAGTCCTCTTTTGAGAACTTTTCTTCATTCATTCGATTTCTATACCGCCCTTCCAAAAATGGTTCAGGGTGGTTAACACAGAGAAATATAAACAAATAAGATGGACCCCTGTCCCCAAAGGGCTCACAGTCTAAAAAGAAACGTAAGACAGACACCAGCAACAGTCACTGGAGGTACTGTGCATTAGGAGTGGATAGGGCCAGTTACTCTCTCCCTGCCCAGTAAAGAGAATCACCATATGAAAAAGGTGCCTCTTTGCCCAGTTAGCAGGGGTTGTTGAAAGTGGTATATAAATATTTGTAGAAACAACAATAATAATAGTCCCTTTTCAGAGGAGACATAGCTCAGTAGAGCATCTGTTTTGCATGCAGAGGGCCCCAGGTTCAATCCTTGGCATCTCCAGGTGGGGCTGGGAAAGACTTCTGCCTGAAACCTTGGAGAGCCACTGCCAGTCAGTGTAGACAATGCTGAGCTAGATGGACCAATGGTCTGACTCACTGTAAAGCAGCTTTCTGTGTTCCTATGAGGAGAGGCCTCACTAATCCACATACTATGCTAACCACTGAAGGTGAGCAAGAAGGATAAGACACCTGCAAAGAGGCAACAGATGGAGAAGGAAATGCCTTTGATTAGACTAGTATCCCACAGAGGTAGGTAGAGAATGCAATCTTCGGAGTTTTGCATCCTCTCTTAGGAAATAGAGAAAGGGTGGCTGCATTTAAATTGCTAGCTGCAAGCCAACTAGAAAGATAAAACAGTAGCATGAGTAATGATGATCACCATTAGTTTGACATGATCCTAATACGCTCTTAATCTATTAAATAATTTTTTGGCCACAGAAAGTTAGTGAGCAAGCCATTATTGACAGAAGTGAAGCCCCTGTGGAGACTCAGCAGCACTGGTATTACACTCTCTTTTTGCCTATTTGCCTATAAAGATCCCTGTCTAATCTACTATACACAGTCACCACCTTGACAACTGGCCTGCAGAATGTCTTCCTTGGGTTCTCCAACAATTCCTTTCCCTCCATTATTGCCAGATTGCTAGGAAAACGGAGGTACCCTGCTGGGAAACAGAGGCAGGAGGTGAGAAGCAGGCTCAAGATGGAAATCAGAATGGAGCAGCATGGCTTTTTTGCTGTGCAGAGCTGGAAAGAACATAATTGTGTAGAAATGTGCCTATGCTTGACCTTGCATAGGCCTTGGGTCACAACTGCATGCATATTATAGATTATGTGGGAGAAGCACCAAAGTGTTACTATGCAATTATAAACTCTGCTGCCCCCATCTAAGCCCCCGCAGAGCAGAGTTCCATTAACACCCAGGTTTCACATAATGTGTTGCACTCAGAGTATTCTGTGCTCTGGAAAGACTAAGAGCGGATGTTGCTTGTGGTCAAGGGTCAAATGAACAAGCTAATATCCAAAGGAGGACCCCACACAAGATTACTGGAGCAAGCGAAACACATAACAACCTGCTTGGGTACATTTAGGGCTGCAGAGAGGTAACTCAGGACATGGCGCAAAACATACTATTGAGGCTTTCCTCCCGCATCCCCCACAAATGCTGTTAATATGAACCAATATGTTGGAGGCCTTAAGCTTTGTGGGGCTCCAGAACAGCTTGCCCCTACCCCTGGCACCACTGGATGCATCAATGAATTTTGCCAGGGCTTTGATGTACAAAAAGCATTCATGTTGAAGAAACCTCATTCCGACAGGATCTCTCTTCCAATTCCTTTTTTCCTGTGGCCTGAAGATCTATATGCACATGTGTGTACTTTCTTTCTTATGGTTTGTCAGATCTATAAGCTGCCAGGATCTGCCCAAGCTCATAGACTCTTGTAGCTTTAGGTCTAGAGAAACCAATTCCTTAAGAAGAGAGGGCTTGTTCTCATGTGATCTATACACTCGCTGAGGCTCAGCAACATCATGCTATACTTGGTCTAATTCAGCACAGCTCACTGGAAGAGACAATCCTAACACCCACTTATATGGGCTATAGCTCAATGGCAGAGCACAAAGTTCACATGCCAAAGATCTCTGGCTCAAACTCCTGCATTGCATCTCCAGTTAAAAGTTCAAACAGGAAGACTGGAAACAGGAAGTCCTATTATTGCTGATGTAAATTATTCTTATACTTATCTCATGCTTGTAGCTTCACAAAAGAAGAGTCACCCATTGTACCTCTTGCTTTCCACAGCCATTTGGTCCCATCGTTCACAACTGAGGCCTTTGCATCCCTCAAAAGCCTAAAAGTCCAGAACAATCCCTTGGCCAAGGTCTAAAAAGATATCAGAGCTTGCAGAGACCAGCAGACAGAGACCTGTACTGAGTAGTTGCTGCACATACATAAGGATGTCTGTGCCACACCGCACATACATACAGGTTGCCAAGCTGGAGGTTATGGTTGCTAAAATGTGATCTACATGCAGCCAAAGATACTTTGAAAAGTTTTTAAAAGTGAAAAGCTTTAGACCTCTCACTTGAAACTTGTGACACAGTTGACTCCATAAACGCAGCAGGAAAGAATTTCCAGAGCAGCTGGGAAAGCATCTCTGTTTGCAGAATGCAAGCTGTATTTGAGATTAGTGGTGCACACAGATATCTCATGACGCTGATGCCACAATAAAGACATTTGTCTCTGAGGTGTCACAAGACTCTGTCTCCTCGCCTGTACTGCAGGCTCTCCGTGGCTCTCTGAGGACAGTCCTGCTTGCAATTCTGAGAGCCTCACAGGGTTCTGAGGAGCCAGTAAGAAAGCTTGGCCTGCGGGCAGGAAATCCCTCTCACCACACCTTTCTGATTTACACTGATCCCTGATACACACCACATGTGTCCCCTCCCTCCTTCCCCCATTTGCAATGGTTCTGTTCCACATTTAAGTGATGAAAAGTTAAGACCTGTGGTTACAACTTCTATGAGAAACTTCATTTTGAAGGGCTGCTACATTTCAACTTTATTGCCAGGAGGAAAAATGAAGAAACAAAAGGCCACAGTCGCTCCGCAGCAAAGAAACCTGGGCGAAGACATTTAATAAGTGTAAGTTCCCTACCACAACTTGTTGAAATGTTGACCTTTGCACTGAAGGAACACTTATTGCTGCAAATGCTTGGTGTGAACCAACCACAGCTTTTGGTTAACTAAGCTTTAATGCTACCAAGTAAGTCCCCCCCTTGGTTTTTCAGTAGTGACTTCTGCAGAGCAAGTTGCAGTGGGGAGTGGAGCAGATAGAAGGCAAATGTGAAGAGAGAGGAAGGGGCTGTATCTGGCAAAATAATGAGAGTAGTCTCAAACTGCACCACCCCTGCTGACCAAGGCATCTACATCAAAAAGAGTTCCTACAAGGAAAGAAAAGAGCACATAAGTTCAGTGACTAGAAATCCCTTGTCCAGGTAGACAAGATCTCCATAAAGGCATCCCCTCTGTTCCTGACCTACCCACTGGAGTCTGTCTGGGATTAATTGGCTTCCTCAGTAATGACTTATGGAAAATTGTCAGCTAACAGCCTCCTGGGCCATGCTGCCAAAGAAAGGCTGAACGTATGTGGGTGTGCACATACGCATGCATCGGTCTGTCTTGTTACTTTTCATTGGAATTGCTTGATTGTCTCAATTATTTACTTGTTTACAAACCAGAGGTTACAGTTTGACATCTGAAGATGCAACCCAGGGGTGTAGGGGAGTGGGGACATGCAGGGACGGAGCACCAGTACTTCTCGGCTTCTACATTACTGGTGCAACCCACAAACCATTGACCCCTGCATCGTTTCTCTTGACAAGATGCTCACTTGAAAATGTATGAAGTTATGGTTATTTTTACTTGGGTTTTTGTTTTTAGATTCTAAGGGATTGTATTGAGGATCATTTGACGTTACCCCTCTAATGCACTTTTAATACTATGTCTCAATCTGAGTTGTTAAAGACTATAGATTTCCTTCTTACTCTTCCTATTACGATTACTTATATACCTAAAAAAGTTCTCAAAGCAGTTTACATAGGAAAAAAGAAGAAGAAGATGGTTCCCTGTCCCCAAAGGGCTCACAGTCTAAAAAGACACAAAATAGATACCAGCAATGGCCATCAGAAAGATGCTGTGCTTGGGTTGAATAGGGCCAGTTGCTCTCCCTCTGAATATAAAGAGAATCAGTAATCCAAAAACCTTCAGTTTAAGATAAGAGTTACAATGTTTTACATTTTCACTCATGCCCTAAAAAGAATGGAACTTGCAAGTTAAGGTGCCCATCTTAACTTCCGCTCCATATAAGCTTTTTACAGTCTGGTATATGGTGATGACTTTAGAGATGAGGCTCCATGAATCCACACTTTGCCTCGAACAGAGATGCATCAGGCAGAAATTCAACAGGGGCCTCTCTAGGAAGTGATTAGGAAAACTGCACCTGTTAAATGTCTCCCTGGATGCATCCTTCCCCTGCCCAATGTCCAACTGAAAGATCAAAGTGTGAGTCCATGGAGCTTCATTTCTAAAGCCGTCAGCATATACTAGACTGTACAAAGTCTTTACAGCTTATATGGCACAGAAGTTAAAATGGACACCTTAACTTACATTTTCCATTCTTTTTAGAGCACAAGTGGAAATGTAAAGCATCTTAACTCTCATCTTAAACTGAAGGTTTTTGGATTATAGAATTTCCTGGCATTTTAAAATTAGACATGATGGGGAAGAGATTAGACACGATGGGGAAGAGATTACCCAAACCACAAGGTAGAATTTCCTAATGTTGAACACCAAAAACTTTGTTAAAACTTGAACTAAGATAAAGCCACACTCCCCATCCCAGAAAAAACGCAAATGAAATCGGTGGATTCAGTAATAGTGACAGTGTGATCCCACCTCATTCAGCAGTGAATAAAGTCACAAGAAGCAGGTAATTTGTGTTCACTTTAAATTTGTAATTCATTTTTTCTTTAAAAACACACACACACACACCAATGATAATTAAAAATAACAAATGCTTTATTAACCATGTCCAAAACTACAGATAACCTTCCCAGAAATTTCCAATAAACCTCACAGTTCTCCTGCTTGATTTAGTTTCCTTCAGGATGGTGTTATCAGCAAATTGTGTACAAGTTGTACACAAGTGATGTAGCCATACACACACACTGCAGCCATTCAGACACACACACACACACACACACACACACACACCACACAAACATACCACACACACACACACACACCTGTTCAGATGCAAGCCTCACCAGCCTTCCCTGCTGGTTGCCCCACCCTGAGGGCTCAAATGGCCTCCACACATGTGCAGAGCCCATCTGATTCCTGGGGCCAGAGGCCAGGGCAGGAATGCCGGCTTGCCAGGGCCTGGGGCTGGGGTGAGGCGCGTGCTGGAATGGGTGAGGGGTGTGCGGCAGGGTGAGGCAGGAGGGGCAGCAGCAAGCAGCAGCCTTCAAGAAAGCCAACTGCTGTCCGCACATGCACAGGCACAATATGAGCACTAGAGTAGGGCAGCTGGAGGGACAGAGATGCAAGGATGCCACAGCTTCAGTGGGCCAGCACTGGAGCATGGTGGTGCAGCCCTGAGGGAATTGAATGGCCATAGGGCCAGAGGAGCAGGGTTGGGGTGGCAAGAGGGGCAGAGCGGTGAGTCAGCTGCCATGTTTATTGTGAGTAGCACTGTGGGCTCTGTCACCTCAAACTTGCCCCTGCACAGAATCTGTTAGCACTAAAGATGCATTTTCTGCCTCTTAAAATGCAACTTTGAGGATCAATTTGGAAATTACCATTGATTGGGTCCCAGTGGGATATACAAAAGGCACTTTTCTGGCATGCAGTCTAAAGGCTAAAACTATGCTAATGGACTGCAAAATCATTTAAGTACCACTTCCTCAGTCCAAAAAAGATGTTGCCAACCCGTTAAACCCCTGTTCAAAAGAGAAAAACTTTAAATTGCTCTATCTAAGCCATTTCCCAATGGATGCTCACCAAATTTGCAAGGGAGGTGTCACCTAGGGAATTTGTGCTGATGGCCAGGCAGATTGGACAAATGGTTTTGATTTTATAAGCAAATGAATGTTGAGGGCTTATAATGGTGGGACGCTGAAAACACTCTCCAGCTTCACTATACTGGCATGATTGATAGACTGGCCAGTATAATCACCACTATTAAAGGTGCCTCTTTATCCAGCTGGCAGGATAAGTTCTGTTTTTCTTGTGGCCTCAACATCCCTGAGGTCTGCACTACATCCTGAGTTCAGAACCAGGGAAGGTATTGTCTTAATTAATCACAATGAAGCAAAGTATATACTCTTGTATAGTGAGCGCTAATGAAGCAATCAAGAGTGTGAGCGAAGAAGTTCCCCAGTATACCTCAATGAAGAACTGGCTGGATAATCTTAGGAAGGCTACTGTCTATTGGCTTTGCTCCCACCCCACCCCACCCCTCTATAATACAGAAATAACCATGCAATTTGTTATTTACATTACAGAGTTGATGTAAGGATTATGGGAATAATGGAAGCACTGAGAATTTAGGGGAGAGAACACAGAGGTCATTCACACAATCAAAAACTGAGGCCATTCTCACGAGCAGCCAAGCCCAGGCTTGGCTGCCCATGAGAACAGCCGGGATCTGTGTGAATTCCAGTGGTGCTACCATGCCAAACCCAGTACTGAAGTCCAGCTCTTAGCCAAGGTTAAGGGCGCAAACGCTGCCAAGATCATGTGTCAGTGCTGCTTGCAGAGACAGCCGCCTAGAACACCCATCCTGACCCCTGAGGGGATCCTCCAGTGCACAACGCTTGGCACACAATGCACTGTGAGATACCCAAAGGCCGGGATTATGAGTCCTGGCCTCAGAGGGCTCCGCCCTGCTCTGCACAGAGCAGCAGGGACCATGTGGGAGTGTGGAGCGTGCTCCAACCAAGGCCAGGATGCTCTTCTAGGGGAAAGGCAAGTTGTGTAGAAGCAAGGTAGGAGGAAAACCTGGGTAGAAGTGATTGTGTGGAAACAAAGTAGTAGGAAAAGCTTCTACCCAGGTTTTCCTCTACCCTTGCTTCCACACAACCGAAAACTGGGAGCACACACAGCTCCCAAACCCTGGTAGAACA
Source organism: Hemicordylus capensis (assembly GCF_027244095.1). Classification (NCBI taxonomy): domain Eukaryota; kingdom Metazoa; phylum Chordata; class Lepidosauria; order Squamata; family Cordylidae; genus Hemicordylus; species Hemicordylus capensis. The sequence goes on from NC_069659.1 coordinate 288,104,765, forward strand.
TGGTTTTTGGTTGTGTGAATGACCTTACAATGTTGTTGTTTGGGGCAAGAGTGCTATCCACTTTGGAGAGAGTGGTGCTTGATCTTTTGCAAGGAGTAAATCTGAGACTTTGTTAGACATTAACCTTCCTAGAAACAGGACGCCACTTGCCAGACATCACAGAAAGCCTTTTTTGGCCTTTCTTAGCTGAGATGCTGAGGACACCACTGCAGCTATGATCCCACAGTACAGCACAATAAATGATGTAATAGAGATACCTAACTGCTAAAACAAAGTCCCATCCCCTACAAGAAAGAAAGACTAGGATTCTTGATGAATAAAGATGTTATAGTAGCTGATGATGCTTATTGCTACATTAATGTTTAAATAAATATTATATCTCAGATAGATGGATCTTTGAGTGCATTTCATTACAACCCCTTTGTTGAAGCATTACAGACTATTAATGTATTGTTAAAGTGATCATAGATGCATATGTTTCCAGACAAAATACACGCTGTTGGTTATAACCTATAAAGCCCTAAACAGCTTGGGCCCTGGGTATTTAAGCAAACATCTTCTTCGTTATGAACCCCACCGCCCTTTGAGATCATCAGGAGAGGTCCGTTTGCATTTGCCACTGGCTCGGCTCGTCTGGTGGCTACTCAGGGACGGGCCTTCTCCGTTGCTGCCCCAAGGCTTTGGAATGTGCTCCCTAGTGAAATAAGAGCCTCCCCATCTCTGACAATTTTTAAAAAGTCTTTAAAGATGCATCTGTTCACCCAGGTTTTTAACTGATACTGTTTTGATTGTTTTTAATGTTGTTTTAGAATTTTGTTTTAAAATTTTTAAATTGTTGTTTTAAATTTCTTGTTTTTTGTTTTTAACTAATGTTTTAATGTTGTTTTTAATTGTAAACCACCCAGAGATGTACGTTTTGGGTGGTATAAAAATATGTAGAATAAAATAAAATAAAATAAAATAATAATATTATTATTATTTGTGTAAATAAATAATAATAATTCCCTGAGTCAAGAAAGTTGTGTAGATGGCTTCCACCAAAGCCTTCAGGCATAAGGAACTTCCTTAGACAGAGATCAGCTCCGATTTTATTGTAGTAATTAGTCAGTCCGTGTGAAAATACTAAATCCCAAGAAAAGTAATCTTCCTAAATATGCTACTTGCCTGGACCCGAGTTCAACTAAAACCAGTATTTAGGGTAGGGCATAACTTCTTCCTAAGGTGTTTAGGATCAAGATGTAAAAACTCAGACTTGCAGTTCTTGCAGTCCAGCCCTATCTGTGCCTGTTTATTTGTCACCCCTGCTAACTGAGCAAAGAGGCACCTTTTTAAAGTGGTGATTCTCTTTATTTAGCAGGGGGAGAGCAACTAGCCCTATCCAACCCCAGTACAGCATCCCTCCAGTGGCTGTTCCTGGTGTCAACCTTTTGTTTCTTTTTAGATTGTGAACCCTTTGGGGACAGGTGACCATTTTATTTACTTATTATTTATTTTTCTATGTAAACCTCTTTGAGAACTTTGGTTGAAGGGCAGTTTATAAATATCCATAGTAGTCCTCGTATTTGAAAGTCAATGCCACTCTGTTCAGCAAGGGTTTTCCTCCCACATAAGCAGGGCTAGAAATGGAAGCATTTATAATTCTGCTATTACTCCAGAGTAAATGGGAGCAATTCCACCTCTGCAAAGAAGTTAAAAGGGCACCTCACCTCTCCCAAAGCAATTTACACAGAAGCGGGGGTGGGTGGGATATGGAGAGTGAAGAGCAATCCATAGCAAGAATCAAACATCTTTTGCCAGAAAAGCTGCTTCTAATGAGGAAAAACATAATTGGGACAATTGGGCAGTCATGGAAAACCTTCTCAACCCTGTTTGTTCAGCAAAGGTTCTTTCAGCTGCAAAGGTTTTGATGTCTTGGCTCTAAGCAGATGCTTATGAATCACAGGGGGGGGCAAGGGAGATACTTAATATTTGTTAAAATGCTCCTCCTACCCCCCCCCCCCTTTTTTTGAAAGTCCATTTCTCAGACAAGGAGGAATTCTAGGCTGAGGAACTCTTCCCCCAATAATCAGGAGGTGGAAGGGAGCAGCAGCAGCCCCCTAATACCAGAGAGGGCAGAGAAAACCTGCCCAGGGCCATCTGGAAGGCTATGGCCTTTTATTGTTGATTTGGTAACTAAATATTCCAGTTCCAGTTGTTGAAGTGAGCACAAGAGCTGCTGCATTTGGGTTAATCACTCCACTTCTGACCTACTTTACAGGGCTGTTGTAATGATTGCTGATAGAATGGAAGCCACTTAAGGAAAGCAGGATATGACTCCTAGGCTGCCTTAGTTACTGCTACTACCACACTTTTCAGCCTCCCAAAAACTTGAATGATTGCATTCTAGGTTGAGGCAAGTAGAGGTCTGGGATAGCAGGATCCCCCTAATTCGCTGAGCATCACGGACATGGGACTTAAGCGCGGGACATGGGAGAATCAAGCCTGCTTCTCTGTCCTGCTTGAGTTTTACCCCCCACCCCACGGGTATCCTCCTCTGCTTCTCGGGAAGAGATGTTGCCACACACCCTGCCTGCTGGATGTCGGCTCTGCCCTTTTCTTAGAACCCCAAACTCCTGCCTTCGAGTTCGGCTGAACCTTCCCTCGGTCAGTGCTCACGTGTGGGTGCAAGAATCAAAGGTGAAAGCCAGGAAAGTACCGTGTGATCATCCAAGGGGGAGAGGCCCGGGCCCAGACCTCAGACCCAGCCATGCCTCGGGAGAGATCAGGAAGGACTACCTCTTCCCCCGCCCTTGGCTCCTGGGGTCGCCCACTCCACACCCTACACTCTTCCCTCTCTCGGACGACTGGCACTGGCAGCAGAGGAAGCACTTTTGCACGCCAGACCAATCGCCGCTCACTTTAAGAGGATTAGGCCAATTAACGACTTAGAGACCAATTCGCGATTGTTTGACCCAGGGGCATAGCTAGAAGCGAGGGGGCCGTATTCGCCCCTCTCCCTGGCGGCCCCTCCGAGCGAGGGAGATAATGAAGAAAAACAGAAAAGGGTGGAGTGGGGGGGGCCCTCAGGAGTTGGGGGGGGGCCCTCATGAGCAGGGGGCCGGTTCTTTGAGCCCATCCGCTCAATTATAGCTACACTTCTGGTTTGACCAACTGAACCCTCCTCCTTAGAGGCAGTGGGCGAGGACATCCAGATTAGTGGTCATCTCTAAGCACTCTTGAAATAATGACACAAGTTAGTCATGACTAGCGAGTCTCATTAATGGGAATGGGGCTAAGTCATGAGTATCTTACTCTGGATGTTGCCCAGTATATCTCTGATGGCCCTCACCTGCTCATCTCCCCCGGGAACAGCATTTTGTTCATCTGCTCATCTGCGCCGCGCCCGCATTTTTCTGCCCACGGATGAAGACAGTGCTGCACCACACCGTCTGATGCCGTAAAGCGAGTCTGCCGTTCTTACCCCTCCGATCTCCCCCTTTGCCCTCCTCTCTCGTCGCAGCTAACTCCCCAGCAGCTCGTAGACACGCACTGTCCAACCACTGCTTTTGCCTCTCGGTCTCCGCCGCCCTACCCAAAGCCAGTCAAAAGTGCAAGCACTCCCGGAGCGGAGTCCTAATGCCACCACGCTTGCCACCAGCCACGCAACCATTTGTCTTCCACGTGCTCGACAATGCCTCCGAGAGCGATCTTTCGATTTCTGCGTCCTTCCTCTTTCCTGTCTCGGAGACCTGACCTGGAGCCCACACGGACGACCAAACTCTTGGGAGGGAGAGCTTGTTCGTCGCCGCCTCCTGCGTCCTCCTACAAGGACGGTTCTTCTGATCAGGCATCAGGTGCGGAGAGAGACTATGTGCTAAAACTGTCACCTGTCGGGCTCAGTCACTGGCCGCAGCAGGAAGGAGGAGGAAAGCGACACAGAAGTACCAGCCGTCGAGCCGCCTTGTAGGTCGGGTTCCTGAATCCGAACTAAATGCCAAAAGTCCCCTTTGCCCATCGGCACCCAAAAGTCCCCTTTGCCCATCGGCCTGCCAGCATCGCTTTTCCACCTCCGCGGTCTTACTGGGTCTCTCCCTCCACCCTTGGACTCCCCTCCCGCCGCCGCCTCTCCTCCGGTCGGGCCACCTCGTCGGGATCCTTCAGCTACCTCCCCCCGCGCGCCCTGCCCGGCGGCCGGGCTCTCACCGTCCTCGTAGTTCTTGAGGTAGTAGTCCGGCCCGGGTCCGCCGCGGCTCTTGGCGGGGTTCTTGACGTTCTGGAACTGCAAGAAGTCGGTCCTCTTGCCGGCGAAGCGGAGGAAAGCGGGCGCCAGGCCACGGGCCAGGGTCACCAGGCGCCGGGAGCTGCACAGAAGCAGGCGGAGTGAGCGGGGGAGCCAGCCCGGCCTGGGCAGCCAACCTGGGCGGGGGTGCCGCCATCGCGGCTCCTGTGCCCACCAAGGCGGCACGAAGAAAGCTCGCCGACGGAGGCGCGTTCTGCTCCCGCCGCCGGCAGCTACCTGTCGGCGTGTCCCGAGTTCCCACTGCGGCCATGATCCCGGGGAGAGGGTCATCGGGGCCACGGGTCACCTTCCCCAGCCACCCAGGAGACTCGGGGAAAGGCGCAGGGAGATGCAGCCGGCAGCCGGTGGCCTCTGGCACCGTCCTCCGCGGTTGCAGCCTGCGCTCTTCCCCCTGCTGGATCGGTGCTGCCGGGCAGCGCAAACCTCGGGAGCGCACGGAGCGGGGCTTAGCAGCAGCAACCCCTCCTTGTCCTGGGATTCATACAAGGGCTCTCTTTCGCCCCGGGTGGCACGGGGGGCGGCCCTCCTGGCTAGTATGGAGCCCCGCGCGGCCGTTCCTCGGCTCCCACCCCGCTCCCTGCCGCCACTGTTCGGCTGCCTGGCCCGGAGTCACCGGAGCAAGCAGGAAAGAGGGACGCAGCGCGACAGCCCCGGGAAGGGCCCCGAGTCGGCTGGCAGCCTCTGCTCCGCCACCGCGCTCCAGGCCTCCTTGGGGCAGCAGCTCCCCCTCCCGAGCGAGAGCGGGCAAGTCCCGAGGCTTTCGGAGCAGCGCTGTGTCTCCGGGATGCTGCTGCCTCCCTTGCGAAAACATGTGCATCTTAATGGGAACCATGGCCCGGCCTCCAGACCCAGCCACGGCTGTGCGGGGCCGGGGGGTGGGGTGGGCGACGCCGCGAGAGCCCCGCGGAGGCAGAGGGCAGCCAGCGGGGACCATGAGGGTTGCGGGGGCACTTGGGGGGCGCCCCTTACCTGAGGAAGTCCAGCCAGCCGTCGTGGAGGATGGAGGGGTCCAGCTGGAGCGACAGGAAGTTCTCGCTGGTGACGCGGAGGGGGCTCCTGGTGCTCACGTCCAGGAGGATGAGTGTCCTGCCCGGTGCGCCCTGAGGGCTGGTGCCGGCGGGCAGGCGCCTCACCCCGGCCTGCGAGGGAAGGGAGAGGTGCGCCAGCAGCGCCAGCCCAGGGGCCAAGAGGGCCAGGAAGCCGGGAGGGCCAGCGCTGGGGCAGGGCATGCTGGGCCGAGGCCGAGGGGGGCTCCCCAATTAAGTCGTCCCGCGCCGGGCACAGCCAGTCACGGGCGGCTAATTGTCCGGAGTGCAAAGCGCGGGGGGCGCGCTGCCTTGTTTTCCCTCCCCCTCCTCCTCCCCCCCCCAAATCTGCTGGTGCTGGTGGGAGAGGGGAGCTCACGCCCCTGACCAGCCTTCCCCGGGGCCCGTGCCAAGACGCCTTGTTCACCAGCGCCGCCCCTGGAAGAGCCGCCGCCGCCGCTGCCTGCGGACATGTTCGCTGCGGGGAAGGTAAAGGGGAGTCGCTCCTGAGTTAACCCTCTCGGCCCGGGCTCCCCCGAGGGGCCAGGCCTGCTCCAGCCACAGGGCTGGGGGGGGGGTGGAGGAAGGGAAGGAGGCTGCCCTCCTCGCTCTTCCCTCTCCTCGCCTGCCCAGAGGGAGGCCGCCCATCCCCGCCGTTGCCAGCAAGCTCGCTTTGCAAGAGGAGCCGCACCGAGCCGGAGATGAACGGGAGGCCCCCCCCCCCCCCCCGCGCGCGCCTGCCTCCCTCCAGATGGGGCGCCTCTCTCTCCCCCTTCTCCAGGACGCAAACCTCTGGGAACAGAACCCGCGAAGAAGAGATCGCCAAGCGCCTGCTGGAGAGGGGAGGGGGCGATCTGCTCGCACGACCATCCCTGCCCGTCTCAGGCTCTTCTGGACTCTGGCTCGGCAGCAACCGAAAATCCAGCGGCAGGACCGCGGGACCTGGGGGCGGCCAGGGAGAGAGCAGCAACAGCCCAGCCGCTGCAGCTCTCAGTGCCAGGACCTGCGACCCAAGAAGCACACCCACCGGCGCGGGAGGCCAGCAAGGAAGCGCTCCAGCTGCGCTGAAAGAAGGCATGCCCTGCGGGCAAGAAAGCGAGGGTCTTCTGCGGCTGTGTTCTGGAAGAAAAACCCGTGCAGACCCAGCGGGTGAGTCAGTCTAACTGCCAGACCGGGAGGGCTCCTTTTCCTCGACGGAGAGGGCAATTTCTTCCAGACAGCGAGGGAAAGATCGGCGAAGACCGCTTCCTTCTGCTTGGAGCGCAGCGCACCTCCGTTGTCACGGAGGGGCTTCCAGCCTTTCCTAGTGAACCTCTCCTGGGGCCCTTCCGCTTGGCATGAGCCAGAGACCGCTCAGAGGAGGCCGAGGAGGCCCTTAACATAGGGGTTCTTCTGGGGCCAGGGAGTGTTGTGAGGAGCGGCTGGGTAGAGAAATGAGGATGCCTAACATCAATCCCTTCCCATCCTGAAAGATCTTCCAGTCCCACCTGGAGTTTAGATGAAGGGGAGATTTGGCATCTTTCCCTCTGATACTTGCAGGGAGACCCTGTAGAAGGGGGCCTGGCTGATCCCCTTTTCTGAGCAACATCCGAGCTCCAAACTGGGCCTCCTAGGCCTTTCCTGGAGACATGGGCGAGAGTTACACTGGAATCCTGAGCATAGTGTGAATTCGTAATAAGCCGCAAAGCGAGGAAATATGGTTAGGATCGGGGCTGACACAATGAAGCAAGTACTCAAAGTAGTCCCACTGAAATGAAAAGGACCAGTTAGGCCTGAATTGTTCTTTTAGTTTGAATGGGACTACTTCCAGTGATTTTCCTCATAATATCAACCAGGGTGCTCATCAAGTGGGCAGGATCTGCCCCTCCCCCGCAACCCGGGCTAGGAAAGGCTTATCTTTATGCCAGGACTTGAACCGTCTAGTATTAGACCCAGGAATGAAGGGATCCTCCCAGCCCAGCGTCGGGTGTCCCAGCGGTGAAAGCCCTCGGTTCCACGGGGGTCGCGCCTACTCCAAAGGGACGGAATCTTCTCTTTCTCCTCAGGAGAAGGCACTTCCACTAGCCTTGCCCCTCCGCGCTTCTTTCGCGAACTTCTTCCTCTGCTTGGAGCAGCAGGCGAAGCCTTTTAACACTGCAGCAGCAGCAGCCTCTATATCTTTATTGGCTTTCACCCGTTCCCGTAAAATCAGGCTAAAACAAAAGGGACGCTGCGCACAACTCCCGCCTCTTCCCACCCCGCCCAGCCTCGCTGCTTGGGGCTTCAGTCAAGCCAGAACTGGCAACTGCTGACCGAAAAGGGCTGGATCTTCTCCGTTATCTCAGGCCTGCTGGTGGTGGCGCCGGATTCCTGTTCGTGTTTACCCTGAAGTAAGTCTCAACGTTCTCCCAAGCCAAGCTCTGAGTGCAGCATTAAACATATATTTTGACCCTCTTCCCTCCTCTTGGTATGCGAAGCGGGGGGGGGGACAAGTGCGCATTTCCCGCGGCTATACCGAAACGCGTTTACTCGAGAGTAAACTTCGCTAACACTGTTGGGGCTTTTGGTGTGAACTGGGTCCGTCGCTGCGCAATCCACAGCACGTTTCTTTGAAAATATAAGAAGAGATTATCGTTAAGGAAAGGACAATGGGAACCCCCACAGACATCCTATGTTTATTCTGAAATAAGCTCTAACTAGCCCATTGGAACTAATTTCTAAATGACAGGATTACGGCCTCACAATGTTATGGAGCCATGAAGGAAAGGCATGTTGCGTCCTCCTTAAGCCTCTGCAAAATCCCAGATACCAACATTCCTGTATGGATAACTTTTAGTTGATTGGACAAATAAAGACCCCGATCTTCACCTGAATATAGAATGTTTCCAAAGTATCAAGGTTCGTCATGTGAAAATATTCACTCGGTATGTGCACTCTGTGGGCGCGATTCTTCGGGTGGGGCGGGGGGTTGGTTCCAGTTGGACTTGGAAGAGAGAGAGGAGTGAGGCTTTAGCCATAGCTTTAAATAGATTGGGGGCGGAGAGAAATGCTGTGTATTATGTATGGTTTGGTTACTTATTTGAATAACTCAGTAGACGAGGGGAGTGAAGACTTGTGCTCTTTGTAGTGGGTCGTTAAGAAAGATGCCGGGAGAAAATTTAGGGCTTGGGGGGAGGCAGGGGAGAGGAGGAATCAGAGGGGCACCTAGGTAATTTTGGAGCCTGGACCTAAAGGCCTTTGGAGGCGCTCCCTCCCCACGCGAGTTAAGCATCATTATTTTAAAAAGCAGGTTTCTGAATGCACAAACCACACCACCTGGGACAGACCGAAGAGGATTTGAGGGTCCCCAGGGGGTGCGTGGAGGCCCTGGATTTGGCCCGAAGTCCAGGGGTAAGAGCGCTTCTGGGAGGAATGGGCCGTGGCCCGTAGCTTTGCAGGAAAATAAGGGAAGATGTCCGCAATTGTCCCACCCTCACGAGTATTTATGTTCAAGCTGACACCAATGAAGAACTTTCCAAATTCACAACAGTAGCCCGACGGTGTCATGGAGTCCAGTAGCCTGTCTCTGACAGTGTCCAGATCCAGAACACTCAGGAAGTTTTAAACGCAGAGGGGTCAAAAGAGTATGCTCTCTCTTTACTCCTAGTCTCTGGAAATGTAAGATCTTAGGAATACCTTAAAGATTAGAATAGATGCATGGACTCTCCTAGCGAATGTTTGCTGACAGTTCCTATCCACTATGCATTTAATTGGACGTTGCAAAAAATAAGAGTCGAATTAACTATCATCATCATTACTGTTTCTGGTAGCAAAGAGTTCCACAGGTAAAGTGTGCTTTGCAGAAAGCAACTTCTTTGTTTTAAACCCGATGCCATAGAACTGAGTTACTCTAGATGAAGTGAAAGATGCAATAACGGGGACCCCTTCGGTTTGTTTTAGTCGTCCTGATTTTATATAGTTCAGTCATATCCGCTCGTTGTCCCTTTTTGCAGAGTTGGCAAGTGTACATCTTTTTAGTCTTCTCTCTGTCCTGCCCCAGGGTTTCCGATTGTTCTTTTCTTGACCTTTTCCTCTCCCGTTGTCTCTTTTTCTTGGGAGCAGAGACGCTCTTAGGGCTCAATGGCCCATCGGGGAAAAGGAAAATAGATTCACAGGGTTGCCACGAGAGAAAATAAATCCAAGACAATATTATAATTGCAAATGATAATAAGCTGCCGCTTGCTTATTTATTTATGCTGCAACTGAGTAACACGGCTAAGCCTCTGGTAGTCAAATATTATGTTTGCTCTTTTGGTGGTCCCAGCCTCGTTTTGGTGGTCCCAGCTCCGTTGACAAAGGATCTGTCCCTAGAAATGTCGATTGCTGTCTCGCGTGTTCCCTGGGTACTGAGCCCCAGTGGTTTCGCTATGGGGCTTCTTTTCACCGTCTTCTTAAGGAGCAAGTCTCACGGGGAAGTTTTGCTTGCGATTGGGCTGAAAGACCTGGCTGCAGCCATTATACACAAATGTGTACAGCGCCCGACACGGTGTACAAACACGCACGTGAATGTGAGCAGACATAACTGCACCCCAATTCCCTGATGTGGAAGTAACTTCAGTAGAAACGGATAACGTCTTAACTTATGCTTGAGGATTTAGTGTTTCCCCGACCTCGCCTAAGGTAAATCATGTTACATGTTACATTTAGCAACAGTAAATTTCATCTGCTGTTCTAGTGCTGGCTTTCCTGAAGGGAAAGGCGACCGGTCTGAAATTCTTCTTCTGTCTGCTTTAGATTTAGCTGGCTTAAATGATCTGGTCGCTTGCAAATTTTTGCCACCCCCTTATTCACTTCCCTTTGCAGGTCATTAATGTAAAGGTTCAAACATTCGTGGCCAATTGACCATTCATGCCTGCCCAGTCCTGGCCGCCTATCTCTTAACCAGTTGTGGGATCCAGAAAGGGGCATCGCATCCCCTCTTAAAGGCGATGCCTTTAAGGAGTTTTTCATGATGATGATGATTTTGCTGCTGCTTCTGGTGCTACTACTACTGTTACAACTACTATTTATCCGAGCTCATGTACTGTTTTCGGAAAGCTAAGTACGGCCTGTCCACAAAACCTCTCTCATCCATGTCCTCCACAGATAAGGTGGATGGGGAAACAAACAAAAACTGCGATCAAAATTCCTAATGAAGTCTTTTCCTTCCGATAATTCCTCGACTTCCCTGGCCCTTTCCCAATATACTGAGTTTGGGCTCTGTGATTCATGGCTCCAGAATTCGGAATTTGTCATTCATTATTTTGATATTTCCATAACTGGTAACACATGCTCCAAGGCCAAAACCTCTAGAACGGGAAATATAAAAATAATAATAAACTGCAAATTGGGAAGTCAGGATTTAACCCCAAATAATGGTCCACTCTTTGGAAACTGAGCCGGTGGCATTTCCGAATTATAAACATAAATATTGAGGGAGGGGAAAGACGAGTTCTTAACACCTGTATTTTCCTCCTGCTACTCTTTCTTCTACGTGGACAGCTTTTTTAGCAAAGAAACAAAAGCTTTTTTGCAAATGAAGTTAGGATCTACATGTTCTACACTATTACCCCCAGTTGTGCATTTGCTTGGTTCCCGGACCCCACTTTTATTTTAGTTTGTTTGTTTGTTTGTTTGTTTGTTTGTTTACTTGATTTATATACCTCCCTTCCAAAAATGGCTTCTTCTTTCACGAAGGCCCCGTGGTGACGAGAGCTGCTACTGATCAGGCTGAGGTTGTATCCCTGTCTTGACCTTTAGGATCTGCTTCGCACCACCGCCCCGCCTTCCTTCCCATCGCAGACTCTCTGTGGCGCTCTCAAGCCCGGTCCTACCCCTATGCCGGTTCTTCGGCGGTTCTATGCCGAAGCGAGACAATGGCGAGGGGTCTAGCCAGCAGGAGGCGCCCTGCACGGAGCCGGCGCCTCGAGGCTTGCCATCCTGTCCCAAAGATCCCGATGCCAGGCAGTGTCTGACATTGCTCTAGGTGTGGCCGCTGGGTATTGAGCGCCCCCTGGCCGTGCGGCTGCTCGCAGGCGCATTTCAAAAGGGGCAGGTTAGGTTCCCATATGCAGAGACATCACTCGATTTCTCTGCTCCCTTATCAGGACCCACTTGATGTCTGACAAAGACACGTGTGAATAGTACTCCACTGTAAAAGCCTGGTGTTGGAGGTGATGATGATGATGATTTTACTTTTATATCCCTCTCTTCCTCCAAGGAGCCCAGAGCGGCGTACTACATACTTAAGTTTCTCCTCACAACAACCCTGTGAAGTAGGTTAGGCTGAGAGAGAAGTGACTGGCCCAGAGTCACCCAGCAAGTATCATGGCTGAAAGGGGATTTGAACTCGGGTCTCCCCGTCCTAGTCCAGCACTCTAGCCACTACACCACAGAGGTGATACGGAAGTTCTGATCTGTGGTGTTAGATCCACGATGGTCTATTCACACACTGACTCCTCACTTGCTGTTGCTGCAGTCATCAAGTAGTGACCATGTACGTGAGGACGAGCCCCCTGTGCAGGGGTGCAGATGGCCTGAGGAGTAATTCCTCACTTTAAAAATGTTTGGCGGAGACGAAAGACACCTTTGCAGGGGAGAAACATGGAAGATATGGGTTTCCAGGTTTGGCGGGAGAAGTTCAGGAAAAGGAGCGGGGAGCTCCTCGGACGTTGGGGGGGGGTGTGTCTGCGTTTACATTTCATCATCAACACCTATAGGAGTATACACTGTACAAACCACGATAGTTTTAAGGCTGCAGTCCTAACACGTTTACCGCGGAGTAAAATTCCCATTGAACTGAGTGGGACTTACTTCTGTGTAAACATGACTTTACAGCTCAACAGGTAACATTCTTTGCAAATTTCCTGCACCTCTCGGGTCAAATTATCACACAGTGCTCATTTCAGGATCAACCACCGAGATTCCTATTCCGGTCTAGCAAATTCGCGTCCACCACCACATCTGCGGGCAGACTTTCTTCCTCTCGCGATGGTCTTCCTCTCCCGGAAGGGATCGAACTGTCTCTCTACCCTCATTCCCGTAGAAGGTCCCTAGCAGACACGCAAAAGAGAAAGGACTCGTCAGTTTCTAGTCCATTTAACCAACACACACATACACAGAGCCGCGAGCACAGATCCGTTTTAAGGGGGAACGATCAGAATCTGTGAGGGAATTTGAGTGTAAACCTGGGGAGCGGGGAGTGAGTGTTCAGTTAGGCTCCAGAGGTGAGAGGTCGAAAGGTTCCCTGCCTCTTCTCCCTCCAAGACACCCCAATTTCCACTAGCGCCCTCAACTGCAGAGAATCTAGTGGGTCCTCCCCCCTCCCCAAACCCCATTAACCTTAGTGTCGTTAGACATTTCGATCGTCTGCCGCAAAATCCAGACTTAAGCAGCGTGAGCGGAGATCAAATACGGGTTTAGGAAAACAGCATGGAATCCCATTTAAACCGGGATTGACTTTCCAGAGCGAGCGAATCCGGCGCAGAAATCATTCAAGCGCGCTTCGAATCTCACCGACCGATTTCACTCTCTGAACTGGAAGAGCGCAAACTTGTGTTCCTACTTCCTACTGTGGTCAATCGTTGCGCGTGGGGAATATGGCGAGACTGTGAAAACCGGAAACTTTACTTCCCGCAAAGCCCCGATTGTGAGGGCGACATGGATGGGGATCCAACGACTCTGGATTCCGTCATCCCGCTGAGTGTAGCAGTAGCACTTCCAGGATCTCAGGCGGGAGTCTTTGGACTGGCTGCGGCGGCGGGAGAGATGCAAAGGCAAAGGCATTCTCTCAAAGGCGCCGCTGCCGCAGACCAGACACTCCATCCAAGCGCTTCTTTGATCGATGGCGGACCCAGCCGATTACGAGAAGCGCGGACGGAGTGGAGTCTGTGGTCCGAATTGCGCGGGCAAGAAAATCTGCAAAATTCTCACCAAAACCAGCGCTCGGCCCGAACTGAATTTAGGAGCATTACACAGACACTATTCGCATGCTGATGTGATCCCGCGCCCCCGGAAAAGCTACAGAAATTGGCTGAAAATCTGTGATTGTTCCCAACACACGCACATCCCGGTGTGCCCCAAGAAACTGAGGGAGAAGAAGCAGTAGGGAAAGTAGTCCCCACCCCCACCCCAGCAACACTTCCCCCAGCCTTCGGGTGTCCCCATTCCCGCGTTGTACACTGTCCTTGGACGGCCAATACAGCTTTTCCAGTCGACGGACCCCAAAGGGTATCCGGAAAGCAGAACCATCTTGGCTTCCTAGAACCACCACCCCGGCCGCCGCTAGTTGTCCCTAGGGCGAGTTTCCAAAATAATCCATTTGTACTTGCTTTCGGCGTAGCATGGAAGCATCCCTGAAAAACCAAGAGAATGCGCTGTAGGGATTTTGGAAACAGCGTTATTGGATTTCAGCTGCGTAAATGTTAGGTTTCTGTTAAGACTGGCCTCTGCCCTCTGTTTATAGCAAATAAATCCCTTATTTGCTGTTCCAGAGTGTTTTTCGATTTTGTATATTTTGATCTGGCAACTCCAGTTTGTCTGAGGTTTTCTTATCTGGGAAATAAATTTGTCGAATTCCAAGACCACTAAACGCCTCCGCCCTAAAGATGGTATCAGGACTCTCTCTTCACCCTTCGCCCACCCTCTCAGAAAGTCTTGTCAAACGTGAACTGGAACGCTAAAAGGCTCCCTGATGACTGATGAAGATGTGTGTCCGCCTGGCCGGGCTGGTTTTAGGCAGATGGTTTTATTTGAAATATCAAAAACATTCAATTTTAAAAATCATAGTAACAGGTAAATGGTTTTAGTGGGTGTAGATTTATTTTATTTATTTATTTATTTATTTTTACTACAGTTTGTTGCTGTTTTCTTTGTATAAATACAGCAATAAACAGCAAAAGTTAACAACCATGTCAGTATTATCAACGTCACCATCCACTCACCAGCGCCCCATTAATGTGTGAGACAGAATTAAGCGCCTGGCACATATTGCCCAACCATTCTCTATCGCTGGATTCTCAGCTTCTCACCTATTTGATTTTAGCCATTCTCGCTCGAGAGACAGGCAGGCAGGCAGGCAGGCAGATTTCTACCACATATTTAATTTTGGATTGTAAATCGCCTTGAGATGGAAAGGTGGGCCATAAAGGAGCCCTTCCCTCTTCCAAGAGGCTTCCCCCTCCAGGAGCCTTGGATAACTTGTCAGACAACATTGTGGTTCTTCTGGAACATACCAAAACACTTGCAGGGCAGAGCAGGCCCTCCTGCCAAGCATTTGAGGAGTTTCTCTCCTCATTTTACTGAACTCCCCCCAACCTAATAACTCATATCTTCAAAGGTCAAAACATATTCCTCCCCACAAAAAGTGTCTTTTCTCTGTCACCCCAGTTTAAGTGAGGTTCTTCAAGTTTGCCTTGTCTGCACCTTTGAGATAGGATATTAAGTTTTGTACAAGGCATTGCACAGTTCGGGCTCTGGCTACCTGAAGGACCGCCTGCTCCCAAGGGTTTCTGCCCGCTCCACGAGGTCATCAGAGGCAACCCTGCTCCAGTGCCACAATGGGGGAGGTTCACCTGTCCTGTAGGTGGGACAGGGCCTTCTCAGTCATTGACCCCAGACTTTAGAATGCTTAGAATGCCCGGTGGGCCTCTGCTCCCCAGTCTCCAGCACAGTTTTTAGAAAGCAAGTAAAATCTTGGCTTTTTACCCAGGCTTTTAAATGAGATGTTGTTTCATTTGCTGCCGCTTTGTATCATTGTACATGGTTTTTAAACTTTTAATTAGATTTGTATTTTTATATTGCTTTTTAATTCTTATTTGTAGTTTTTATGGTTTTATATTATTGAATGTTTTGTAAACCGCCTTGAGATTATTTTAATGGAAGGCGGTATAGAAATTTAAAAATAAATAAATTGCACACACTATAAATCCATTACTTCTTAAGTGAAGCCATGTTTCCATCCTGATGTTATACCAATTATTTTTGAGGATACTTTAATTAAAATACACCACTGTATTCACTTCCAGAAGAGTCGGTGTGTTTGTAGCAGCAAAAACAGCAAAGAAACTTGTAGCATGTTGAAGACGAACAGATGAATTGTGGCACAAAGCTTCGTGAATTCCATCCCATTTCCTCAGATGCTTCTGATGAAGCGGACTCTAGTCTGTGGATTGGAGGCTCGTATTTTTAAAAAATGCATTGGTATGATCTCTTCTTATTTGCTGTAATATATCCTCTGAAAGCCCACAGGCATGATCCAGCCAAAGTGTAGCACTTTCCTCCCTCATTGTCTTCAGTGGGAGAGTGAGCCAAGTGCTCAGCAATTCTCCCCACTTATACCCAAGGAACTCTGCTTAACTTTGACTGGATCATACCCAAGATGACCCAATGGCAGGCTGACTGTCTCCACTGTATGAAGGCTAACCCTTGTACAATCCCCATCACAGAAATAAGATAAGATAAGATAAGAAATAAGAGCCAGCAGAGTGTAGTAGTTAAGAGTGTTGACTGGAAGACCCAAGTTTGAATCCCCATTCAACCATGAAACGAGGAGTTTCTCCATTCAACCATGAAACTCACTGGGTGACTCTAGGTCAGTTGTGTATCTCTCAGCCTAACATACCTCACAGGGATGTTGTGAGGATAAAAATAACCATCTGAGCTCCTCAGAGGAAGAGCGGGCTATAAGTGTAAAAATAAGTATAATAATAATAATAATAATAATAATAATAATAAATAATTTATTAATGCAGATCTAACCTTTATTACGACCAGCAAAAATGTCACAAAGCAGTGAGCAAGTGTTTGAGTTGCTATCAAGGTCAAAAGCTTGCTCACTATTTTGTGATGTTTTTGTTAGTCCTAATAAAGTAATTTACCTACTTGGAATTTGGGATTTTGTTTTCTTAATTAAATGGACCAGCTCAACTACCTGTCACTAATTTTAGTGGCTCTCCTATCCCAAGGGAAGTGTATTGTTTACTTGGAAATAAGAACTCACTTCCTTGTCAGGATTTATGGACATTACATGGGAATCATTTGTGAGACTTCCTACCAATTGTGCATCATGCATAGGATCAGGCTGCAGGCAGGTACTGCATTGTAAGAGCTTGATCATACCTCTCTCTCTCTCTCTCTCTCTCTCTCTCTCTCTCTCTCTCTCTCATCCACTGGATGTAACAGCTTCCTTATAAGGATTTCACTTTTGGTCTTTTCCTTGCAGCTGTGAAAAAGCTTTATATTCTTGAACTTTTAAAAAGTTGCATGTAGCTAACTACTGAAGGTAAGTACAATGATCTCACATCCCAACTGAAAGTACAATGATCACCCCAGTCCACAAATATCTTTTGTTGATCACATCCCAATGTATTAGATATGTGGCTCCAACAAGACTGGTTTTACACACACACACACACACACACACACACACACACACACACACACACACACAAAGTCTCATTGGTTCTGATGAGAGAATTAAGCACACAACTCCGTCTCTCCTGTTGGAATCAATGAGTCTCAAAACATGCTTAATTGGGCTGCATCATGTCCAGTATGTTTACATGATTGCCCTCTGAAATTCAAAAGTTTGTCTGGTAGGTGTCATTTCCCCCATGATTTTCCATTCCCACCCATGCCGCAGTCTGGGCTTACTGTGAGGTACAAGTTAATTCAAAGGCTGTTGATAGGTGCTTGGCCATGATGGCTGGGCCAGGCTGGGAAGCCATGTGAGGGAAAGAGATTTACAGAAAGCAGATGATGTAAGTGAATCCTGCACATTATAAAGGCACCATCAGGCCCGTGGGCTTCTGCCCCAGTGGAGTCTCTTGCCTGGCCTTTGATGAAGTGGCACTCACAGCCCAGCTCGGCTCCAGATACTGTTTCAAACAGGCTGATGGAGCCTTCTTGCCTCATTTGAGATAAATAGAGAATGCTGGGGGAAAGTGTCTTCCCCCATTTCTCTTCTCAGCTCTATGAAAACCAGGCCGGGTGAAGGGGGAGGAAAGCAGGGCCCAGGCAGGATGTGGCGTCAGATCGTGCAGGATCTCACAGAGCAGCCCAGCCTTGCATTGGCCTCTTCAGCGAAGGCAAGTTAAATTAAGTGCAGCAGTGTGTGCTGGAGAAAACCTTTGCACGGAACCTGGTTCCCAAGGCCCCGATGGAATGAGAGGAACCCACTCTGCCCACAGACCCTCCTGGCAAAGCTGCGTTACTGACTGCAGCCTTGCTGAGAGCTCCATCGGGACCCAGTTGTCCCAAAGCCTTTGCAGAGAAATCCTATTTGAGGGAGGGCACAAGAAGCCTCCTAATGGCGCAGTGGGGAAGTAACTTGACTAGGGAGCAAGAGGTTGCTGGTTCAAATCGCCGCTAGTATGTTTTCCAGACTATGGGAAACACCTATATCAGGCAGCAGCGATATAGGAAGATACTGAAGGGCATCATCTCATACTGCATGGGAGATGGCAATGGTAAACCCCTCCTGTATTCTACCAAAGAAACCATATGGCTCTGTGGTCGCCACGAGCTGACACTGACTCCACAGCACAAGAAGTTAGGAATGGGGTGATGAGTATACCTGGAGGACTGTAGAAGCTGTTTAGCTCTCTCATGGAAACTACCTGGAGTGATCCAAGAAATTTTGCTGCTTGAGTTGAAAGACAAAATGTCACTTCCTCCCCCTGCCAGTGGATGTAAATGTGGTGGTGGTGATGGTTAGGGATGTGCACAGAACCAGCCAGGCCAGTTTGGTTCGTATCTAGGCCGGATTTGATCCTACTCAGCCTAGCTTGGTTTTTATACCGGTCAAACCGGACCCAGTCTGGTAAGATCACTGAACAAATTCGGACTGGCTCAGAGCTCTACTGGTAAAGGGGAATCTGATGAGGATTCTCCTTTACCAGTAAAGGGGCAGGGGGGATTCCCTAAACTTAGAGGGGGTGGGAGTAATTTAGTACTTACAAGTAGAAGCTGCAGCGGGCGGGGGGGTGCAACAGGGGCAGCAACAGCTCCCCCCCACCCCCGCCAGCCTCCCCCAGAGTAACCAGGGCTGCCAATGAAGAAAATAGGGAGGGATGGAGCTGGAGGGCCCTCAGGAACTGGGGGCCCGTGTTCTTTGAACACTTTCATTCAATTATAGCTATGCCCCTGGCTGCCAGCGGCTCAGTTTGGGCTTCTGCACATGCACAGGGGCCATTTTAGTAACCTCCACAAGCACAGAGGGCATTTGCATGACCATTGAACCTGTCAAACTGGGCTGGATCTACATTGAGCCCAGCTCAAATCCAGCCAGCTAGCACACTCCTAGTGGTGGTGATGATGGGGTGGCGCTTATTGCCCGGGAGTCCTTCCTCATGCCTGTGCCTGAGGCAACCACCTCATGAAAGGCCTCCTTGAGTATTAACGGACATACATGGCGGGCAGTGGAAAAGAGGTGTAAGGCAGAGCATCATTCAATCTGCACCAAGGAAACCCATTTTCTCCCACCAGAAACTCAATTCCATGACATGAATAAATTATGCAAATAGGCATGTGCTGCTGTTTTGTTTTGGTGGTTTTTTGTTTGGGGTTTTTTTGTATAATGTATCATTCCTCTGCTAGTCAGACTCATGAGGATAGGCAAGGAGTTACACTGTTTACTGAAACCTGATCCACTGACCCCTGCAAATTCAGATCTGGTCCCCTCCACACCCTGCCTGGCATTGCCTGATAATTTCAAGCCTATCTTTGCTACCATGTGGGCTAGAAACCTGCTTCTTGAAACAATGAAGTATAAGGTTCTCAGGGTGCTGAATCCTTGCCCAATATCACATTGTGTGTTTTTGCAAGATTGCAGAAAATGTGATGCCCTGTATGTATTTATTGTCTTTCATCGTATATCATTCTTGAATATCAAAGTGTTTTCCTAATAAATGTATATCTTCACTTTTGCCATTATTGAAATGAAGTTTTCTTGTTTTTGTTTTTAAGGCTGTAATCCTATCCACCCTTATTGAGGAGTAAGCTCAATTCAACACAGTGGGACTTACTTCTGAGTAGACATGTATAAGATTGCATTGTACTCAGCTTGTTGTTCTCAGATAAATGAACAAGACTGTCTTTGGGGCAATGATCTGATGTTTCCATGAGTGTCCAGATAAGATTCCCAGGGTGGGTAAAGAATTCAGGCCTGTCAGTTTTGCCTCTTGTAATAGGACTGTCAGGCAGCTCTTAAATTTGGGTCCACAGATGTTGGACTACAACTCCCATCATTCCTAGCCACAATTGTGACTGGGAATGATGGGAGTTGTAGTCCAGTATTTGTGAACCCAAGTTTGAGAACCCGTGGCTTAATCCATAAAGCTATTGAGATTTGCTGCTTCTGTATTTGCTGTTTTGGGGATGGGGCTTTAGCTCACGGGGAGAGCACAAGCTTTGCATGGAAAACATCCCAGTTTTGATCTTTGGTAGCTCCATGTAGGACTGGAAAAGAGAAAAGATGCTTGTCTGAAAGTCTAGAAAGATGCAATTGGTCAGTGTAGACAATACTGAGCTAGATGGACCAATGGTTTGACAGCACTAGGCAGTGCATTATGTCCTCTGCCTTACTCCTGTCAGTTTTTGGGACCAGCAGGGCTACTTTAAGCCTTCAGGGCTTGACCAGTGGTAGACTGGTGTTAAATTAGTGGTAGAAGATTCAGCAGTCTCCTGGATGATTCTAAAAGGAAGAGGAGAGTTGTGGGGTAAAAAAAGTGCCTGCCTTGCTGGCTGGCTGGCTTCCTTCCTTCCTTCAGGCTGTCTCTTATACCAGGTTGGCTTCTAAGTGGATGGGAAACACCAGATGCTATGAAAATATGGCTTCAGGGAGTAGCCTCAAAATCTATAAATAATATAAGGCCACTCATGGAATGGAGTTTCTGTGCAGAAAGAGAAGAGGCCCACTGAGGAAACTGGCACACTGCTCATAGGTAGATGCCTTATTCTGAGGCAAACCAATAATAACCTAACTCAGTATTATCTACTCTGACTGGCAGCAGCTCTCCTGAGGCTGCTTAGAAAAGGGTATTTTGTCATCTGAGGCCTTCTAAAATTATGTAGATGCTCTACCACTGAGCTTGGGCCCAATCCTACTCTGACAATTCTATTTATTTTTTTATTATTATTTGACATATTTTTATACCGCCCAAAACTTATGTCTCTGGGCGGTTATACAACAAGATAAAAACAACATTAAAACATTACTTAAAAACAAAAATAAGATATTTAAAACACAACAATTTTAAAATTTTAAAACAATATTCTAAAACAACATCAAAAACAATCAAAACAGTATCAGTTAAAAGCCTAGGTGAACAGGTGCATATTTAAAGACTTTTTTAAAATTGTCAGAGATGGGGAGGCTCTTATTTTACTAGGGAGTGCATTCCAAAGCCTTGGGGCAGCAACGGAGAAGGCCCGTCCCTGAGTAGCCACCAGACAAGCCACCAGACAAGTCGGTGGCAAATGCAGACGGACCTCTCCTGATGATCTCAATGGGCGGTGGGGTTCATAACGAAGAAGATGTTTTCTTAAATACCCAGGGCCCAAGCTGTTTAGGGCCTTATAAGTTATAACCAACGCCTTGTATTTTGCCCTGAAACATTTCGGTAGCCAGTGTAACTCCTTCAATATGGGAGTAATATGGTCTCTCCGAGATGACCCAGAGACCAGCCTGGCTGCTGCATTCTGAACCAACTGTAGTTTCCAGACTACGTACAATGGCAGCCCCACACAGAGCACATTACAGTAATCCAGTCTGGAGGTTACCAGCAGATGTACCACCGTTTTGAGGTTATCTGTCTCAAGAAACGGACGCAGCTGGCGTATCAGCCGAAGCTGATAGAAGGCACCTCTGGCCACTGCCTCAACCTGGGATACCAGGGAGAGACTTGGATCCAGAAGCACCCCCAGACTGCATACCTGTTTCTTCTGGGGAAGTGTGACCCCATCCAGAACAGTCAGATCAAAATTGTCTCTGGAGTTTCGACCCCGCACAATGAGTACTTCTGTCTTATCTGGATTCGGTCTCAGCTTAGGAACATAGGAAACTGCCAAATACTGAGTCAGACCATTGGTCTATCTAGCTCAGTATTGTCTTCACAGACTGGCAGCGGCTTCTCCAAGGTTGCAGGCAGGAATCTCTCTCAGCCCTATCTTGGAGAAGCCAGGGAGGGAACTTGGAACCTTCTGCTCTTCCCAGAGCGGCTTCATCCCCTGAGGGGAATATCTTGCAGTGCTCACACATCAAGTCTCCCATTCAGATGCAACCAGGGCAGACCCTGCTTAGCTATGGGGACAAGTCATGCTTGCTACCACAAGACCAGCTCTCCTCTCTTATCTTAGCTTATCCCTCATCCAGCCGATTACCAACTCCAGACAGGCATTTAAGGAGGTTATACCCTCTCCCGATGATGCTGACATGGAGAAATAGATTTGGGTGTCATCAGCATCCTGATAACACCCTGCACCAAATCTCCTGATGATCTCTCCCAGTGGATTCATGTAGATGTTAAACAACATTGGAGACAATACGGAGCCCTGAGCCTATTCACAGACATCCTAAAGACTTGCCAAATATTGCCAAATGGACACCCAGGTTCTGATTCAGGTCCCACACGAAGAACGGTAAGAGCTGGAATGCACTCCACAGGCAGGGAGATTTTGGTGGCGTCTCCATGGTAACCATACTGAGCACTCAACCTTCCCATTTGTCCTGCTGGTGGCACCCTCAAGTACTCTTTGTATGGGCAGCATGTCCTGCTTCAGAACACACAATGTGTATTTCCGAGAATGGAGACTCATAGAAAGAACTTTTGTTTTTGTGACTTAATTCCCTCAGAATAACTTGTAACAGTCACAAAACAAACCTTTGGCCACAAGGCACTATTGCACAGCCAGCAAGATGAGGGGCTTGTTTTAGTTTATGATCTGACCAGAGGCAGCATAAGGGCATGGCCTATGGGGCGTGGGTCCCCAATTAATTGCTCAGATCCCCATTTCTCATCAGCCACCTCCCTCCACTATGCCTCTTCCAAAAAGAAAACACAGCAGTGGCGGTACCTGCACAGAACATGGGAGAGAGCTCCTAGCCTCATCTAATTTTGCTGCTGCTTCCACTTTCATAGTAGTGCTGTATTATCATATTACAACTTTTAAAATTATGTGTAATTATTCTGGGGTGGCGGGGTATGATTGAGTTTAATTATCAAAAGGGGGGCTGTCAGCCTGGAGCCCAGATCTTTTAAGTACCTAACAAGACCTCTGGATCTGATTCATGCTGGATTGGGAAGAAAGTTCACTGGGGACTGAATGAAACGACACCTTTGGGACAGATATCAATCAAGTAAATTTCTGAATGACCATCAGTAAGGGCAAAGAAAAGGATTTGAAAATGTATTGACATTTTGCTGAACCACCTAATGGTGCAGCAGGGAAATGTCTTGACTAGTAAGCCAGAGGTTGCTGGTTCAAATCCCTGCTGTTATGTTTCCCAGACTATGTTTTCCAAACTATGGGAAACAACTATATCGGGCAGCAGCGATATAGGAAGATGCTGAAAGGCATCATCTCAGACTGCACGGGAGATGGCAATGGTAAACCCCTCCTGTATTCTACCAAAGACAACCACAGGGCTCTGTGGTTGCCAGGACACCAACTCGACGGCACATTTTATCTTACTTGCACACAAAAGAAAAAGAGGAGGTTCCCTCTGCCCAATGATTTGAGTTTTGATTCCAGGGTTGTGAGGGATTATGGATAACCCCCCCTTCACATAAAAATGAATGAGGAATGGGGGCTGCAACAGGAACATCTATTGGCATAAGAGGGCAACACCCTCCCCCCAGCATTTACAGCAAGGGCCAGGCTCCATCCAAGAGCTCCATCCGCTTGCACCAGCTGAGGATCTGGCATCCACTTGGTGTGAATGGGTTGTTTCTTTTGGACATTATCATAATTACTTCTGAAAGTCTGGCTCCTTTTAAACTCTTTTCTCCTGTAAATATTTAGCCCACGATTTTGTTAGGCTTGTAAATAACCCCCCTTCTAAGCTTGCTGTTTTTAATCATAAAAGCAGCCTTTGAGAAAGAAGGAATAATACAGGGGGAGGAAGGGGGTTGTATGCAACTTCATGCAACTTAACTTCATCCAGAGTGGGGTCAGCCACTAAGGCTGCAATCTCCTGCATGCTTACTAGGGACGGGGCAAGATGGGGTTGGCCCCATAGGCATGTCAGGGGGTTGCTTGGAAGGGCACAATTCTAGGAGTGAACATAAGAACATAAGAACATCCCTGCTGGATCAGGCCCAAGGCCCATCTAGTCCAGCATCCTGTTTCACACAGTGGCCCACCAGATGCTGCTGGAAGCCTACAGGCAGTAGTTGAGGGCATGCCCTCTCTCCTGCTGTCACTCCCCTGCAACTGGTATTCCCTTGTCCAGGTTCTTGTGCCACTTCTAGTGCAATCATCTCCCTCTGCAAATTGAAAGTGCACCCCAGGACATTGCAGAGGACTTTTGAGACTGCCCTCACTTTTTCAGAGATGCCCTTTACCTGTCTCATCTCACCTAAAGCGGGGGGGGGGGGGGACTTGAACCAGTGCTGCTTGGAACAATGCCCCAATGAAATGGAGAAAGGGCTATAATTCAGTGGAAGAGCATTTGTTTAGCATGCAGAAGGTCCCAGGTTCAATCCCTGGCATCTCCAGGTCAGGCTGGAAAGAGCTCTGTCTGAAACCTTGAGAAGCTTGTCAGCCAGTGTAGACAATACTGAACTAGATGGACCAATGATCTGACTCAGTATAAGTCAGCTTCCTTATATTCCTATGCTTACATCTCAGTAAACATGCATAGAAGCTCATGCTACTCAGAGCCCTATCAATCATTCAAAGAATCTTCCATCTCATTGCAGGCTCTTTCTTGAATTTAACTTAGAATGTACACTCTGAAGACATTTACTTGGAAGACTTTCTCTGTGCATTCCCGCAAGATCTAGCACACTTGAGAGCAGGGGGCAGATCTTCCCCTAAGCATTTGAGGAGTCCCTCCTCATAGTTTTCTGAACCCTGCCCCTGCCAGTTTTCTGAACCACCCCCACACCAAACCTAATAACCCATATCTCCCCACCCTCCAAAAAAGCCCTTCCTTCCCCTCATAATGTAAGAATAATCAAAGGTTCAACCCTGCAAATGCTAATTCGTTGATCTCCATTAGTTTAATGCATCAGCCTACTGATGTACAAGAAGACAAACATGCAGACCTATCCTATTAATGTGTGATTAGAAGCTAATTTCTACTGTGTTCAAAGAGGTTTACTCTTCAGCAAGTAATAAGTATGCATAAGATTGCATACCAAATCTTATGCCACAGTCAATGTGTTAGTCTTTCAGGTGCCAAAATATACTCTTTGTTGTTCTTGCTGAAATAGACTAATATAGCTACCAGACTTGAAATTAATAACCTGTGCAAGTCTTTCTTAATATCACAGAACAATCTCAGTTCTAGAAGATAAACAGGAACAAATGGTTATCAATGTGTAGGGATAAGAAATGAGTTGGGACTTAGTACACAAAAAAGACCACAGAAATGATTTTTAAAAATTACAATACTCAAGAGAGATGTTACTTTTCTGAGATATGCAGCTCTTCTGAGATGGATGGCAGCTAAAAGTTTGATTCCTTCATTCTGTGCCGGCTCTTAGTGAGAATCAACTTGAATATCTGCAGAGGAGTCTCTGATGGCCTACTTTCAAAGAAATATAGCCCCAGATTAGGGTAGGGTTGCCACCAGGCGGCCAGATTTTTTTCACTAGGTCTATGCTTTTTAATAGCAGTTTGATATGCAGGAATCTGCAGAAACACTGTTCATAGCCTGGAGATAAGTATTTTGACCTGCTAATGGCAGCACATCAAGGTGCTGTTAATAGTGCAGGACAGAAACCAGCAGCTGGCAACCCTACACTGAAGTCTAATGGTAATAAGGCTTTATTACAGGAGTGGCAAAGGAAGGCTCTCCAGCTGTTGTTGGACTACTACTCCCATCATTCCTGGCCAAAATAAATCATGGCTGTGGGTGATGGAAGTTGTAGTGCAATAACAGATGGAGAGTTTCTGGTTGGCCACCCCATCTTTATCGCATGCTTCTATTGGATTATCTTTACAATGGAACCAAAATGACTTAAGTGAATAGTACCCATAACAGCATGGACCCTACTGACTTACCTACCATTTGTTTGTTTGTGTCTCTTGGCAGTTTACAATAAAACAATACAAACAAAACAAAAAGGGAGGGAATCATTACAATAATTTAAAATTTAAAACAATACTAAAAACTATTAAAACGGTATCTAATTAAAAGCCTGGGTGAACAGATGTGTCTTAACTGCCTTTTTAGAAGTTTTCAGAGATGGGGAGGTTCTTATTTCAACAGGGAGTGCATTGCAAAGCCTCCAGGCAGCAACAGAAAAGGACTGTCCTTACTTGAAGTGAGCCCATTCATTGCAACTGGACTTGCTTTTTAACATAATCCCATTAAGACTAGGATGTGATCCTGAAATCCCAAAAAGCCCTGTTAGATGATTTTTAAAAAATCTTATAAAATCTAATGTAAAATCTTATATTATAGATTATATACAAGTATAATCTAATACTTGTTGCTTTGAAGCCTCACCATATAGTCCATCCATGACCAGAATTAGACTGTGCCTTGTCCACCAATGACCTTCTCTGCCTGGGAATGAAAGAAGAAAGAAAGGACCCTACAGATGCATGTTCCTGTCACCCACAGCCATCTCTGCTTAAGCTTTTGGCTGACTTAGTATGCATGTAAAATGTGCTGTGGTAGGTGGAGCTTATGCTTTGCATGCAGAAGATCCCAAGTTCTATCCCTGCAATTTCCAGTTAGGGCTGGTGTAGCCCCTGTTTGAAATGCTAGAGAGGAGCTGCCAATTAGTGTTGACAGTACAGATAGATAGATAGACCAACAGCCTGATGTAGTATCTAGCATATTACACAGCAGTTTCTTATCGATCTATCTACATGCACATTTCATTTGTATGTCACCTTTTTGCACATCTCAATTCAAGGGGACACACAAACAATTTAAAATACAATAAAAACACATAATACAAATAACAGAATAAAACAAAGAAATGGCACAAGAACAACAGGGTTAAAATACAGCCATGACAAAAGCTCCCCTGCTGCTATCACCAGGAGCCAAAGGTAATGAGAAACAGCTGATTTTTAAAAAAATTCTATCTAAAGGCCAAAATGACTTGAGTCAATCAAGAAGCCTCCAAGAGGAGGGAGTTCCAGAGCTTGGGGGCCACCTAGGAGAAGGCTCTGCAGGCATTATAAAAAGCCATGTACAGCATCCTCAAAAGCATGCTCTGAAGCTTCACCCCATGCGGTCCACAATTACAGTATTTCTCTGCAGAGACAAACACTGTAACCGAGGGGGTGGTGTGGTGGAATTTCTGGGCACATCAGAATGGGGGCAGGCTTCAGAGTGTGCTCTTGGGGATTCAGTATGTGACTATAGCTCCTATTTATTGCACCTGAACAGGGCTTCTCCTCCAGTTTCACATGCTTGCCCACTGAATCCTGAAAATGTGCGCATGCACAAACATCCCATTAAGCAGAATTTATTTCTGAGTAAACATTCATAGAAGCACACTGTACATATTCACTTCATGCATCTGATGAAGTAGGCTCTAATCCATCAAAGCTTAGCCTCTAACACATCTGTTAATCTTTAAGGTGCCACAAGATACTGTTGTCTGTGCTGTCAAAGTGTGATCCTTTCACTTTGCTTGTCCGAGAAGGGAGGAAGCTGTATCGTCCATCACCTCCTTTCCAGGCACTCCAGGCACTTCCTGCATGAAGGATCACTTGTGTGCCCCTTTCCTCTGTATGGCATAGAGAGGAGGGAGGGAGGGAGAGAGGGAGAGATCTTTTCCTTCGCACTGGGCTCAGAAGGATGCATTTCTCTAGATGGTGGAAATTGGTGATCTCTGAGTGCTTTCTTTACCTTGGAGGAGGAAGATAAGGTCAAAGCAACAAACTCCCACCTTACCTTCTCCTCTGCCCAGAGGAGCAGCCAGATGGACCACTAACTTTCAGCCCCATCCTATGCATTTTGACTAGCAAATTACTATGCAAATCACTCCCACTAGCAAATTACTCCCACTGAGCTCAGTGCAGCTCCCAGTTTAAGTGTGCTCCCCAAAGAGGAATTGTGTAGAAGTCTGTGGCCTGACCTGCCAGTAAGTTCCATTAGGCCCAACTGAACTGACCTCCCAAGTAAAATATGGATAGGCTTAGGCTTGTATGATTTTGAGGGTGTGCATTCCATAAGTGTATTTGGATTATGCAGTCTTAGCTTGCGAACTGACATCTGGGTATTGTTTGCTGAGGTTACATTCCTCTGGACTTCATATTACACAGATATGCTTACTGCTGACTTAAGGTACATGTAAGGCATAAATGGCAGCAATACACACCCGATTACATAATGATCTGTCAAAAGGGAGGACCTGGACACTTCTCATGGCAGCGTTAAAAACTAAGGGCATGATTCAGCCTCATTAAAACAAATGGTTTCCCTCCCCCCAATTAGCTTAAAAGAGCTGGATCACACTCAATGTAAAAGCATTGCCAGTGCCCAGAGAATAGCGCTGTTCCTAGCCCAAGCTCGCTGATATTATCATTAGAAATAATTGTGTGGAAAGGTGAATGCCCTCATCTTTAATACTTCAGAGACTGCAGTGCTGGAGTTATCTAAACTATTTCTACAACCCAATGGCTGTAATAGCCAGGTGCTGAAATCACTGCTGTAGATCACATCCAGATGGCTCGGGAGATGGAGAGAGTGGAGTTTAGCAAGTCTGTCTGTGTCTGCAATTTCTTTGTTGGGGGAAGTCGATCCAGTACAGCTAAGTTGGGAGAGCTAACACACAACACACACACACAGAGAGAGTTAAGCCAGAGGAAGGACCCACTGAGGCTGGCAACTAGTGTTGCCAATAGGGGGGTGGGGTGGACCAGCTTGGTTAGCGCCTGTGAAAACTTTTAGCAGCTTCATATGCAGGGATTAGTAGGAGAAGCTTTTCAGAGCATGGAGATGAGCATTATAAGCTGCCAATGTCGTGCATGTCAAAGGCAGAAACTGATAACAAAAGTTGACAACTCTAGTGACAACAGACACAAGTACACAGCAGTTGTTATAACAAGAGTTCCTCTCTGTACTTTTACAAGTCTTTTAGGAATCCTCATGAGCACTCTTGAACCAGAGAGCAAGTAGTTTGCAGTGCACATTGAGGATGTGGTGATCTGACCATTCTTTATCACATCTGTGGTGCTCTTTTACATAGGAAGGGTCCATTCATTCTCACCCAAAGAGCCTAATTGGTCCTTTGACTCATGTTTGCTGCCTTCACTAATTTGAACATCATGCCCAGCAATCAGCACTTTCCTTGCAGTCTTTGCTCTCAGTGCCTTGAAATGAAACAAATATGGTGGTGGATTTCCTGGAATCAGCTCTGTGCACAGAAACATGACATTCTTCCAAAAGATCTGGAAGGTATCAGAGCCTGGGAAACATCAAGCCCCCAGCTGCCCCCTTGCTAGGGAGGTTGGCTAGCAAATGGAATTATCCCATATGGAGAAACAGCAGAAGAGGGTGACAACACGAGGAGGAGAACATGGCCCCTGAAGCAAAAGGGAGTCCATCTTGACAACTTGAATTCTAGGAACCTGAGTGTCCTATGTGGAAGGAAGGGAAGCAAATGCTTACATCTAGGAAGCATAGGCAAGGTGGAAGGGAATGGGATGGCAGACCATACATTACTTACATACATACTTTATATAGAACTTTTCAGCTAGTAAGTTTCAAAGTGTTGGTGATGGTGGTGGTGGCGGTGGTGGTGGTGGTGATGATGATGATGATGACTGATGATGATTCCCTACCTCCAAAGAGCTCTCAATCTAAAAAGAAGCACAAGGTAGAAACAGCAACTGGGAGGGATGCTGTTCTGGAACTGAATAGGGCCAGTTGCTCTCCCCATTGCTAAATATAGAGATTATCGTGTATTTGAAAGGTGCCTCTTTGCCCAATTATCTTTCTTACATGTTGGGCTGAGCACATAATACATGGAGAAACAGAAGCTTATTGAGAGATACTAACACATATTATAAACAGCAGCCCAGAAACCCTAGACCAGGGGTGGGGAACCTTGGCCCTCCAGCTGTTTTTGAACTACAACTCTGTTGGTGAACTACAACTCCCATCATCCCCAGCCATAATTGTGGCTGGGGATGATGGGAATTGTAGTTCAACAACAGAGTTGTAGTTCAACAATGGGAGTTGTAGTTCAACAAAATGGATAATTCTTGATCCCCTGAGTCCCCCCCCAGAAAGAGGTTGTGCAATTGGGCGTAAAAATACATGTTTAAGGACAAACATATACAAGTGCTATCTGCACCATGGGAAGGATTCAGGAAGGCAAACTGCCCATTCATGCTCTTGTATGTCCATATAAGCCTTATTTAAACCACTGAATGTAATGTAGCAGGGAAGTTTGCTTTCAGTCATTCATGTGATGTGGTGCATATAGCACTAGTAAGCATTCAGTGCTTCAGTCATATGAGTTCACAAACTAGCAAATGATGTTTACAAATGAGGTTATCAAAGTGGAAGGTGTCCCCCCACCCATGGACAGTGGACGAGGTGGTTGATTTGTGAACTCATGTCCCAATACTGAAGCATTGAGGCCAACATGCAAATTGGCATGAAAGAATGTACAATTTTTACTGGACGCTGACACCCTATGTTCACTTATTAGGAGTAAATCCCATAGAACATAGTGTTCAAGTTCAAGTTCAAGTTCAAGTAAACATAGTGGAACTTACTTCTATGTAAACACTCTTAGGATTGCACTGTCCCCAGGTAGTTTTCAAATATTCAGTGGTCAATTTACTTAAAATAATGCACTGAAGAGACAAAGCCTCCTTCAGGGCATAAAATCAAGATTTTAACTGTAGTTTTAGGGAGAGGTTCAAAACTTGGAGTTCTAAGGGAATACCATTACACTAGAATTTATTTATATTTACATTTTTAATCAACAATATGATTGACAAAAAACATACCATTATAAAATAAATAGAAGAGTCTAAACAGATTCCTAAATATTAAATAAGGTTTTTGCACACCAAAAGTCTCACATATACTAGCTACACAACATACAACTTGGTTCAACAGAAACACATTGTGACGTCATTGCATTACAGGAATTCACACTTCTTCACAAATGTCTGCTGGTGCAGGTTTGGGTACAAAACATCCTGCAATACATTTAGTTCTGTATACTGTACAGTATCATAATCTATCTGATACACAGTCTGCACGGAGGCAGACTGGCAGTCCCAGCAAGTATACGAGCAGAGCAATGCAAGATAGTGGTGCCCTGATGCATAGAATAGGCTTTTTAGCTGAGAAGAGTAAAGATACTTATTTGGCAAAAGTGACTGGGCAATGTAAAACAGATTAATTCACACAGTGGTGTGTGTTCCACCTTTTTTCAACTGGGCATACTTTCACGTTGTGCGTTCAGAGCAGGTATGTTTTCTAGGCACCGTTTGATACCAGTTTGATACACCATTTGATACTGTTCTTATAATTTTCCAAAATAGGAATGCTTTTTGTGATAGCTAAATTAGTTTGTACAAACTTAGATAAATAGTTCTTAAGTGAATAAATGAAACTATTACTGGATTTGAATCAGGTATGTACTTTTTCACCAGGTACTTTGGAATTTTGATCACCTGAGGATATAAAGTAAACTGTAACACTCTCTTTCACTTGGGGGCTCCTTTCCTTGCTTCTTTGTGTTCTTACAAATCACACATAAACAAAACAGGGAATAAACCTGATCCAAAAGGTAAAACAAAGTTGGTTAGGGCAACTATTGCCCTGTAAACTCTACATGAGATGTTTGAATTTTAAGTCCCTATATATGGAAAAGTGGCTTAAGGATTTTAACTTTCATAATAAGGGCACAGCACCATACAGAAGAAAGATGTTCAAATGAGTGAGGAAGAGACTTTGAAAAGATTGTGAAAATTTATTTGGATTAGAAGGATTCTGTCCTTGGGAGAACAATACATGGAAAGTCACTGAGGAAAACCAAAGGGTCAAAATGTGTATGACTTCATAAGGACTCGAACTCACCTGAAACTGCAAGATTATATGATTTAGACAGCATATGTCTGAGGATTTTTATGATACTAGAACTAATTATCTAACTGGCATATGTCTGAGAACTTTTAATGTATTATGACGTTTAAAAAACATTATTGTTAAGTTTTAAGCATTCTTATGAAGCACTATTAATCTTTATTATTACTCATTTATATTCTTAGTTTTTGTATATATATTACTAATCTAGGAATTTATTGCAATTTTTATGATCTTTTGCATTGCTTTGGTTTACATAATCTCAGATTATGGCAATGGCATAGAATTACTCCCTGTGTCTCCTGTATCTGCAGTAGGAAGCTGAGGTGCAGGCTGCTATTTCCTTTGTGGAGATTTGTACATATGGAACTATCACTACTGCATGAGGAACTGGAGATAGAAATGGCCCGGATCTGAGGTGAGAAGGGTGAGCTACTGCATACAAAACATAGACCTGAGCTGCAAAGTGCTGTATGTGCAATACAATGTGCAACATTGGAGGCTTCACTTCCACAAATCCTTTTGGCACACTACAGTGTGGATGTAAATATAATGAACTATACGTATTTATCAGGGCTGCTCAACTTCAGCCGTCCTGCAGATGTTGACCTACAATTCCCATAATCCCTGACGATTGGCCACTTGTGGTTGGGGATTATGGGAGCTGTAGTCCAAAAACAGCTGGAGGGCTGAAGTTGAGCAACCCTCTATTAGATGCTACTTGCTTGGTCATCTGATTGCTGATTTTCTGGGACAAGGGATGCACTGATGAAGGCAACATGTTTGGAAATGTTTGTATCCTGGACTTTGGGCACAAGGGAAAGGTGATCCCTTTAATTTGTTGTTCAGGCTATTTGCTTTTCGGTATGTGCAAAACATTAAATTATACAATAGCTCCTTCTGCAGTTAGTACTGCCATCTGTCACTGATTATATATTTAAATTGTAGAACTAAATGAAACTCCACAACTTCCGCTCTTTAACTTCCCTATGAGAACAGACTGCCCTTGGCCCCTGTCCCAGATCTGCCCTACAACTTGTAAGGCACTGCCCAAAGGGCTTCCAGATCAACTGCACTGCAGTTCAGTCCAAACAAAAAGGCATTTTGGAATGTGCATTCAGGAAGCTTCTTTTTCTAAGGATCTCTGTTTCAAACTGCTCCCCAGAATAGCCCTCACACTGCTCTGTGGGTGTCTCATATCATTTGCTGAGTTGCCTACAGAGGTTCTTCTTTTTTTAAAAGCACACTGCCCCATCAACACAAAGGACCACTTGTTAGAACTTTCCAGAGAATAGAGGACTTACATAGCGTTCCTCAAACAGTTTTAGCCATAGAGAAATTTGGTGCTCATGGACTTATCCCCATTTCCCAGAAGGCAAGGATGTGAAACATGACTGACCTGAAATAGGCGGTATTTTGATCTCTCCATCAGGAACCTGGAAAATTCCCTGCCACTGTTGGGTTGACAGTTAATTATGACTTTAGCAGTGCATTCTGCAAAGACAAAGTTGCTTCAAGAACTGAGCCTTGATGGGTGTCAGGTTAGGTTGGGGTAATGGATGGCCTTGCTCAAATCCAGACCTCAAAGTTATTTTCTCCAGCTCAGGATTCTTGAGGCCAGTGGCTTAAACCACAGTCCAGCAGAAAATACTGCTCTGTTGATCTAGCAGTGGCCACACTCTTAATATTTAAACATGGCCTGGCCAGTCCAGAGATTCCATCCTGCCTGCCAATTACCACTGCAGGTTGCACACAGTGTTGCCTCTAATTTTTTTCATATGTGTGCAGAATGAGTTTTGTTCTGGCAGTATCAAGGCAGTGTGCGTGCACATGCATTCAATGTGGGGCCATCCTGATTCAACCTGAGCAGGATCTAAAATGGACATCAGAAAATATGTGAGCATGCGCACATGTGTACGCCTTAGAGGGAACAGTAGTTGCACATCCCTTCCATCCCTAAAGAGCGCTTTTTAGAGACCTAAAGACTAAAGCAGGTCCTCAAATTCAGGGGTTCCTAGTTCAAACACTGGCATCCATGATAATGGGTATGCTTCATAGTCCACCACCACCACCACACACACACACACACACACACACACAATGTTGATACACAAAGTGGCTGACATACTGCAATATGTTTCATCTGCCTTGTAATGAAACAAGCAGAGGTGCTCTTACCCCTGGACTTTGGGGCTGAAGTCCAGGGCCTCCACACCCGCTAGGGGCCTCCAAATCCCTTTTAGTCTGTCCTAGGTGGTGTGGTCACATTTAAAATGTGTTAAAAATACTGTGTGTGGGAGTGGGGGTGGGCCTCTAAAGGCCTTTAGGTTCAGGCTCCAAAATTACATACGAGCACCTCTGGAACAAGTGTGCAATTGCACTAGAGCACTCTTGTGCAAAATGCAATAATTTGAATGACCATCTGCGCAATGATTGCATTTTGCACAAGAGCACTCTTGTGCAACTGCACACACATTTGGTTACAAGATAGATGGGACATTACAGTATGTCAGCCAGAGGCTGTTTTAAGAGAACATAGCAGTTGTAGGGGAAATGGTTATGCTA
Source organism: Hemicordylus capensis (assembly GCF_027244095.1). Taxonomy (NCBI): domain Eukaryota; kingdom Metazoa; phylum Chordata; class Lepidosauria; order Squamata; family Cordylidae; genus Hemicordylus; species Hemicordylus capensis. The sequence goes on from NC_069659.1 coordinate 288,138,873, forward strand.
GCAGTTGTTTTGTCTAGCAGTCTTAAAGTTTAGCCATACCAGGAAACGGTATGATTTTTAGATATGCAGGGTGGATAGCAAGAATCCCAAAATATGTGTGAAAAAGCAAATGCTAGCTTGGCCTGTTGGATCCTGGAAAGGGCATGAATGGGTGCCATTTAACCACTAATCAAGTCTGAGCTGGTGACCCAATGTACGAGCAGAGCAATGGGATTAATACAGTAGGTCCTTTTCAGATGCAGGGCAAAAGAAAAGACATCTTCACCTGTCTGTTATCAGAAAGAATTTATTTCAGGTTGTATATAGAAAGGTGTAGCTGTTTTTGTATTACTGGCTGCCGCCCTATATCGGCATCTGGAGGGGGGGGAGGGGTAAGTCCCCTCCCTAGATTAAGCCAATATTAACTGGATATCCCTTAGGTGCCAACTTTATATCCTGTACTTTTAGATGTGTGTGAAACACTGTGGCAACCGTATGGACTTCACAAACCTTCACCAAGCCCACCCAACTCCAGTCTCCAACAACAATCAGTGGAGGATCAAGTCAACTGATACTGAGGTTTGTTTCTCCTGTTGCCATGAAAAACAATCATAGACTTTCATCTTGCCTTTTCCATATATACATTCCCATTACAACGGATGAAGGATCAAGCAGTGCCTGTGTGTTCTGCAGTCTTTATTTTACTTTATTTTTTAAAAAGATTGCCTGGAAATATTCAGCTCCAATGGAAAATTATTCACTTCAGCATGGTAAAGCAAGCTTCATAACAGCTGCTAGTCAAAACTCTCTGAAGAGCTTCGCAGCCCCTCTGCACTTGAGGGAGTTGCAGGCTTCCTGTTCTCACAGCAAGATGGAGAAAGAGGGCCACCTTATGGTGCTTCACGTTACGTTCAAATATGCACAGAGCCAAGGGAAGCCCAGAATAAAAGTTCAAAGAATGGAAGGAGTCAATGTTAGAAGCACATCCCCCCAGCTCAGCTTAATACTTTTGTAGCATCCATAAATTCCCATGATACTGACAGTGATATGTCAGCAGCTGCATCTTACACATACAGCAATGAATTCTGGCCACAGAACGAATGCTAAGGCACACTATGTGTCACTGGCTGACATCCTGACAAAATTTACTCCGGGAAGCCCCACTGAAATTTAAAGGAAAGTTACGTTTGACATATCTAACTCGTCCTTTTGATTTCAATGGGACTTCAACTAAATTTGGTCAGGGTGACAGCTACTGACTCCCAAACCCACCCACCCCCATCAGGGGATGTCTCCTCCATAGCTCAATGGTAGAGCATCTGATTTCCATGAAGGATGACCCAAGTTCAATCCCTGGCATCTCCAGGTGGGGCTAGGAGAGAATTCTGCCTGAAACCCTGGAGAGCCATGGCCAATCAGAGTAGATAGTACCGAGTTAGATGTGACCCTAGGGTCTGACACGGTATAAGGCAGTTTCTTATGTCCCTAAGAGTCTGGCAGACTACAACTGTGCCCTTTGATTCACTAGGTAGCTCAAACAACCTGGAATTGTACTGTTTTAAGTCAGATTGTTGAACTATATGACTCTTACTATGTGGAAGTTATTAAAACCAAAGGAAGCATCAATAGAAATTCATCTTCTTATTAGAAACACTGCTGAATGTGCCATCTGTCAATCAAACAGGAGACAAGCTGCAGGGCATCAATATATAGGATGACTGAGGTCTTCTCTGAACTTCTCACATTATCCACTCCAGGTCCCTAATCCTGTCAGCATGTCCAGAGAACTTGGGTTCTGTGATTAGCTGGCATTGGCTGACTGTTCTCTACTCAGAACCCAAGTAGGAGCTATTCAGAGATGCAAACCGATCCAAAGGAGGGTCACCCCCAAATAATGTAACAAGGTTTAACAAGTTTGGATTGGCACATAAGCTACAAATGTAAGCAGCATAAACCTAGTCATAATAAGAGCAGAGCAGTCCCTAGTTCTGTCCGGAGCTGCTTCTTAGGAACAAGACTACTACATCTGATCAAGAGTACCAGGGGACAAAGATCCAAAACCTTCATCACTTCTCCCTCATGGAGAGGCAATGGAAGCCCCACTGTAAGGCTGATGTCATAGGTCTCCAGATCTCTGGATTTCCAGTTATCATAAGCTGGAAACAAAATACTTTTATGCTCCTAGCACAGTATCTCACAAAATATTTTGTTCTTGAAGACCAGATCCTAATTGGCATATATAAAATTCCCAAATTTTAGCTTTGTTTTGAAGCAAACAGTAAATGTCTCATCTGACTACAGGAATAGGTTGAAAACATTACCCTGGGGTATAATTATAGTTATTCTACTATACTCAAAGTTGTCACTTTCTGCATAGAGTTTGAAAAGAGGCTGAATGTTGAACATTTGGAGTTGGTGATGGGTTTGGCTTCAGTACTGTCCACCCTAAAGCTTTCTCTCTACTCACCAAAAATGCTTATTATTAGAACCTCCATGATCAGAAACACTATACCTGTTTTAACAGATGCTGGGGATAAAAACAAAGAATGGCTTCCTTCAGCATGTCCTGATGGTGAGTTCCCAGAGGCATCTGACTGCCATTATTGAATCTACAAAATGATGGACTAGATGTGTTTAATCCAGCAAAGCAATTTTTAAAAATAATAATTTTATTATCAAATACAGAAAAAAGAGAGCTACAAAAATCCAGGCATTATGTTACATTATACAATCAAACAAGATATAAGAATATCCTGACATTCTGTGAATAAAAAACAAGAAAAACAAACCTTTACAATATATATTTAACTATAAGATCTGAAAATGCAATTCCTAAGAGCTAGAGTTGTTCCACAAAAAGAACCATGAAAATCTATTTGTTAAATATCTGAGGTGAGAAAATCATTATACTGGAATGAAATTGGTGCATGCTGATAATCACACACTCCCATCTCTGCAAGGAAAGAAGGAAGACATTCTCTTATCATTCAGAGAGAGCACCAAAATCCACCAAGCAGAAACTAAGTATGTCGTTTTTTTCAATGATTATGCCATCTAGAGGCTGAAATGATGAAATACAGAGTGTGTGTTTTATGCTATGGGATTCCTTCTGATTTGATTTCTTTGACTGTTACCTTGGCCTAATGTTCCGCCTCTTCATGCAGTTCCCAGTCTTGCAATCCCTTTGCCTTCTAAATAGACTTGTAGCCAGCAGGGCGATAGGTTGGGCTGGACACTTCTAAATTTTTCTCTGCCCCTTCCACAATTTTACAAGCAATTTTCAAACCGTTATATTGTACTGTGATGAAGAGCAACTAAAGTGGTGAAGCCTGGCCCCACTAATATTTCTGATGCCCCCTAAACTTTAAGGCTGACTTTGGAAGCCTGCGGCAAAAAGTTATTTATTATGAAAAATGAAGGTTTGCTTCCTAGGCATAAGGAGTTGTTAAATGAATACATAACAGCCTGCTTTCAAGCAGTTACTTGGAAGTATTTCCAATGATTTTTAGTAAAATATACTTTCAGGTACATATACTTGGGCTGCAGCTTAGGAAGATGGGGACAGATTTAGACTAAATAAAAGAATCAGAAACAACCCTGATTTCATAATACTGAAAAGCACAAATACAAGACTGAGATTACAGCAAATAATTTAAATGAAAACATTCTTCATAAATGTGGGTTTTTCTTAGCAAGTTGTTTTCCTTGAAGGCAGAATGACTTTATAGAGGGTCTTTCCTGATAACTGCAGATCCTTTCCTGGGATGGATGATAATGCTGTTTCTCTTAGGACTTTACTAGTAATAGTCCCATCAAACAATCCACTTTCTGCATGTTATGGGAGGGACAGACCTAGCCTTGCTGCTGGAGAATGTCAGGTGCTTGTTTTTGGCTTTTAATTGTTGAGTGTGTGCAGTTTAATACTGGAGAAAATGAGATTATCACACAGCCTCTAAAGAGCAAAAGGAAATCAGGGAGAGGACAGGGGAAATATATATATAATGGCAAAACATTCAAATGGTAGGTGGAGCTGGGACTTGTGATGTGTCTCATTGTAATGTCATAGGCACCATCCAATAGGTGCTTGTGAATCCCAGGACCAGCACAACCATATTCTAGTTACCCCCAGCAACCTGGATTAGTGGCTAAAGTGTTGACAAAAAGAAATTTCAGTGCTTGTTGATGGCTGGTTCCATTTTTAGGGTGTTCCCCATTTATATCAAACAAACAAACAAACAAACAAAAATATAAATAATCATCATAATAAATAATTATAAAATAGTATAAATAATTATAATAATTATCTCAAATAAATAATAATAAATAATTATGAGTGAGAACAATGCTACCAGGTTTAGTTTCCTTTAGATGAGAGAGGGCTTATGGTAACTTTGTAATATTTGTTTGGGTTCCAATATCCTCTGCATGTATATTTGAAGCAAATGTGCACTCTTTCAATGCTGCACTATCACCCACACATCCTCACTTCCAGCTAACTCCTGCAAGAGACTCTTTACAGTCTTTCTCTGTTCAAAAGTTAATTACTAATTATCTTATTATAAACACACAGGGTGCAGAGCACTGGTCTGAGATGTCTCCTCTGCTGCAGCAGATTAATCCCCCATTCAGGAAACGGCTATTAAAGGAATATTAAAGTTATTTTGTCACATCCCATCTGGTGGCAAATTAGGCAAAAGCAGAGTTTTCACAGTGACTCACAAACCGATGATATCTACAGTACCACCACCTCCACTCAAACCAGAGTATCTGGAAAGGCCCTCAGTGACAGCACAGCCCCATTATGTTGGTCCACACAAAGCCTATTTCTGTAACATATGTAAAATCCACGGAGAAGCAAATCCTTTCTTTCACATGCCTCTTAATATGCTACCAGACTAGTTTATCCAGAGGAAAAACAACTATTCTCAAGGCTTTTAAACGCCGGAATAGCGCTTGAATCCCCACCCCACACCAAATGGTTAGAAAGGTTCTGCTGCGGTTAGATCTCCGTCCCAGTACATATTCCTACATACATCCGTCCCCCTTTTTGCTCCAGGGTACACCCTTCTTATCCGGGCCCCCTTCTCAAAGGGTTTAAAGACAGCCGAATAGGCGGCTGGCCAATCCAGCAACAACCGAGTCGGCAAAGGACCACTCTGCACACGCCATGGGCCGTGGCGGCCCTTTGGGCTGTCTTCCATCCTGCATCCGGTTCTTCACCCACAGCATCGTTTATGGTCAGAGCTCTGCCTGAGCCTGGACCGCGCCGGATGGTCTCCTTGGTTACAAAAGACCGACCAATCAACGTCAAAGGGGAGCAGGCAAGCGGAAGGTGGAGGGGATCTGGAATGCTGGCTAGAAACCCAACGTTTGTTTCGGTTCGAATGCAGGGGAGCATCCATCTAGTTCCGGGGTCCTCCTCGCTCGTGGTCCCATAGGGCGTGTAGGGGGACTCCGCGGGGTGGGCAAGCAGGGCGCCGCTGTCCGGCCAATAAGGCACGCGAAGGGGCTGGCACGCCCGCCCTCCCCCCGTACACGTGGCCCGGCGGCCGCTCCCACCCCCAGCGCCGCCGCTGCAGTGTCACGTGCGGCCGGTGCCTGCCCCTCGGAGCCCCTGGCTTGAGCAGCGCGGCGCCTGGGATGCTGAGGATGGCAGCAGGCTTGGGCCCCGCCGGCGGGCTGGAGCGCAGGAGCGCCTGCTGCTGGGGCCGCAGCCGGGGCGCGGTGCTGCTGCTCTTTTTCTCGCTGTCGCCGCGGCCCCCTGGCGGAGCGGCGTGGCTGCTGGGGCTGAGGCCGGAGGACACGGCGCCAGGGCGCGTGTGGCTGGAAGGGGGCGCGCTGCGGGCAGCCGAGGGCTCCCGCTTCCTGCTGCGCCTCTACTTTCAGCCCCCGGCCGAAGGCAACGCCAGCAGCGGAGGGCAGCCGCAGAGCGAGCGCCGGCTGGTCTTCGTCGAGGAGCCTGCCGAGGCGGAGCGCTGTCCCGAGCGCAGCGCCTGGGCCTCGGACGTGGAGGTGCTGGGCCCGCTGCTGCCCGGGGGCTCGGCCGGCTCGGCGTTGGCCGAGGTGAGGGTGCGGGAGCCGCGCAAGGGCGAGCCGGGAGCCGGGCCTGGCGGGCGCCGCTTCTCGCTGTGCACTTGGGACGGCCGCGCCTGGCAGCTGCACGGCGCGCCCGGCGGCTTCGTGCTGCAGGTGGAGGCGGTGGCTGCGGGCTTGGCCGCCGGGCTGGTGCCGCTGCCGGACGCGCGGTGGTTGCGGGCGCTGGGCGCGCTCATCCTGCTGGGCCTGTCCGCGCTCTTCAGCGGCCTGCGCTTGGCCGTGCTGTCGCTCGACCCGCTGGAGTTGCGGGTGCTGCGCAACAGCGGCTCGGCGGCGGAGCGGGAGCAGGCGCGCAAGGTGGAGGCGGCGCGGGGCCGGGGCGGGAGCGGCACGTACCTGCTGTGCACCCTGCTGCTGGGCCAGGCCGGCGCCAACGCCGCGCTGGCCGGCTGGCTGTGCGCCTCGCTGCAAGCCGGCCACAGCGCCCTGGTGGACGAGAACAGCCGCGGTGTGCCCTGGCTGCCCGTGCTGCTCTGCAGCGGCGTGGTCTTCCTGGGCGGCGAGGTGTTGCCTTACTCGGTGTGCTCCCGCCACGGGCTGGCCATTGCGGCGCACACGCTCTTCCTCACCCGCCTGCTCATGGCTGCCACCTTCCCGCTCTGCTACCCGCTCAGCCGCCTGCTGGACTGGGCCCTGCGCCAGGAGCTGAGCACCTTCTCCACGCGGGAGCACCTGCTGGAGACGCTGCGCGCCGCTGACCCGCACCACGGCGACCTGGTGAGCGAGGAGCTGGCCATGGTGCAAGGGGCGCTGGAGCTGCGCACCAAGGTGGTCGAGGACATCCTGACGCCCCTGAGCGACTGCTTCATGTTGCATGCCGACACCGTGCTGGATTTCGCCACCATCTCCGAGATCTTGCGCTCAGGCTACACGCGCATCCCGGTCTTCGACGGGGAGCGGCGGGACAACATCGTCGACTTGCTGTTTGTCAAGGACTTGGCCTTCGTGGACCCTGACGACTGCACCCCTCTGCAGACGATCACCCGCTTCTACCGCCGCCCGCTGCACTGCGTCTTCCATGACACGCGCCTAGATACGCTGCTGGAGGAGTTCAAGAAGGGTGAGGGCCCAGATCCCAGTTGCCCGCCTCCCGCCAGCATCACATGCCTCTCTGCTCCCCGGGGCCCCACTGGCGAGGGAGGCACCCTGGCACTCCCCCACGGCCTCTCCTGCATTGGCCTGCCCGTCTCCTGCTGCGTTAGGCCATGCTCCCCATACCTGGGGCTTGTGGCTGGGTTCTTCGGAGGGGTGCACTCTGGCAACCATTCTCCATGGCCATTGCAATTGCTGGGGATTATCCTGGCCCCGGGACTCCCTGCTAATTGAATCTGTCAGGATAAACATTAGGGATGTTCTCTTCAAGCTGTTTGAAGAGGAATGATCTGGAATAAAGGCATCTCCCACTGTCCTCTCCGGTGAGCATGAGCTCTCATCATGAACATGCAGCTGTCATCTACTAGCGTAGTGATTTATACATAACCCATTTGACTCCCACCCTCCTTGCACAGGGACTCTGAGCTGTCTGGTTCTGGTCTATGACTTTCTTGCCTTCCAGTGGTATGGGGAGATTGCTATAACCTGCCTGCTCCAGCAGAACGTGAGTTACTTACGTTTGCAAAGTCTGCTCAAACCAGCACCCATCCCTCCTTGACAAGATGACAGCAGAGTAACTAGCCCAGTCTGGGCTTCTCCTACACTCTTCAAAATTTGTACTTAGGTATTATGTTTTTACCCCAACACATGAAGCTGCCTGGTCCATCTAGCTCAGAACTGTCTACAGTGATGGGCAGCAATTCTCAATGATTTTAGACAGGCCTTTCCTTGTAGCTAGAGAGGGTGGGGATTGAACTTGGAAACGTCTGCATGCAAAACAGGTGCTCTGCCACTGAGCTACAGCCCCTCTGACCTAACCTATCCTGCCGTACCCTGCCTTTCAGTTAAAAACCTCTTGGGATTGAAAAGTAACAGCAATTTTTTAAAAAGAAACCAAATTTAAAGATAATTTAAAGACCAGCGTAGTAACTTTACATGCATGCAAGTTGCACAAGTGCAAAAGCTGTCCTGTGAGAGTAAGTCAGAGGCGTAACTATGGGGGGCAGGGGGGGCACGTGCCCCGGGCGCCATCTTTTCTGGTCACGTGGGGGGTGCCGCCATGACAAAAAATAATTTTTTTAATTTTTTTAAAAAAATTTGTTAATACAAATGTTTCCTGCTCAGTGCAGCAGCGCTGCAGCAGTCAAGGGAGCACGTCGGTGCCCCCTCCCCCACGAGTGGTCCCTTCCGCACCGCCCGCCCCCCCCCCGCATTGCTTTGCTGGCGCCTGGCGGCCAGTCAGTGGCCTGGCTTGGCGGCGGCGGCGGGCGCTTGTGAGGAAAAACCTAAGCATAATGTAGTATGTTGGGGGGGCGGGGGGGCGCCATTACAATGCTTGCCCCGGGCGCCGTTTTCCCTAGTTACGCCTCTGGAGTAAGTGCATTGAAAATAATGGGCTTACTCTTGTGTAACATTTGTGTGATTCTTGCATCTGTGTAACTTGCACAGCCTGCATGCACGCAAACTTACTAGGCTGACGTGCCGTTGTGCAGTATGTCAGCCCCTCGCAATAAAAGCATATTCAGTGACACAGACATAAGCTGGCAAAGCAAAACACACTCAAAGGCCTAAGCAAACAAAAAATGTTTCACCTGGCACTGAACTGAATCAAGGAGGTTCAGTGTTAGCTATACTTTCCTAGGGAAGGTGTTGCAAAAACATGACACTGAATGGGGGAAATGGGGTCATCGCTCAGTGGAAGAGCATCTGCTTTGCATGCAGACCCTCTCAGTTTCGGTTCAGTCTGTGGCATCTCCAGGTAGGGATGGAAGAAACTCCTACCTGCAGCCTTGGAGAGCTCCTGCCAGTCAGAGTAGATAATACTGAGCTAGATGGACCAATAATCTGACTTGGTATAGAAGGTTCCCTATGTCCATATGCACATGTGTGAGAGGTGAGGTTGTTAATATGGAAGGGGATAGGGAACTGGAGCAAGAAAAAGGTAGCAGTACAACCAATGGCCACCAGGTTTAAACTGAGAAGGACTGGAGTAGCAGTTAGCTAGATGACAAAGGGCTCTCTTGGGATTGGGAATGATTAGTAAGCAACAGCCTATATCTCAGCTCTTTGCTGATTTTTCAGCATCCAAAGTACTGCCACCCTGCCTCCACCCCCCCCCACTCCACACACACCATTTGTGTGTGCCTCTTGGGTTCTCTGCTGCAGTTAGTGATGGGACTACTCCCTAAGCAAGAGAGACCAAAGGTTGAGCTGTGCAACACAAAGACAGCACAGCAGCAGGTTCTCTCTGTTCCAAGTTCAGCACCTCTCTGCAGTCAGTTCCCTCCCTCCCGCCCCCCATCTTTAGAGGCAGCTCCTCCTCTAAGTTGTTCAGGAGTCTGCCTTGCATTTCTTGGGCATGTGTGCCATGTACATGCACTGGGCCAGAGTGATACCATATTTAACATAATGTCCAGTAGTTCTGCTTCTGATCCTCAGCCATTTCTGAGTCACTTTGCTAAGTTGCAGCTGGCTGACTGGTTGAGTGTACCAGACACAGGCAATTGAAAACAGCTGCCCTCTTGAAAGGGAGGGGTTTCTACATTGGCTTGAATTTGGGTCCTTTCTTTAATCTCCAGGTGTATGCTGCAGGCTCCCGTGACACTGTTCAGCTTTGCTCTGGCTGTATGGAAATCATTAAGACTCATTGATGTTGTTCAGGGTCACCAGCTTGCACTATTTTATTGTGAACCTGGAGACATCGGGTGCTAAAGCCCCAGCAACTAAAATAAGGAGTGTTTTGCTCTCATTTCTTTTGAGTTCAGTTTAGTGATTGACTACAGTACGGTTGAAAAAGCTTAGAAGCCAAGAGACAAATAGAAATGATACTATTTCTCTTAAAAGGCTGATAAGGCATCAGTACTGTTGTGGCAGTACTGAAATGTTACACAGGTAGTATGACCTTGTAAAGGTGAAGTGTGCCATTGAGTTAGTGTCGACTCCTAGTGACCACAGAGCCCTGTGGTTGTCTTTGGTAGAATACAGGAGGGATTTACCATTGCCTCCTCCCGCGCAGTATGAGATGATGCCTTTCAGCATCTTCCTATATCGCTGCTGCCTTATATAGGTGTTTCCCATAGTCTGGGAAACATACCAGTGGGGATTCGAACCAGCAACCTCTGGCTTAGTAGTCAAGCCATTCCCCTGCTGCAGCTGCACCATTTAAGGACTCTCTTTATCCAGGGGGCATCAGCTAATGCATGCTGTGCTTCTGAATTCTGTTACATTGTTTGTTGATCAGAAAGTGTGGGGGGTGCAAAGGAAGCCAATAGGACAGGCTGGGTGACAAAAATGATAGATCTGCACTGCCACTTAAAGCAGAGAGACCAAGAGTAAGCAATTCCAAGATCCACAGCTCTCGCTTCTGAGTCACCTCCACACTGCTAAGAATTTTTTTTTTTAAGTGGCATTTAAAACTAGGCATAGAATGCAAGCTGACAGATAACCCGTGCTGAATATTGCATCCAGCGACTGATGCAGCTTCACCCAATCTTGCTGAGTCATGTTCTGCTTTCTCTCAGTAGCACTGCTTCCAAATTGGTCCTTGTTCAGATGTTTTGAAAGGCTCTTCCCAAAACAGCACATATTGAAGAGTACAGCTGCCAGCGTGCCCCATAGAGTTAAGAGCCATTGAACAGAAAAGTGGGGCTAAATCCTGAACCTCTCTTTTTTTTCTCCCTTCCTCACCCACCCCTAATGATGGAAGCCCAGTTTAAGTTCCCTTTGTTTCAGGTCCTTTGAAATAAATGTTAAAGTTTGTTTTTATATTAAAAACAAATCATAGTAGTAGTAATAGTAATGGTAATATAATAATAATTAATAATTATAATTATAACAATGTGTCATCATTTTCAAAACATCTTCTGCTGCAGCAAGTCTAGTCAGCATCCAAGTGCACGGGGCACCTGAAATGAAACCAGGCCCTGAATGTGAGAAAATGGTCCCTGAATTTCTGGCCTTTTTGTGACACAATGGTCTGCATCCAGTCTAGTCTTGCTCTAGCACAGGGCTGCGCAACTTCAGCCTTCCTGCAGGTGTTGGTCTGCATGTCCCATAACCCCTGACTTTTGACCACTGTGGCTGGGGATGATGGGAGTTGCAGTCCAAATATAGCTGGAGGGTGCCGCCCTGCTCTAGCATAATGCTCTTGTGCTAGCATAAGGACATGATGTTGCGAAAAGAAAAGGACCTCTGTTTCAGACGAATTCTTCTGCTTGCAGAAGATGTTGAAACATCATACAGCCTCTTGGACAATCTCATAGGTGTCCTGGAGAACCGCTAGTAGCTGTGCAGTGTTGCAGAGCACTGCAGCCTGCCTAGAGGTGTATATCTTCTCACGTTATGCTAGCAGCACAACACTAATCTGGATGTAGGCTACTCATTCCTGTGAGTATGAGAAGTTTGTTTAAGTGCTAAGGGCATACAGCCTTTATTTGCCTTGTCTGCATGCTTTTATGTTGTCACAGAATGTGTGATTCCTTGACATTCTTCTTTCCATCCTTATTATTTCCTTCCCATCTGTACCACGTATCATTGCACCCTCCTCTTCAGTTCACAGCTCCTTTGTTCTAAGTAAAACATGTCCCTCAAACTCAGATATGAGGAAGGCACTTTGCTTAGACTCACACTATTTATCTGTCCCTGGCCAGGATAGCTTGCTTTGCATATTCATTTCAAGAGGGGAGTGCGACCCAATAATCACTGGGGCTAAGGGGCCCTCATGTGTTCCACTTCTTGCTTTTGTTGGGTGCAGTGGGCAGAACAATTGAACTGTTGCTTAGCCTGTTTCTCTTTATTCACTCCTGGCAGGAAAGTCCCACCTTGCTATTGTACAGCGGGTGAATAATGAAGGAGAAGGAGATCCCTTCTATGAGGTGATGGGAATCGTCACCCTTGAGGATGTGATCGAGGAGATCATCAAATCAGAGATTCTGGATGAAACAGACCTTTACAGTAAGTATTTGGAGCAAAAAGGTGATCGCTCCCCCACCCCGCCTTCCTCCCCAGAACATGTGCTTAGAGATGTGCTTGGGTCATGTGCTTCAGTCAGAAATTCATTGGCTGACATACCATGCAAGGGTATATCAGCTCAATAACACTGTGTGCATGCAAGTTGCACAAATGCCAAAAATGTCATTACACAAGAGTTAGCCCATTATTGTCAATAGGCTTACTCTTGCATAATCTCAGTTGTGTAACTTGCATGCACACAGTGTTACTGGGATGTATTCTTGTGCAGTATGCCAGCTGGGGATCCTGAGAGAGGTATGATTAGCTGCATCTTCTCCCCAACCTCATCCCTGTCACTTCCATATCTTGTGCAGTGCTTTGTAGTCTAGGATATCTGTTATAGCTTTGGTATTTTGAGGCACTCCTCTGTGAGATGTGGGTGTTGCTCTGCTAGATTCTAAATGAGCTAGATTCTGTTATATTGTGCCACTGTGCACCACCTTCTGTGAACAAATGTTGGTTTTAGTTCATATATTTATTTATCTATTTTTATGGACTTTATTATCTGCTGCTTTTATAGTTTTGTTGATGCCTACCTTTTTTTAAAATTACTGCATTTGGTTTTGTTGGTTTTGTAAGATGCCTTGAGCATTTATTTTAGTCATGGAAAGGTGGGATATAAATGTCCAGCCGTGGATAAATGAATGAATCAAATAAATAATCCTATGGAGGGGCGCAATGGGAAATGCTGTGCAGTTGGACCTTGCCATGGAAAACACTTACAACTCAACTCAGCTCACAGCTCCAGTCCTCTTGGGGTGGCTTCCTGTGGCAGGGGAGGGAAGGACTCATCATTAGAAAAGATCCAGATGGGCTATAGACCTGTTGCTCCCACACAGGGTTCTGGGGCACTGCTGTAGCAGAAGTATTCCCTCCTGTCCAATCATAGAAAAGAGCCATGGGTGGACAAGAAAGTCCAGGGCCAGCTCCGGGTTTGGAGGCTGCCGCTTGCCATGACTTCCCCCCCACGTTGCCCCACATAGCATCACATGGGACTCTAAAGGGATAACAAAAAGGTGGGCGGCGGCAGCTTCTGGCTTAGAAGGCTTCTGTTGTTGAGAGACAGTGTAGCATAGGAAAATGAATATGACAAGTATTTTTATACTGCTTTTCAACAAATGTTCCCAAAGTACTTTACATAGATAGATAGATAGATAGATAGATAGATAGATAGATAGATAGATAGATAGATATTTGGTTTGAGTGTTGGACTAGGGCCAGGGAGACCCAAGTTTAAGGCCCCCCATTCAGTAAGGTCCCTGTTCATCTGTGAACCTCATTGGGTGACTCTGGGCCAGTCATTTATCTCTCAACCTAACCCTACCTCACAGGGATGTTGTGAGGATAAACATAGTTGTGTACATTGCTCTGGGCTCCTTGAAGGAAGAGTGGGGTATAAATAAATAAATAAATAACTATTGCTGCTGATTCAGAGAGAATGAAGGAAATCTGTGTCAGCCCATCACAGTAAAGGGAGGCAGACTCACTTTTAGTCTGAGGCTACTGGGTGTTGGCTAAGCCCATTCCTCCCAGTGCGGCAGGGCAGGTGTCAGTAATACCACCCCACCCCACAGGGCACTGGACCCTCAGCAGCTGCTCAAGGTTGCCTTGTGCTGACTCCATCTCTGAGGAAGTCAAATCCTTGTTGCCAGGGCTCAATTCTCAAAACAGGTTTCAATGCCATGGTCCAACCCTGAAACACAAAATAACAATAGATAGAATCGATCTATTGTTATTTGTATTGCAGGCTTGAGCCATGGCACTGAAACATCTTTGGGAACTGAGAAGGATGTCTTTGCCTCCCCAGAGACAGGCTTCCACACAACTGCAAGCCCTATCTCCAAATTCCTAATGTTTCTCCAGGCAAGTTGGAAGGGAACCTCAGCAGCGATTATATTTCTGCAGCTGAGGAAAAAAAATGTTGGGTCTGAAACTCTGAATACCTTGTGTGACCAACCTGGTAGCAATTCCTGTCTGAATTCAGGTAATCCCTGTCTGAATTTAGCTGGTCATCACTGCCTGAAAATGACCAGATGGCCAAGAAACCTTTGCTGTAGGTGTGTGAAAGAGTCAAATTGACATAACCTTCCATCTTACCCAGAACCCCCAAATTTGGTGGTTTTGCTCTGCACCCAAGCTTGGAGAAAGGAGGAGAGGTGGATTCTGTGCCGTTTGTGGAATAGCTGTTCAGTGACTCTAAGCATGACCTTTCTGTTCTGATCTGCAGCCGACAATCGGAAGAAGGAGCGAGCAACCCATCGGGGTAGGAAACCCCAGGACTTTTCCATCTTCCGGCTTTCAGATAATGAGATGAGAGTGAAGATCTCCCCACAACTACTACTGGCCACTCACCGCTTCATGGCTACAGGTATCTGGCTCTGACTCTTCCCAAGCATCCTTACTGATGAGTCTCTTGCACAGTTGGCAGATATGCCACAGGCTGTCTGCCAGCCATAGTGCCTACATAATTTGAGGAATTACATTATTGTTCTCTTCTCCTCCATCAAGTATGAGACTGTTCTTCCACCTTCCTGCCTCAAGTCTTAGCCTTCCTTTTCCTGTATGAGGAAGATGGTAATATGGAGAGCCACCTTGAGTTCCCCCTTTCATCTAGAGGCTGGTGATGCTGGATGCAGGGCATCATTTATTCTGCCTTAAGGATTCCTCCCCTTTGCTTGAGTTCCTGTAACACACTCCTCCTCTCCTTCTACCACAGAGGTGGAACCCTTCAAACCACCATATCTCTCAGAGAAGATCCTGCTGCGGCTGCTCAAACACCCCAACGTCATCCAGGAGATGAAATTTGACCACAAGAACAAGAGGGCCCCCGAGCATTACCTCTACCAGCGCAACCGGCCGGTTGACTATTTTGTGCTTATTCTGCAGGTCTGTCAAGGCTGCCAGTCAGAATGTAGCATCCCAGAGAGTAGAGGCTGCCTAGTGTGGGCTCTCAGGTGTTACTCCCGCCTACAACGGGGCCATGGTAGGGACAGTTGTGACAAGGGGAGTGGCTGTAGCAGGGGCCGCACCCACTCAAGGGTCACTAGCCATCTCCCCCACACTCCCACAATGAGTGCTCCACTGGCTTTGATCCAACCTCACTGCAGCCTAACCCCGCCCACACCTACACACTAACTCAGTGATGTGATCAGGCTGCTCTGGTGGATAGGAGCATGCATGGCAAAGGCTTCTGGTCAACCAGCTGATGGCAACAGAAAAGAAGGCAGGCAGGCAGGTGGTGGTGGTGAAGAAGGCAGATATGCAGGTGAGCAGGTGGGTGCCAGTGTGGTGGCAAAGGAGAGGGCAGGGGGAGGGAGGCTGCCCATCCTAAACCTTGTCCCGGGGCCACTTCCAACCTTGCTGTGTCCTTTGCCTAAATGCTGCCGCTTCACTTCTCTAGCAGGATTTCAAAAGTGGTGTGGCCTAGAGAGAGGAGCACAGGGTAGAATGTTGACTCTCTTGTCCTAAAGTTGACATCCCCACTCTGCTGCCATACACTCCCCTGGAGACTGAGCATGGATACCTTGGGTTCCCTTATCTCTTAATGGGTGGCAAGATCAGCAACATGGCTAAAGAATGAGTTTGCCAATGCCTTGTTAGAAGTTAATGCCAACCACACTCCTTTTTTCCTCACTTAGCTTGTATTATAAACTAGTACTAGGAGAATAACTTGCTTGAGTTCAGCCAAGTGCTAAGTAAGCCCCAGTGTGCTTTTCCCCTTGCCTAAAGCTGGCTTTGTTCCTAGACCTTGACTTTGACCCCCAACCCTTTCTAATCCTTCTTCTGGAATCTTTCTTCCTGTTGCCACTGCAGTCGATGCTGCTCAGCCTGGCTCTGCAGCCACTCCAACCATACCAGATACGTACATATTTTGTCCATGCCCTTTAATTCCATCTCCCCCATTGCCCTGGGCCCTATCCTGTTGATGTCCTCAACAGTCTTGACTTGCACCTTCTACTTCTGTCTTTATAAAGGAGCACCCAGAAGTATCTGGTCCATAAACAGCCCATGTACTTGCTCAAATAAATCCTGTGATTGGTTTGGGCAAAACCTTTATACTGAGGATTTTAAGAATGACCAGAGACTATGGGATTGCCAGTGCTGCTAAGTTCCTTTTTGTTTTTCTATTTGCCTCTTCAGGGAAAAGTGGAGGTGGAAGTAGGGAAAGAGGGCCTGCGTTTTGAGAATGGAGCCTTCACATATTACGGCGTCCCAGCTGTCATGGCTGTGGTTTGTTCAGGTAAAAATGAGCATTTAGGTTTTCACAGAAATGAATATTTTAGCAAAATATGATGTGGCAAAAAGCAAGCAAGATTAGGGAAGGCCTTAATTCCCTAATCAGTATCTGCAGGGAATAAAACTATGTAGAAGGTGGTGGAGCTGTGCTACACACAGAGGAAAACCTCCTGGGTGATCCTTCAGATCTGCCTCTTGTTCTGAGATTGCAAGAAGTCCTGTTGTACATACGGTCAGAGTCTTCTCTGCAGTGACGGGGGTGAAAAAGATTGCATGGATGTTTGGCTTCAAGGTCTCAGGAAACCAAATTCAATGTGAGAT
Organism: Hemicordylus capensis; assembly: GCF_027244095.1. Lineage (NCBI taxonomy): Eukaryota > Metazoa > Chordata > Lepidosauria > Squamata > Cordylidae > Hemicordylus > Hemicordylus capensis. The sequence goes on from NC_069659.1 coordinate 288,155,607, forward strand.
TTTAATTCTGTGCTGTGCCCATATGAGCATGTTGAATTTGTTCAAATTCTAATCTTACTAGAGGGAATGGAGAAGCTGGTCGGGTGGAAAGTCACTGTAATTCAGGATTACTGAGCAACCTGTTTGTATTGTTGGGGGGGACGTTTATGGTTGCACTGATAGCAGTTCTTTGTCTCATGTAGGTAGGAGAAGCCACACATATTCATAGGTCTTGGGTTGAGGATGTAGTCAGCTGTTACAATGTGAGAATTAATGTTGGGAGGAAAGACCTCTGTGGGAAGATGCCCTGATCCTTGTAAGCACATACCTTGTGAGATGGAATAAAAGCATATTTGTCGTGGTGAATACCACTCGTCTCAGGCCGGTCCAGACAAGCTGCAGTTGGTGTGACCCACCTACTTTTCTACACCCTTGAGAAAGTGTCTCTCCCCTGTACAGGGTAGGGGTGGTGCCACAAAGCTCTGTATGGGACTCACCTTCTATCTGCCCCCTGTATTTTCAGATAGCGACGTGCGCAAAATGAGCAGCCTGGCGGGGTCTTCCTTCCTGTGTATGTATCTTTTCCCTGACTTCTTTTTTAAGTTGGGAGTGTGTCTGTCTGTCTGTTTTCAGAGCTCAGTTCAAGCTGGGCCTTCCCTAACCCATCAAGCAGCAGTCTACAGATACAGGGCTGGGTTTCTTGCTTCAGCCAACTCAGAAGGAATGACTGTGTCCCCACCTTTCCCCTTCCCAGCCTAGAAGCAGCTGCCCTATATTTCCAGGGGGTGCCCTCAGATCTACCACCAGCCATAAGTTCTGGGTGCTATCCCCAGCTGTTCTTCTCGCCAGGAAGTTTTCAGTTGAGTTATGTCAATATCAGGTCCTGTTTTGGTTTGACTGTCTTAGAGCTGGGCCCCCAACAGCTTGGCGTTTCAGCAGGGGCGTAGCTAGGGGAAAGAGGGCCCGTGTTTGCCCCTCTCCCCCATGGTCCCTCAGAGTGAGGGAGATAATTAAGAAAATAGGGAGGGGTGGAGCTGGGGGGCCCAGGTTCTTTGAACCCATCTGCTCAATTATAGCGACACCCCTGCATTTCAATTACTAATAAGCAGAAGTATACAGAATGCCTCTGCTTGTTTGAAGATGCAGTAGTGGTTGGTACCTTGTCAAGTGATGGTTGTGCAAACACACAGGAGAAAACACTTGCCTGTCCTTACTGCCTACATCCTGAGTAACTTAAAAACAATTCAGAGCCATTTAAAACCAATTAAAATACTTAAAAAACAATTTAAAAACCTTGGAAGACCAGGAAGCCAACAATGACTCTTAAAAGCCAACAATGAGCCTAAATTATGGATATCTGCTGGGAGTGCATTCCATAGGCCAGGAGCAGCTACAGAGAAGGCCTGGCTCTGGGTTGCCACCAGTGGTAACTGGAGACGGACCTCTCCAGATGACCTCATCATGCGATGGGGATCATACAGAAGAAAGTGCTCTCTAAAGTAGCCCAGACCCAAGCCGGAATGAGGGTGAAAGCCATAGTAGGCATCTAAAATGACGGTGAGACAGGAATAAGCCATTGTAAGTACCAAAAGTCACCCCAGAGGGGAAGGACTGCAATGAAATGATTATTCTGCTCTTGGTTACCACCTGCCAGTTTGATTCACCTGATGTTCAACTCCTTATAGCAGGGGTTCTCAGCCTCTTGTACTCCAAATGTTGCTGAACTACAACTGCCTTCATCCCCAGCTGCAATAAATTGTAATGGGGGTGATCAAAGTTGCAGTTCAGCAACATCTGGAGTACCACAGGTTGGGAACCCTTACTCTATTGAATGGGGATTGGATTGGGCTCAGTATTCCCTGTAACAAGGATCCCCAGATGTTGTTGACTACAACTCCCATCATCCCCAGGCAAAGTTCATTTCAGCTGGGGATGATGGGAGATGTAGTCAACAACATCTGGGAATCCCTGTTACAGGGCACACTGATTGGGCTATGGTACTGGTGGGGTGTTTAAAGTATAACTGTTGGGGTCAACGATTGCATTTTCTTCTTCTGTATTCCATGCCCTTAATAAATATCTCTAGCTTAGCTCCATAGCATCCATTTGACTGTCCATTTCATCCAGTATGTTGTTTGTAAGTCTATGGTAAGTGTTTTCTACACACACTACCTCACAAGTCTCTGACCTAAATTCTGTCTTTGGAGGGCAGCAGAGATTCTGGGTAGTCCATTGGAAGCTTTGGGAACACATAGGGACTTCTTTAAACTTTGGACTGCTTTAACTGGCATCTTGACATCAGCTAAAAGCTCAGATCCTGCAGGCGTCTGCAGCTCTGACCACCAAGTCGGGACCAGCATCAACAAGCACCTGCCATGGCTGAGCAGCCCTTGCATGAGGCGAGGTGAAGCAGTTGCCTCAGATGGCAGTTTCTTAGGGCTGCAAAATGCCCCCTGCTTCCACCCTTGGAGCAGCTCTTTGGGACTGATCTCTCCTCACATTCCTTGCAAAGCTAGCAAGAAGTACAGGAAAAAAAGAGGTTGCTGGCAGCTTTCCCTCCTCTCTGCCCCACCTGCACTTCCAAAGCTTGCAAAGAGTTGGGTTTGAAAGGGGGCTGCCCCCAGTAGGGGCATGGGGCAAGACACTATTTTGCACTTCGCCTCAGGCATTGCAATATCTTGGACAGCTAGTGGCCATGGCCCACACCCAGCAGGAGGGCCTCTCAGAGCCTCCTACAACTGCTGCTAGATAGTGATGGTGGCGGCAGTAACTGGCTTCTGCTCCTCACCACCACCACAGTTGTTGCCAGTCCCCTGCTCTGCTTGCTCACCCCCCTGCCCCTTTCTTTGGGCCCAGCATGGCAGCAGCAAAGAGGATGGGCTGCAGCCGCTCTTTGGCTCACCCTCCCGGCTCCTTTTCTCCTTCTGGGCTCAATGGGATGACAGTGATAGCTGCTGGTGTTGGAAATGCACCCTCTCTGCTTGCTTCCTCTCCCTCTGGACCCAATCCAGAGAGACGGCAAGGGGAAGGGTCACTTCCAATGGCACTAGAGGGAGGGAGCCCCAGCCCAGCCATTGCTGTGTGTATGCGTCTCTTGCCCAGGGCCTGGAGCAAAGAAACCCCTGGAGCTCCTCATACACTCTGGTGTGAGTAGTAACACTTATCAACCAACTATGTATGTAACCCAGATCCTGTGCAGAAAACTCTCCTATCAGTCACGCTCAGTACAAGGAAGGGGAGCTGTCTGTGAAAGCAATGGTTGCAAGTCCTAAAGCTTGGGTCCATAATCCCTTGGGGATGCCCTGAAATAACCCTGCTTCTCAGATATCTGCATTTCATCTTGTGCAGTCTTGGTGCCGCCCAGTGGTGCTTTTTGTAATTGCGTTGTGGGTCTATAAATGCTCATGAAGCATTTATTAAATCCGCTTTTTCCATTTCCATGAACCTTAATGTGGTGATGTGCAGTGAGAGGTTATGTCCATGAGATAATGCAGGATGGCACATGGAGTAAAATCTCTTCTCAAGGCCCACATCCTGTTTATATCGCCCTCCCTCCCCAGAAACAATCCAGACATAGGCCCAGCATAACATAATCCTACTGCATTTAAGAGGGGTTGGGAAAGACCAATATATCCTGCACTGCCTTACAGCTGCATCATGCTTGATGAACCCTTCTGCCTGCCCCCTTTACAGCTGCAGAGAAAGCAGCACTTCTTTATTCACAAGGTAGTTCTGGATCACAGCTTACACAGAGGCATCATAAAGCCTCTGTGCTGATGTCTATCCTGCCTAGTTGATTCTCTCTTCTCTTTTCCTTTGAACCCCATTCTCTTTTCCCCTGCCCTTCCCCTTGGTTTTTGTCTCCTGATCATGGCCCCCTCTTTAGTACC